>NC_049903.1:17491132-18101706 GCF_001411555.2 Juglans regia
ATTCGTAGAACACTGTTTCTTAACTCGGAATGCAAAACAATGGATGCTTGGTCGCAAGGGTCCTCAACAGGGTTGGGAGTGGAACTGTCTTTGTTGAGAAGCAGGTTGTTGCTTCCGGACTTCGACCTGCGTTGATGGATGCTTGGTTGTAAGGGTCCTCAACAGGGTCACTAGCTGGAAAGTTCTTTTAAGATGGGAGAGAGCTTTGAGGTTAACTATACTTGCAGGAAAAAAACAATAGATGTTGACATGGGAATGAATTCTCCATGTGCACCCCCTGCATCCTTTACTAGTCTTGTTGAGAATGGTGAAATGAGAGTACTTGTTTGTGTTGATATCAGTTAAACATATGTGGCCTCCACAGCAACCGCTACACACCGTTGCTATCCTTTTAGCATTCCACAATATTGATCTTATAGTCAGCTTTCTGTTTTAGGAAGTTAGTTTGTCCCGTCTAATGAATAACAGCTATATCAATCTTACACCATCTTCCTGCCTTGATTGGCTTTTTGGTCTATCTTGCCCTTCTTTACAATGTGCTTATCTCACTTGTTTACAGCTCTAATCGGCTGCTTTGTAGCGCTCCTTGAAATGAAATGGTTCGGCTCCCTAGGCCTTAATTCTTCACTGCAATGGGTTAGTCCAAGTCTGCCAGAATTACTGATTAGCGAACGATTTATTAAAGCATAAAAGACTGATTTGGTATAAGGTGGTCAAAATAGAGCGGGAAGACCAAGTAAGAAGAAACAAACTTGATGTTGCTCGTAGGTTTGGGAGTGGAACTGTCTTTGTTGAGAAGCAGGTTGTTGCTTCGAGAATTCGACCTCCATTGATGGATGCTTGGTTGTAAGGGTCCTCAACAGGGTCACTAGCTAGAAAGTTCCTTTGAGTTGAGAGAGAGCTTCAAGATTAACCATGTTATATACTTGCAGGAAAAAACCATAGATGTTGACTTAGGAATGAATTCTCCATGTGCACCCCCCGCATCCTTTACGAGTCTTGTTGAGACTGCAGAAATGAGAGGACTTGTTTCTGTCGATATCAGTACAAAGTATGTGGCCTGCAAAACAACCACTACACACTGTTGCTATCCTTTTATCTTTCAAGACAACTTTTTGCTACACACTTGTTTCAAGACAGCTTTTTGTTTTAGGAAGTTAGTATATCCCGTCCTATGAATAACACCTATATCTATCTTACTCTATCTTCCTGCCTTGACTGGTTTTTTGGCCTATCTTGCCCTCCAGTTGCTATTAGTTCCATAAGTAAGGGGTTCGGCCCTTCTTTACAATGCACTTATCTCACTCGTTTTCAGCTCTTATAGGCTGCTTTGTAGCACTCCTTTCAAATGAAATGCTTTGGCTCCCAAGGCCTGAATTCTTCACTGCAATGTCTTAAGTCCAAGTCTGCTGCTATTTGAAATTTCATCGGATAAGTTTTGGTTGTTGTAGACCCCTCCAGCTCCACTGGCTAGTCTTTCTTGTTTCATTGATCTTCTCCCTCTCATTCTCTTTATTGAATGAGCCATGGATGGAATCGTTTGTTTTTTTGTAAGTAAAAAGAAAGTTATTAAACCACATAATTAGGCATTGCCCAATTACAGAGAGTATACAAGAGAAAAAGCCTAATTACAAGCTAAGAAATTGAAAAGGCAACATAGAAATCATGAAAACAAGACCCACTTAATAGAATAGCTGATGCCCAAAGTAATAACGTATAAAAGAAAAAATTTGTAATCCCTCCCAATGAGTGTTCTCTATTTCCGAAACAACGGCCGTTGCTTTCATTCCAAATACACCACCTAAGACATAGGGGAACCATCTTCCAAATAGCTGCAATTAGGCAGTAGATGCACCACCCTCCTAGGCATCACCTAGGCAAAATACCAATCCTATTAAAAATCTCATCCCAAAGAACCTTTGCCCGCAATGGAGTAGATAATCCACAAATTCTCCATTTTTTTTAAACATGAAACACCAATCCATACTAATTAGACCACACTTTCTAAAATTATCTGTAGTCAAAATATTTCCAAGAGATGCCGACCAACGGAAAAAAGAAACCTTGAGAGGCACTTTGTATCTCCAAATACACTTCCAAGGAACATCGTTAGGAGGTTGATACAACATAACCTTGTAAAATGATCTAATCGAAAATTACTTGTTCTTGGGATGAATCCAAAGAAACCTATCCTCCCCACCACTCTCCACATTCAAGGCATATAATATTCTGTCAAAATCTGAGATGTCCCCCACCTTCAAGTCCTATATAGCTCTAATAAACCCCACATTCTACTATAAAGAGCCATTGGAGTTGTTCATATAATCTGCCATTGAAGCTCCCTTATCAAATGCAATACTAAAAAGAGAAGGGAAAACATTCTTTAGGGCTATGTCCCCATGCCAAATATCATGTCAAAATCTAATCTGAGGTACCCCACCCACCACAAATATGAAATTGCTATTAACCCCCCCCCCCCCCCCCCCCCCCCCCAAAAGAAAAAAAAAATCCATTCCGAATAAGTTTCCACACTCCCATGCCATGCACACCTCTTAGTACATTTGAACACCACTCTTCCCAAATACTCCCATATTTGGCATCAACGACATTCCTCCAAAGGGCTTCCCCTTCTTGGTGTTACTGCCATAACCATTTCCCTAGGAGTGTCTTAAAAATTTTTAGCTTTTGAACCCCTAAACCTCCACTAGAGAATGTGGTACGAACCTTACCTCACTTAAGTAAATGGAACTTATTCTCATCCCCCACACCATACCACCCCACAAGAGAGCATGAAAGATCTTCTCCATTCTATCAATCACCTCAGCAGGCAAAGTAAATAAAGATAGAAAATACATAGGAAGGTTAGATAAAGTGCTCTTATTTAAGATAATTCTTCACCCTTTAGACAAATAAATTGTTTTTCTCTCTGTACACCTTGCGATTCCCGTGGGTGAACATTGAAGCGAGAAACCCTAACTCAACCAACTCATCACCACCCCTCACCCATCATCAATCAGAGTGTGATATCTCACCTTCGTCACAAACAAGCCCAGTGGGCCCTTGCGTTCTCGCTGAGGGCTATTTGGCATCGGTCCTTGTCGGCGAACTGGCTTTTTCGCTTCATCTCTGTCAAAGGTGTCGTACTGTTGCCGTGTACTTTCAACACCACCACAGTCTTGGATGACGGACTCCGGCGAGTTCGTTGTGAGGCATCCGACGTCGGTTCTTTGTCGGCGACTGGGAGTATTCTGTTTTTTTTTTTCTCGTTACTTCCTCCGGCGATCTACAACCTAAGTCGTTGCATTAGCCATCATTATAGATGTGTTTGACAAACATCGGCAACCCCATTGTGGGGCCTCTGACGTCGGTCATCCTCCAGCAACTAGAAGTTTTCGTTATCTCAGTTAAGGGGTTTCTATTTTTACCAACCTGGTGCGCCTTTGGGCTCTGTTTTTCCAACCTAATAACTCCAGCCACCTTCGCGCACTACTTTTACTCGGCAGAATGATGCATTTCAGCGTGGGATGTCCCTGCATCTGAAGTCAAAGGTTTGATCAGTATGGGTTAGCTGGTGCGCTTTTGGGTGGAATCAAAGGCTTTTGAGCTTTTGCCATAATCATGGAGATCATCATTAAAAATTGTGGAGAGGAGCAGAAGGGTGTGGAGATTTGTACTGATGGGTCGCTGTGGTCTAGAATGGCTAATGGCTACGATGGAAGCAGTATTACAAGCAGGGAAAATTTTGGATTTTACAAAATACTTGCGCGAAGGCAACAGAACATTCATGGCTCAAAGATGCTCCAACAGGCTTGGTAGGTTTCTAACTATCACGAATATGATGGAGGAGGTTGGCGGAGTGTTGTAGTCATTCCTTAAGGGTATGAAGGTCTGGGTTGGGAGAAATTTGCTACGGAATGACGTAGAGTTGTGGATTTGCTTCTTAATGATGGGTAAAAGAGGGAAAACCAAAAGAAGAATGAGAACATCAACTTGGAGGTGAATCATAAAGACCCAAGTACATCCACGGTGGCGAGGCGATCATATACGGCAGCTCTGAAGATTGGTCATGATTCGGGGGTTCATAGTGAGGGGAATGATGTTAGTGGTTTGCAGATCATGCCTCAGAACCAGCCTGTCACGATGCATAATTCTTTAAAGGGGATGGAAACCCAACTTGTCGAATTGAAGGCAGCGATAGCTTTTTTGTTTACGAAAATAGACCTGCTCTTAACTGGAGGCAACAGGGTTGTAAAGAACAAGACTAAGATAGGCCCAAATCCTTTAAACTCAGATAAAGGAAAATGGAAAATCGGATTCGGCCCTGTTCCTATGACCAGATCTAGAAGAGTATGGCGGGTCAAAAGGAAGTCTGGGTTATTTGAAGTGGGTTCTATGTCCAGTATTGGCGTAGAGACATCTGTAATAGAATGTCGTTCGCCTCAGGTGACTTCTGTACCCGAAGAAACTATGGCTCCCTCGTCGAAGTTAAAGGAAAATGGTGTCATACCATTGGTGAAGAGACCCACTGAAGTTGCACATAAAGGGTCACTAGAGGTGAAGGGACTTGATGTCATACCGTTGGAGAGAACCAATGGAGTTGCTGAGGAGGTACAGGATTTGAATATGGATTTGGTGTTGGTGCCTTGTGTAAAGGAATGCCTAGAGTTGGGAATGCAGCTGGATACTGTGTCTGGGGATATTGTGGCTCCCTTGGTCTCTCTTCCTCCAATAGCAGATTGGATTTTGCCTAAAGTTAACGAGATTCAACAGTTCGTGGGAATTTCACATGGAGGATGTGAAGACCAATTTAAAGAACTAATTATTGCGATCGAGACAAGCCACACGCTTGAAACCAAATCAAGTTTCAAAAAAAGCTGGGAGTTACACCGTCTTTTTTCAGCAATCAACTACGACGCTAAGGGTGGTAGCTCAACTAGAGGGAAGTTTAAAGGGAGGGCCTTGTGAAGACGGGAAACAAGGGGTTGGGGTGGGGTGGGGTTTTTGGGCAGAGTTTTAGTTCTAAGGGAAGCAAGGGGTTGGGGTCGGGCTTAGTATATTTTGGGTTGTTTTTCACGGGCTTTTTGGGTTATTAGGGGTTTTCTATTATTGGCAAGGTGTTCTTTTGTATTCATCAGTGTACATGGTTACTCCTTTTAATATATATATATATATATATATAATATTTTTACTTATAAAAAAAAAATCGTTTTTGATCCTGCAAATCTCCTCTCTATTTTTTCACTAATAAAAAAAAATCTTCTTTATTTTTTCAATAACACCATCCCACATTGCCTTTGTCTTATAAAGAGCCCCCAAGGAGAGACCAAAATACTTCATGGGCAAAGATGACACCTTACAATCCAAAATATTAGCCAAGTCCGCTTGCACGAAAGCAACATGTACCATTCCTGACTTCCTCAAATTCACCTTTAGGTCTAAAACAGTTTCAAAAGAAAACAAAAGGGCCAACAACGAATGATTCTGTTCAAGATCTGGCTCACAAAAAATTTAAGTGTCCTCAGCAAAGAGGAGATGTGAGAAATTTACACTACCATTCAAAGATCCACCCATCAAAAAGCTAGAAAGAAAACACCCATCTACCACCACCTCCAACATTCTACTCATGACATCCATTCATCAAAACAAATAGGAAAGGAGACAAAGGATCCCCTTGTCTCAAACCATGAGAGCTGTTAAAAAACCCTTAGGGATGCCGTTCACCAAAACCACAAATTTAGCAGTGGTAATACAATACTTCATCCACTTGCACCACCTCTCCCCGAAACCATTCCTTCTAAGTAAGTACACCAAAAAATCCCAATTAATGTGATCCAATTTGCAATTTGCAAAGAATACCAAGAACTCCAACTCTATTCTTCTTTCCAAGCATTCATTAGCAATAAGAGCCGAATCTAGAATTTGTCTCCCCTTGGCAAATGCAATTTGTGACTTCAAAATTATCTATCCATAACCGCCCTCATCTAATTGGCAAGAATATTCGAAATGATCTTGTACACCCCACTCACAAGGCTAATGGGGCGAAAAGCCTTCACCACCATTGACCCGACTCTTTTAGGAATGATAAAAGTCATGTTAAGGCTTTTCTCAAATTTCATAAATGAGTGAAATTCAAGAAAGACCTTCATGACATCCTCCCTAATAATAATGTCCCAATAGGCATGAAAAAATGTCATAGAAAAGCCATATGGACCAGAGCTTTATCTTTGTCCATCCCTCTTATCACATTAAGCACCTCATCCTTTTCAAAAATTCTCTCCACCAAGCAGCGCTAGACTGATCAATCGTACCACAAAATAACTCATCAAGCTTAGGTCTCTAAGCTTGTTTGGATTCGCAAGTCATCTCAACTCATCTCAGCTCATCTCAATTCATCTCACTACTATTCATTACTATTCAGCAACTTTAACTCACAAATCTCACTACTATTCACAACTCATCTCATTACTATTCACAATCTATCTCAACTCATCTCAGCTCATCTCAAGTCATCTTCGAATCCAAACATCTCCTAAGTGTATTGCTCCAATAGAAGCCTATCATAGAATCAAACAATATGATCCTTCATCTTAGAAATGTCCAAAAGAACACTTCCCTCTAATGAAGCACCTCTATGGCATTGTTTCTTCGATTGGAATTAGCCACCCTATGAAAAAACCTAGTGCACTTGTCCCCTTCCTTCAACCAATGGGCCCAAGAGTTTTGTCTCCATGAAATCTCCTCTATGAGTGTATTTTTTCAAGGTCAGCAGCAAAACTACATTTTCTGGCTTTCTCCTCAACCAAAAGAATCCCCGAAACCTCATTTTCCTCTAGGCTTGGAAGCTCTTAAAAAAGAGACTTCCTTTGGTCGTCAATCTTCAAGTCGTTTTTCAAAGTTTTAAGTTTCCCAGCCAAAATAAAACTAGAGGTGCTTGAGAACTGATATGAAGATCACCGCAATAACTTTGTCCACAACGCCATCGAACTTTAACCACATGTTCTCAATTTTAAAGTATTTGCGCCCCCTTTTGAAGACCCCACAATCCAACAAGAAATGGAAATGGCCCGAATATAATATAGGAAATCTCTTTTGACATAAATCATGATTTTCTTGTATCTCCCTCATGGGAGGTTCCCTTTCTTTTTTGGAAAAATATCTCAGCATGAAATGCCCTCACAGTCTCGATTTCATCCCCCTTTTGCAATACCAATCTGAATGGAGACTTGCCCAGTTTGGTCCCGAAGGCAACGAGCAAATAGGACTCGGCTCATACTCAAAACTCCTCTAGCCCATTCTATAAGTATAAATCTGGGCAGGTAGCTTTCTTGCTAGTTTAAGGTCGATGGTAGTGAGGAACAAGAAGACCATTTCTGTCCACCTCCCTTCTCACACATGGACATTATTGCTCATACAACTCTCAGCTAGCATATAGCCTTCCCCTACAAACAATGGAAGTGTGAATGACTCAATGTCAAATGGAGACCTTCGCATGAAACCCCCGTACAATCTTGAATTTCATCCACCTTTTGTAATACCCAATTTGAATTTAGACCTACCTAGTTTGTATCAGATTGACCGAATGCCTCTCACCATTGTGAGAACTCCATTAAATAGAAAAGTCTGGTAGCTATACATGGAAACTCTATATATGGAAAACTAGCTATACACAACTATACAATTAGAGCTATACACGACAAAGCTAAGAAAGGAAAACTAATATGTACAACTGATGTAAATAATGTAAGAAAGATATAGATAGAATCTTCCAATCATAGAATCTGTCGATCCTATTGACATCCCCCCTCAAATTGATGCGGCTGATCAAGAAGCATCAATTTGCCAACTAGAAACTGATGTCGTGGTTATGGCAAAACTTTGGTGAAGACATCAGCAGTCTGAAGATCCATAGATATTTGAGGAAGAGTAAGTATTTTATCGTCATAGTCCTCACGAATGTAGTGACAATCGACCTCTATGTGCTGTTAATAAGATGTGCGGCAACCTATTAGTTAGGTTTGCTGCAACTGGCTTTCATTATTTTGTACAGATTATACTTTCCTTATGTCTTTAGCTTTCCTTATTTTGTACAGATTAGACTTTCCAGAATAGGGGTAGCGTGTACAGCTAGGGGATTGAGAGAAAATCTCGGTTGTAATTAGAGGAAAATGCTTTTATATCTTGATGTATAGTTTCTCTATATATGAAAGGTCTCAAGACATGAAGGCCATTCAGACAAATTGACATGGTATCAAAGCTATTTTCTGAACCAGAATTCTTTGCTGTCTAAATCTCTCGTAGTCTCTTGGTTTATCCCTTCGGGATCTTTGGTTTTCTAGTCAATTCTATGGCTCTTGGTGGTGTGTTTTCTTGGAGGATTTCTGGAATTTGAGGGTATTAGAAGTCAATATTGTTTATGATGTCAGGAGAAAACACTATTGTGCATTTTAATGGAAAAAATTACTTGGCCTGAGAGTTTCAATTTAGGATGTTTGTGAAAGGGCAAGAGTTGTGGAGCCATATCTATGGCACCAATAAAGCTTCTGACAGCGAAACAAATCTTGTTCAATGGGAAAGCAAGGATGCAAGAATTGTATCTTGGCTGTTGGGATCTATTGAGCCTCACATGGTGAATAATCTTCATTCCTTCACAACTGCTAAAAATATGTGGGAGTATTTGAGGCATATCTACACATGATCCAGTGGACATTGCACCTCGACGATCTAGCAGTCACTCAACCCCGAGATAGGTATCGTTTTCCTCATACCTCACTCACTGCGACTTTGGATACTATTGTAGTGCCTCGTTCTTATTCTCAAGCATCTTTGCAAGCTTATTGGTAGCGAGCTATCCAAGGAGGGCTTCAGGCACCATAGGAAAATCACACTTGGGATATTGTACCTTGTCCTCCTAGTGTGAAACCTATTGGGTGTAAATGGGTTTATTCGGTTAAGTTTCTATCTGATGGCTCCTTATAGAGGTATAAGGCTCATCTAGTGGCACTTGGAAATCGCTAGGAGTATGGCATTGATTATGTGAAACTTTTGCACCTGTCGCTAAGATGACTACGGTGCAGACTGTCTTGGCCATTGCTACTTCCGAAGGTTGGGCTCTCTGGTAGACGGATGTCAATAACGCTTTTCTACATGGGGGCCTCAACGAGGAAATCTATATGACACCTCCCTAAGGTCTGTTTTCTACACCATCTCCAGATGTTTGTTGCCTGAAACGTTCTCTGTATGGCTTAAAGTAGGCACTGCGTGCTTGGTTTGATAAGTTTTGTTCCACTCTTCTTGATTTCAATTTTGTTCAAAGTAATTTTGATTCATCTCTCTTTCTCTGAAAGATAGCTACTGGGATTGTCTTGCTTTTGGTCTATGTGGATGATATCGTGATTACAGGAACAGACTCCCAGTTGATTAAGTAGTTACAACAACACCTCAAGGCTTCCTTTCATATGAAAGATCTTGGTCATCTTCAATATTTCCTCGGCCTTGAGGTTCAAACCACATTAGAAGTTACATATTTGCATCAGCACAAGAATACACAGGAGGTGATTACTTTGGCTGGTTTTTAGGAAGGAAATTATGTTCTTACACCTTTGGAGGTGAATTTGAAACTGTAACAAGGGGAAGGGGAGCTTCTTTCTAATCCCTCATTCTACAGGCAATTGGTTGGGAGTTTAACCTATTTAATGATTACAAGACCCGATATTTCCTTTGCTGTCCAACAAGTTAGTCAATTTATGTAGGCACCTTGCTAGCTTCATCTTGTTGCTATTCGACGTATCATTCGTTATCTCAAAGGGACTTCTCGACATGGGTTGTTCTTTCCGGTTGGATCTCCTATTCTACTGGCAGGTTACAGTGATGCAGATTGGGAAGGATGTGCAGACACTCATTGTTTTGTCACAGGGTGGTGCATGTTTCTCGTAAATGCTCTTATCTCTTGGAAGAGTAAGAAGCAGGCTCGTGTTTCAAAATCCTCTACAGAGTCCGAGTATCGTGCTATGTCTTATGCCTGTTCTGAGATTGTGTGGCTTCGTGGGTTGTTGGCAGAACTTGATTTTCCTCAGCTCCAGCCTACTCCATTTCATGCTGACAAAACGAGTGCTATTTAGATTATTGCTAACCCGGTCTTTCATGAGTGGACCAAGCAGATCGAAGTGGATTGTCATTCCATATGTGAAGCTTTTGATAGGGGTGTGACTACTCTTCCTCATAATTTCATTGTTCTTCAGACAATTGATGTGTTCACCAAAGCTCTTACTCGACACTAACATCAGTTCATGATTGACAAATTGATACTTCTTGATCTGCCCGCATCAACTTGAGGAGGGATGTTAATAGGATCTGCGGCAACCTATTAGTTAGGTTTGCTGCAGTTGACTTTCCTTATTTTGTACGGATTAGACTTTCCTTATGTCTTCAACTTTCCTTATTTTGTACAGATTAGACTTTCCAAAATAGGGGTAGCGTGTACAGCTAGCCAGCTAGGGGATTGAGAGAAAATCTCGGTTGTAATTAGAGGAAAATGCTTTTATATCTTGCTGTATAGTTCTATATATATGAAAGGTCTCAAGACACGAAGGTCATTTAGACAAATTGACATGTGTTTGGTGTGTTCATGGAAGACCGGATTGGCAGCAATCTGAATAGCACTAGTGTTGTCAGCATAAAGAGGAGTAGGCTCGTTCTGAGAGAAACCAAGCTCTCCTAACAACCCATGAAGCCAAACAATCTTAGAGCAAGCAGAAGACATGACACGATACCCGGACTCGGTGGAGGACTTAGAGACCTGAGTTTGTTTCTTACTTTTCCACGAAATAAGTGCATTTCCAAGAAACATGCATCAACCAGTGACTGAACAACGATTATTCACACAACCCACCCAATCAGCATCACTATAAGCCACCAATTGAATTGGTGATGCAGTAGGAAAGTAAAGACCCAATCAGAAGTACCCCTTATGTACCAGACAATAGCCAACTGTGGAAAATGAGGAGTCTGCATGAACTGACTACCCTACTGAACTGCAAAAGAAATGTCAGGCCTAGTGATGATCAAATAGTTCAGGTTGCATACCAATTGTTGATAGAGAGAAGGATCGGGTAAAAGCTCGCCTTCATCTTTACGATGCTTCACATTCACCTCCATGGGAGTTTGCATAGAATTCTCTTCCTGAAGACTTGCCAATGCCATCAACTCCTGAGCATACTTGTGTTGATGTAAGAAAGTACCGGCAGGAGTAGATTTCACTTCAAGACCTAAGAAATACTGCAGAGGACCTAAATTCTTAATATGAAAAGAGGCTTTGAGATGTTGCTGGAGCTACAGAATCAATACAGAATCGGTCTCTATAATAACGATATCATCCACATAAACCAGAAGCAAGACAATACCACTAGCCGTCTTGCGCAGAAACAAGGAAGAATCATATTGGCTCTGGACAAAGGAAAAATCAAGTAAAGTAGACCGGAACTTATCAAACCAAGCTTGAGGAGCCTATTTCAACCCATAGAGTGGCCTTTTTAATCGGCACACATCTGAAGGTGTAACAAACAAACCCTATGGTAGAGTCATATAGATCTCTTCCTTAAGATCACAATGCAAAAAAGTGTTCTTGACATCCATATGTAGCAAAGGCCAGCCCTTTGAGGCACCTATGGCTAAGATGATCCGTACGGTAGTCATTTTAGCCACAGGAGCAAAGGTCTCCTTATAATCCACCCCATACTCTTGCCGATTACCAAGCACCACCAACTGTGCTTTATACCTGTCTAGAGAACCATCAGACTTTAGCTTGATGGTGTATAGCCATTTACACCCAATGGGCTTAATACCAGATGGACAAGAAACAATATCCCAAGTATGGTTCTACTGCAAAGCCTGCAGCTCTTCATCCGTAGACTTTACCCAACAGGCTTGCATAGCTGCCGAAGAGTAAGAATTGGGCATACTGATCTGAGCTAAAGTCGCATTGAGTGACGTGTGGGAAAATCCATACCTTTCTGGTGGATGAGAAGGTTGGGAGGAGCGTCGAGGAGTAGAAGCTTCAGGAATAAATGTCGGATCAGAGTCGGGAAGGGGTGGATGAGAAGGTTGGAGGTTGCCGTCTCTGATAAACAACACCTGGTTTTAAAGCGCTCAATAGGCCGAGATACATTATCAAAGTTAGGAAGCATAACCAGGTCAGAACTAGGAACAACATGGCTTTGAAAGAAATATTGATTCTCAAAGAAGATCACATTCCTAGAAATACGAATGTGATAAGCTGCAACATCAAAGCACTCAAAACCTTTTTTGAGGCACATTGTCTCCCAAGAAAGCACATTGAATAGATTGAGCAGCAAGTTTGTGATGTTCATGAGGACATAGACGAACAAAGCACACACATCCAAATGTATGCAAGATTTGATAACTAGGATGTGAACCAAACAGACGATAATATGGTGACTCAAAGTTCAAAATATGAGATGGCAAACAATTAATCAGATAGACAGCAGTGGACAAAGCTTCCACCCAAAGCTTAGGAGGAACATAGGACTCTAAAAGCAAAGTCCGAACAACATCTAACAGATGCTGATTCTTCCGTTTAGCCATACCGTTCTATTGAGGTGTATAAGGGCAAGAACGCTGAGAAATAATACTTATATTCTGCAAAAAGCTTGGAAAGCATGAGACATATACTCACCACCATTATCTGACCTCAAAACCTTAAGACATGTAGAAAACTGGGTCTCAAGGTAGGCAACAAAGGTCTCAAAAACCTGAAGCACCTCCCCCTTAGAATGGAGAAAATACACCCAAGTAAAACGGCTATAATCATCAATGAACGTCACAAAATATTTATAATGGGCATGCGAAGCAACTGTTGTAATACCCCAAACATCACTATGGATAACATCAAAACATTTGGTAGCGCGACTACCATGCATAGGAAAAGAAAGAATTTTGCTTTTGCCAAGTTTGTAAGAAGTACAGTCAATAGACAAGCCATGAGTAGAAATCTGATCTTTATTGCCCAGAAAACCATGCTTAAACAAATGATGTAAAATCAGAGAATTGGGATGGCCTAATCGCTTGTGCCAAACGTCACTCTGATTGCTTACAGTACTACAAGCCAAAGATAAAATGCTAGGAATAGAAAACTACAGAGGAAACAATCGCCCCACTTTAGGCCCCTTTGTGATCACCTTCCTCTACACCTGATCCTACACAAGACAATCACCACAAGAGAAGGAAAACGTTACAATTATTATCCACTAGCTGTTCAACTGAAATAAAATTAGCAGATAACCCAGGAGACACAAACACGTTATGGAAGGAAGATCCAATATCTCCAACTGCATTAATAGGTAGGTGACTCCCATTCACAATCTAAATGTATTGAGGACCATTATAACTTCGAACATTAAGCAATGATTCAGACTGACTAGTCATGTGATTGGAAGCTCCTGAATCAACAAAACAAGGAGAGGAGACTGTCTTACCATTACCTTGAAGTCCAAATGTAGAAAAGGCTGAGATGATCATCTGCTGGACCATCTCAGGAGTGAGGGCAGCCTGACTAGTACTTGTTGTAGTGACTGTCAAAGCTACAATAGGTGAAGATTGTGTTGCAAGTGTAGCTTGGATAGCAACTTGAAAGGCCTGTGCTTGCCAATTTTTAGGACGGATTGGACACTCTTTAATGATGTGCCCCAGTTTCTTGCAATATTTACAATATGGCTTTGTGTAGTTGGTAGCAATATGGCCTAATTCTTTGCAACTGTAGCATTGGCTTTGACATTTTCCTCTTCCTCTTCCTCTTCCCTGGGTTGCATAGGCGACATTCACCATCTTTGAATGTAGCCTCTCTTGTCCCATTCTTGCCTGAGTAGCCAATCTCTGTTCTTCCCGCAGCAATTCTCCAAGACAAACATCTAATGTAGGAACTAGATTTCGGTTTAATAACCCAGCCCGTGTAGCCTCATATTCTGGCCTTAATTTCATCCGAAATTGATCACGTCTACTCTCCTCATGAATTGTTTGAAGTGCGGACATCGCCTCCTTGGGTACCTTAGCATGTATAATACCCAAATTTTTGCTCCACAAGTTCAAGAAACCTGAATAATATTGCTCAATAGAAAGGTTACCTTGATTGAAATTTGCTATCTCCAATTCCAGCTGAAAACGGCGTGCATTGTTGTCTTGATTATATATCTACCCTAGATATTCCCACATCTCTTTAGTTGAAGAAAAAGACCTCAAGTTGTTCACCATATGCAGTTCAATGGAGTTCAGCAACCAAGAGACAATGCGTTCATCCTTGTCAAATTGGTCTGAATACCCTTTCCATAGGGTTTGCTTTCATTATATAGAAAAGATTTACATATTGATTGCCAGAATTCTAGCGCCTAGAAAACTATACAAGGTAAGTATTTCCAATCTTATTTCCAAGCTAATTATCTGCTAAATACAATCTAGATATGAAGGAAAAACATTCCTAAAATAGTACAAATCAAATCTCGTAACATTCCCCCTCAAATTGATGCTGGTAGATCAAGAAGCATCAATTTGTCAACCAAGAACTGATGCCAGTGCCGAGAAAGAGCTTTGGTGAATATATCTGCAATTTGATGTTCAGTTGAAATGTGAGGAAGAGTAATCACATGTTTGTCAAAGGATTCAAGTATGGAATGACAATCGACTTCGATATGTTTCGTACGCGCATGGAAGACAGGATTAGCGACAATCTTAATAGCACTGGTATTATTAGCATGAAGAGGAGTGGAATGAAGATGAGGGAAACCAAGTTCACCCAATAATCCACGAAGACATGTGATCTCCGAGCATGCAGAAGACATAACACGATACTCAGACTCAGTGGAGGACTTGGAGACTCTGTCTTGTTTCTTACTCTTCCAAGAAATGAGTGCATTGCCTAAAAACATGCACTAGCCAGAAACAAAGCGACGAGTATCCACACATCCGGCCCAATCAGTATCACTATACCCCACCAACTGTAAAGAAGATTCCTTAGGAAAGAACAACCTGCGTGTAGAGGTAACCTTCAGATATCGGATAATGCGGCGGACAGCGGCTAAGTGAAGATGTCGGGGGGCCTGCATAAATTGACTGACCTGCTGCACAACAAAAGAAATGTCAGGACGAGTAATCGTCAAGTAGTTCAAACTCCCAACGAGTTGTCGATACAAGGATGGATCTGATAGAAGCTCGCCTTCCTCCTGACGAAGCTTAAGATTTACCTCCAAGGGAGTAAGAACGGAATTACCCAATTGGAGACCAGCCAATGAAATCACTTCCTGTGTGTATTTGTGCTGGTGTAATAATGTACCAGTCGAAGTTATCTGCACCTCAAGGCCAAGAAAGTACTGCAGGGGACCAAGACCTTTCATGTGAAAAGAAGCCTTGAGATGTTGTTGTAATTGCTTAGGGCTCGTTTATTTTCAAAGATGAGATGAGATGAGTTGAGATTAAAGTTAAAAAGTTGAATAAAATATTGTTAGAATATATTTTTTAATATTATTGTTGTTTTGGAATTTGAAAAAATTGAATTGTTTATTTTATTTTGTGTTGGAATTTGAGAAAGTTGTAATGATGAGGTGAGATGAGATGTTTTTGGAAAACAAACAAGGCCTTAATTAACTCAGTATCAGAGCCAGTAATCACAATGTCGTCAACAAATACTAGAAGCAATACAATTCGTGCAGAAGTCTTGCGAAGAAATAGAGAGGAATCAAACTCACTCTGAGTAAAGTGAAAAGCAAGCAGAGTAGAGTGAAATTTATCAAACCATGCACGTGGAGCCTGTTTCAGTCCATACAAGGATTGGCGTAGCCGACAAACCTCTGAGGAAGGTGTAGCAAACATGCCGAGAGGTAGAGACATATAGATTTCTTCTTTCAAATCCCCATGTAGAAAAACATTCTTCGCGTCCATCTGCCGGAGAGACCACCCCTACGACATAGCAATGGCCAAGATAGTCCGTACAGTAGTCATTTTGGCAACAAGAGCAAATGTCTCTTCATAATCAATACCATACTCTTGTCGGTTCCCAAGTGCCACAAGACGGGCCTTATATCTGTCCAGTGAGCCATCAGACCGAAACTTGACTGAGTATACCCATTTACAACCAATAGGTTTGACACCAAAGGGACAAGTCACAAGATCCCAAATGTGATTGTTTGGAAAAGCTTAGATTTCTTCTTGCATGGCCTGCTACCAACATGCTTGGGTAGCTGTCTGAGAATAAGAGTGAGGAATAGAAATAGTGTTAAGAGTGACAGTAAGTGAGGTATGATGAAAACCATACCTATCTGGTGGATGTATAACCCGGGTGGAACGCCGAGATATAGGAACTTTAGAATCAGATGACGGAGCAGTGTCTTGAAGAGGCGTTGAAGGAGAACGTCTGTGATACACCAAACCTAGTTTAAATCGCTCAATAGAAGAAGACAAATCATCAAAAGCTGGTAGAAGAGTAATAGGAAAATCAAAAGTAACCTGAGACTGAAAGAAATATTGATTTTTGAAGAAAATCACATTCCGGGAGATTCGGAATTTGTTTGCATGAGCATCATAACAAACAAATCCTTTCTGATTAGGGCTATATCCCATAAAAGCACACGTGACAGACTGGGTAGCAAGCTTGTGATGATCAACAGGTAGCAGAAGAACAAAACAAACACACCCAAAACTATGAAATGATTGATACTCAGGAGATATGCCAAATAATCGAAAATATGGAGAATCATAATTTAGAGTGGCAGTAGGCAAACGATTGATCAAATAAACAGCAGTAGATAAAGCTTCTACTCAAAACTTAGAAGGTACAGAAGAATCAATCAATAAAGTACGAACAACATCTAAGAGATGACAATTCTTATGCTCAGTGACTCCATTTTGTTGAGGGGTATAAGGACAAGAACGCTGGGAAACGATTCCTTTTTGCTGAAGATAAGTCTAAAAGGAATGAGACATATATTCCCCTTCTGAGTCGGAGCGTAAGATTTTGATACAAGTACTAAACTGTGTCTCAACAAACGCAACAAATTTTTGAAAAATGGAAAACACATCAGCTTTAGAACGGAGAAAATAAATCCAAGTAAATCGACTATAATCATCGATAAACGTCACAAAATAACGATATTGACCATGAGAAATAACATGACTAATACCCCAAACATCAGTATGCACAATCTCAAAGTAATGAGAAGCACGACTACCATGCATAGGAAAAATGTAAAGTTTTACTTTTACCAAGACGACAAGTAGCGCAATCAAAAGATATAGGAAAAGAAGAAAATAAATCTTTATTGCCCAAAAAACCATATTTCAAAAGATGAGTCAAGACAATAGAATTAGGATGACCCAATTTCTTATGCCAGACTTCATTATTATTGGCAGTAGCCGTACAAGTAAAAGAAACAACATTAGGAATAGAAAACTGTAAAGGAAATAGACGTCCCACTTTAGGCCTCTTCGCGATCATCGTCCCCGACACCTGATCCTGCACAAGACAACCATCACGAGAGAAGTGAACATCACAGTTATTATCCACCAATTGTCTAACAGAAATCAAATTGGTAGATAATCCAGGAGAGATAAAAATATTCGAAATGAAGAGCCCAAAGTACCAACAGCAGTAATAGGAAGTGTACTACCATCATCAATCTAAATAGTCTGCGTGCCTCCATACTTACGAACACCATGGAGACCCGTCGTACCACCGGTCATATGATTTGACGCACCCGAATCAACAATCTAAGAAGAAATGGAGTTAGGATCCGTACCTTGCAGGCCTAAAGCCGTAAAAGCAGACAGAATCATCTGTTGGACCATGGCAGGTGTGAGAACAGATGAATTAGAGCTTACAATGGGGGGTGCAGAAGAAGACGAGGGTTGAACAACAGCTTGAAAGGCTTGGGATTGGAGATTCTAAGGCTGCACTTGATAGTCTTTGATGATATGGCCCTCCTTCTTGCAGTAGTTAAAAACTTTCTTCGGACAGTTACGAGCAATATGACCGAACTCCTTGCAACTGAAACATTGCAACTTGTTCCTCCCTCTCCCTTGAGCTGCATAGGCTACATTCACAGCCTCAGAAAAGACCTTCTCAGAATTTATACCCATCTGAGTGGATAACCGCTATTCTTCACACAATAAAGCTCCCAAGCAAATATCCAAGGAAGGAACCGGATTACGGTTCAATAAACCGGCTCGAACAGGCTCAAATTCAAGTCGAAGCTTCATCAAAAATTGATCGCGTTAACTCTCAGCATGAACTGCGTGAAGAGCCGCAAGTGCCGCAGTGGGAACCTTAGCATGAGTAATAGCAGAATACTCGCTCCAAAGATTAATAAAACCAGAATAAAATTGCTCAATGGTCAAATTACCTTGAGTGTAATTGCTAATTTCCAACTCTAATTGGAATTTTCGAGCACTGTGGTCTTGCTGATAAATACGATGCATGTAGTCCCACATAGCCTAAGCTGTAGTAAAACAGAGAAGATTGGTGACAAGATGGGGCTCAATCGTCTCCAATAGATAGGAGATCACCTTAGCATCCTTGACCTCCCATTGGGCAAATTCCTTTTCATTAGTGGGAACTCGAACAGAGCTATCAATATGATTAGATAATTCTCTCCCTTTCAAGAACATTTTAAATTGAAATGCCCACGTAGAAAAAGTCTTTCCAGTAAATCGTACTATAGTATTTTCAATAGACATGATGAAAGCCCACTAAAAAAGAATCAGCCGAAGCAGTTAATAAAAATAATAGCAAGCCCAAATCAATTCAGTTCCAATTTAGAATGAAAAAGAGGCCCAAGCACGCAAGACAAATAAGAGAAAAACCAACGGACAACGTACGTAGGTCCATGAAAGAGTAAAAGAAAAGGTAAACAGCCCAGCACAAAGACTCAACAAACCGATACCTGCCTAGCACCCAGCACAGACGGCAACAGATGTCACCGATCACCTCGTCACCACCACAAAGAGAGCCGACATGCCAACAGTGACCCAGCCACCACAAAACGATCATCAAGAGAGAAAAGACAGCCCAAAACCAGAACAACGGCCACCAAGAGAAGGTTGAACACCACTCAACCACCACAGAAAACGTCGAACACCACCCCAAAAAATGTCGAACACCACCACAGAGGAGGTCACCTGCCACAGAACAGTAAACCCACAACGTGGTTCACACAGAAAGGATCGACACACAAAGAGCAAGATGGAACTTGCCGAAACAGAGGAAAAAAAGTATTCCCTTCGCACACGAAGGATTAAGACCACAGAGATTAATATCAAAGTAGGGGCTCTACTACCATGTCAAATTGGTCTGAATACCCTTTCTATAGGGTTTGCTTTCATTTTATAGAAAAGATTTACATATTGATTGCCAGAATTCTAGCGCCTAAAAAACTATACAAGGTAAGTATTTCCAATCTTATTTACAGGCTAATTATCTGCGAAATACAATCTAGATATGAAGGAAAAACATTCTTAAAATAGTAATAATCAAATCCCGTAACAATCCTTTGCCTCCCATGGACCGAGTTCCTTGGGGTCTTAGAGGCTGAAGATGTCCCATCAATATGTCCCCACAACTCCTTTCCTTTCACAAACATCTTAAACTACAACTCCCAACTAAGATAGTTCTTCCCATTGAAAGGAAGAATAGAGTTTTCTCCAGACATTGTGAAGATAGAAATAGCCCAGAAAAAACACCGTAAAAGAGCCTAAAAGCTGAGAACAAACCTCCAAATGACCTGAGAATATCGAGAGTCAAAGATCTCCAAGAGCCCAGCGGCAAAGAAACCCAAAGAAAATTCCAAGATAGCACCACAGATGTGCTGTCGCAACCACCAGAAAAACAAGAACCCAAAAAAAAATTGTGCTAGAGTCTGAGAGCCCCTAGGCTAAATCCGAGAAAACCAAAGAAAAAAAAAAAACTAGGAAGCGTGTTTACTCTAGGTTCAAAACACAAGCTTTGATACCATATTAGATTGACTGTAGCGCCCCAAACCGGGTGGCTTGGAGAATTACTATCTGCCACTTATAAATATGTCTCCCAACACATCTAAAAAATCTCTAAAGACTTCATAAGCAAAATCAATCTCATATCTTCTAAATAACTCATTACAAACTCCACATAGTCTATAATGCATTAATAATAAATCAAGGGGTCCACAATCTTCCGGTGATGATAACATACCAAACTGATAAAATCATAGGTCCTACTAAACCAAAGTATAATTAATTCTTAACATAATAAACTGATACATCTTAAGTCTCAATAAATCTAAACATCAAGAAGAACTTCAAACTCTTCTTCTCACAATGGTACCTTAGGTACACAACCGTCTATCCATATCTAGCCAAGCTCTCATTTCTATTCCTGACCCCCAGCTGGGTCATCAATATCATCTGAAAAATAATGAAGATCAGGGGGGTGAGTTATCAACAACTCAGTAAGCAGAAAACCTATACTAGTGTGTAAACATGAGCCATTTTTAGAAAGTTTGGTATGCAGAAACAAAACATTTTATTTTCATGTGCATATCTCAATACGTGTTATTAGAAAAATCAGAGCGACATTTCAACATTTTCTTATTCATAAACCATTTCATATACAAGAATACTTTGGCATAACATAACTGAATATCTTCATCTTATCATATCAAATACCATGTTTAACCCTCGTGGTAGGGTCGTGCTATCCCCGGTGGCCAAACCAGGTAGTATCATATTGTGAAACTTTCCCTTTTTCAATCTTGGAGTCCTGAGTGTGCACACAGGAAAGAACACATAAAAGACCACTTTGTTTCCAAAGTGGTTGCACTCATATCATATCATGTTGGTACCAACCATATCACGTGAACCAGTATCATCATATCAGAACCATATTCAGAATCAGAATAAAAACAGATAAGTATGCCAAAGGTTTTTCACATTCATATCATATCAAACCAAGTGTCGAACATATTCATATCATTTCCATTTTATCATAAACAAACCCAAATTATTTTATATTATACAAACAAAAATTCACAGATATCATATTCGCTCTTTTGCACATTTCTTATACGTGTCAAATGTTGCTCACGTCCACACTATTCATGTCAAGAAAAAGTATTTTCTCTTTCATTTAGATTTTTATGAGTGAATACAAAGCACACATACTGAGGTCATTTTCACATTTTCTTTTAAAAACATATCATGCATATTTTATAAACCAACTTTAGTTCATTTTCTTTATTTTTTTATGTAAATCTAGCATAGGAACCCCGCTTACTTGACTCTTGCAGCGTATTATCTAAACCTTGAAAATGACCTTTATCAATCTCGTCACCTATTCATAAAATAAGATATATAAACTAAGTGTTAAAAGACAATTGACACAACTTCTATCTAAATAAATAAAACCCATAATCCCAAACCATATAATAGCAAAAATAACTCACTATGACAACCATATAGTAATCTGGACAGCCCACATTCCAAAACAAAGTACCATATACTAATCTTAATATTGTCCAATACAACTATCAAAATTAATGTCAACTCAACTCATCAATAAATCACATTTATTTCAGCAGCTCATGATCCCAAGCAATCACCAACAATTTAACTAAAACGACACAACACAATGCACATTTCTCTCCGTTCACAACTCTACAACAGAAAAATCCCAACACTGCTAGATGTTCATCGGCACCCAACAAACTCCCTTCTAATTATTTCTAAAACACCAAACCAACAAACCAAAATTTATAAAATACTCAACAAAGTGAAAAACTTACAATGAATGCTCAACATTTAAGTGAAACCGAGAAGATTAAGAACTCACTGCACTGCAACACAACACACACAAGGCGAACCGAAAGAAAAACCACCAACTCACGGACCACTGAAGAAGCTCTCGGCAACCAGTCACAATATTTGTTTTCCACCCAACTTCGTTCAACAGGCCTCAACGTCACTCACAGAGATTGCCACTGCAACTCCAAGTAAAATGCGGAGAAAAACAGAGTAAGAGAGAGGGAAAACTAGAAAAAATAAAAGAAACTAAAAGAGAAAGAGGGGGTCGGCTAGGAGGATGTTATTCAGGGTCATAATTGCAGACTAAAAGAGAGGGAGGAGGAGATACCTAGGCAGAAAAATTACCAAGTGGAAGAGGAAGAGCCATGTATGCAGAGGGAAAAACCAGCTATCGAAAACAGAGGTACACGATAGGGAGAAACACAGTGATTTGCTGCAATGGAGGGAAAAATTGAAAATGAGGAGATTTAGGCCATGTGATTCAAACGCACAAAAACAACCAAATGAAAACAAGGAGATGCGGTCGGTGAAAATGGGTTACCTGTGAGAGAGTGCGTCTACGCGAGGGAACCCAGAAGAAGAAGAAAAAGAAAAGAAACCGACGAGAAAGTGGGGGAGAAAGAATCAGGGGGAAAACAAGAGAAAACTTACCCCCAAACGACGCCGTTCGCACACCTCCAAGGAAAAGGGCTAGGCCCTCGAGCACGAACCGGTCTCACACACAAGAAGAAAACTGGGCCTTACATCCTCCTCCCCTTACAAAAATTCCGTCCTCGGAATTTACTACAAGCTATAAGAATTTCCTTCGAACAAGTGAGGATACTTAACTCGCATCTCTTCCTCGAATTCCCAAGATGCTTCACTGATAGCATGATTATTCCACAAAACTTTAACCAACGGAATAGTTCGAGTTCGTAACACTTGCTCTTTCCTGTCCAAAATTCGCACTAGTTCCTCGGTGTAGGTCATATCCTTTTGAATCTGAAGGGGTTCATGATCTATAATGTGGGTAGGATCATGGATGTACTTCCTCAACATAAACACATGGAACACGTTATGCACTCCCGAGAATGCCGGTGGTAGAGCCACCCTGTAAGCCACTGGTCCAATCTGATCAAGAATCTCAAACGGTCCAATATATCTAGGGCTCAACTTACCCTTCTTTTCGAATCTCATAACTCCTTTCATCGGTGCAATCCTCAAAAATACCTTATTTCCAACCTCAAACTCTAACTGGCGGCGGCGTTTATCTGCATAACTTTTCTGTCGGCTTTGAGCTGCTTTCATTCTAACCCGAATGGTATCTATCTTCTCAGTGGTCTGTTGAATAATCTCTGGCCCTATAAGTTTCCTTTCACCTACTTCATCCCAATACAATGGAGATCTACATCTTCTGCCATACAAAACCTCGTAGGGTGCCATCCCAATGCTAGCCTGAAAACAATTATTATAAGCAAACTCAACTAATGGTAAATGTCGCATCCAAATTCCCTTAAAATCCATCACACACGCCCTTAACATGTCTTCTAAAATCTGAATAGTTCTTTCTGACTGTCCATCTGTCTGAGGGTGAAAAGCAATACTTGTGATACGCCATATGATATGGATAAGAGTAGGTGGTGTATGAGATCCCACATTGTTTGGGAATGAGAAGTTCTTGCTCTTTATAAGGTTCCAATGGAGCTCTAATTGTATCATTGACTAGTCCTTTTGGAGTATAGGCCATGTGGTTTGAGCCTTCCATTGGGGTGTTTCAAATGGTATCAGAGACTATCCCAACCAGAAATGTGGGACTTGAGCCGTGCCACCTACAATGGACAGGCCCGACAAGAACGTCAGAAATTTAAGGGGGGTAGATTGTGATACCCCATATGATATGGATAAAGGTAGGTGGTGTATGTGATCCCACATTGCTTGGGAATGAAAAGTTCTTGCTCTTTATAAGGTTCCAATGAGGCTCTAATTGTATCATTGACTAGTCCTTTTGCAGTATAGGCCATATGGTTTGGGCATTCCATTGGGGCGTTACATTGACCGAATGCCTCTCACCATTGTGAGAATTCCATTAAATAGAAAAGTTTGGTAGCTATACATGGAAACTCTATATATGGAAAACTAGCTATACACGTACTATATAGTTAGAGCTATACACGGCAAAGCTAAGAAAGGGAAACTAATATGTACAGCTGATGTAAATAAGGTAAGAAAGATATGGATAGAATCTTCCAATCATAGAATCTGCCGATCCTATTGACAATTTGGTCCCGAAGGCAACAAGCAAATAGGACTCGGCTCATACCTAGACTCCTCCAGCCCATTCTTAGAATAGACAAAGCCATCCCGCTCCCTCCCAACCTTTAAGTATAAATCTGGGCAGGTAGCTTTCTTGCTAGTTTAAGGTTGACGGTAGTGAAGTACAAGAAGGCCATTTCTGACCACCTCCCTTCTCACATAGTCCTACGTGGACGTTACTGCTCATACAGCTCTCAATCGACATACAATTAGTCTTCCCTTACAAACAATGGAAGTGTGGATGTCTCAACGTCAAATGGATGAATTTTGTTTTTCTTTTCAGCAATAACATGATGAGACGACCCTTTCACAAAAACCTACGGATCCTCCACCCTATCCTGCCATTTCATTGGTTGCTTAAACTCATCCTAGAAGAAGAAGCCATGTTTATTATGAGTAAACTAGGTTTTCCTTACTCATCTAAAAATAAATAAATAAATAAACTAGACTTTTCTTGGTCCTCTAGGTCTTTGTAACTACCTGTCTGAAAATGCTTTCAATTTGCCTTTTAGACATCTAATTCTTTTGATCTTGCCTTTTGTTAGCTCAGGCATGCTTCCTCTTACTCGATGGCATCCCTTGGTGCTTGTTTTATTTCCTTTTGCTTGCGTTCTTAGATTCTCACTGCTTTCTCTAATGCTAGCTGTTGGCAATAGCATTTGTACTGCTATAATGAAGTTTGCTCCTGGAAGATGGGAAAGGGGGTAGGGGGATGTTTGCCAGCCAGGCCTTGCTCAAGTGACCAGTTGCTTAATAATAGTTGTAAATTAAACTCACTCACCCCAAGGGGAGAAAAAAGGAAGAAGGGGAAAGACTTCTTTACTTGAAAATGTTTCTACCACCCAAATGTACATAAATTACTTGATGGCCTCTTAAATCAAGTTGCTTCTAGTCCTGAAAGGATGGTTCACTTTTTTTATTTTTCTTGGGGGTAATCAACTCCCCTTCCCTTTTGACATGCCCACATAGGACGGTGATGGGTTTTGGAAAGGTTCAAGTGATTCAAAACTCTTGACTCTGGGATGTACATGGACAATGAATGAATTAATGCTTTATTTAGGCTAAAATGAATTAATGCTGATGCTGATAACTTCCACAGATCTTTGAATGATAATTACCGGAAAACATCCAACTATAAAATGTTCAATGAAAGCATTAAGAAACATCATGTGTTCGAGAGGATTGCTATAACTTTTCTAATGGCAGGAAAATATGCTTTAATAATGCAGAAATGAACTTTACTTGAAATAACGATGTAAGAAATTTACTTCGTTTCTTATTCATTCCAGTAACTCTTTGTATATATATTATGCAGGTCTATTGGCCATAACAATTTCTCTGGAACTCTCCCTCCAGAACTTGGTAATTTGGTCAAACTACGGGAACTGTAAGTTCTAACATTTATTCTTTTTAATTTTTTTTCTACGAAAATTGCATGTTTCAACATTTCAGATGATGATAGTGTATACATTGCTTCGTATTACAGTTATATAAATAGTGGTGGGTTGGGTGGTGAATTTCCCTCAACATTTGCTAAGCTTCAAAACATGGAAGTTCTGTAAGCAGGACTGCTACTCTCACTCTATATGTTTTAAGCTGCCCCCCCTCCCTATACCATCTTGTGGTTGCCTTACTATCAGTGAGCTTTTTTTAATTTCAGGTGGGCATCTGACACTCCTTTGAGTGGAAAAATACCTGAATTTGTTGGTAATTGGACAAGACTTAAGCAATTGTAAGCAATAAAAAAAGATCTTTTTATTTCATCTTCTAGTTCATTATTATGAAAGTAACCTGTATTTCTGTGATAGATATTGGTCTTCTTGACAAGTCATCCAATTGTTTCTGTAGGAGATTTCAAGGGAACTCGTTTGAAGGTCCAATACCATCTAGTTTTTCTATGTTGATCTCACTGAACTCTCTGTGAGTAAATATTTGTTGCTGATTCAGGCTCCGTCTCTCTCTCTATTTCTCTCTCACTTCCCACTTTAACAAGGGAAGAAAAGACTAACTTCGGTAATGTTTGGGTATAATTGTCCAGACGGATCAGTGATTTATACAATGTGAGCTCTTCCCTTGATTTCATAACTAGCTTGAAGAACTTAACAGATTTGTAAGTGAGCATGCTACTCCGCACACTACAAATATATGCATTTTTTTCGAGTTGCGCATTTAGTCTTATCGTGTTAACCATTAGCTACTCCATTTTCTTTTTTGACACCTAAGAGTTCTGAGGAATGCCCTGATCGGTGGAACTATTCCTTCTAATATTGGAGAACACCAAAGTCTACAAATATTGTAAGCTCCTGAGTTTATGATTGAAACGTCAGCTTCATTATTGGAGTTACTGATAAAAAAAAAAAAAATTACTGGAGTTAGCTTTCATTAATTTGGCTATTTAAAATGCAGGGATTTGAGTTTCAACAACTTAACAGGCCGAATACCCAGTGCTTTGTTCAATATGAGTTCTCTTACATACTTGTAAAAACCATACACGCTCTATCTTCCCTTGCTTTAAGATATTTACTCATACAGCTATAATTGATTTTTTTGGTATGACCTTTTCTCACTTCATGATGTTTTGCCTTTTCTTTCTCTTTTCTTCCACCATATCGCAATGGCAGGTTTCTTGGAAACAACAGTCTTTCTGGACCGCTTCCTAGCCAAAAAAGTGAAATGCTTCAAAATATGTGAGTCTTAATGTCATAGAAGTCACAAGTGTACTGCCTTCAAATGAGTTATTACTATATAAGGTGGTATAGTTCTATTTTAGGTGGCTACAAAAAAAAAATCAAACTTAAATGTCAGGCATGGTGCATGCTAAAACCTTGCTTGTTAGAACATCAGGCTATCAAAATAATGTATCACCAAAGATTGTACTAGAAATGTCAAATGTAATTTACTCCAACCACTAAAATGCTCTCCAAGATTTGTTACTTAACAGCAAATTTGGATTCTAATGCCCCTAGAGTTTATAACGCAAAAACACTACCAACAAAAACGAGCAAGTGCATAAAAAATTTCTCCTGCCTGATAAACCTCAAAATACAGATGAAAACTCATGATAGGAACAACTTAGAAAACATGAAATAATATGTGAATTATCAAAAGAACAATGGCAAATTTCTTTTGCAAGGTGAGAACCCAATTTGAGTTGTTGCAACAATGTAGTGTTAAGCTTCTTAAAGTAAGATTAATTTCATGAATTGCTTAATACATTAGGCAGTAAACCAAAAAGAACTTAGTTTCATGGAGATTTCAAAAATAGGCATTAACCAAAGACAAAGAGATGCCTTCCATGCCACAAATATCCACAGTTAAAATACATTAGCTAGCTACTTACGTACTTAGCAACTTGCAAGAGGATCCAAGATTTCCTTCAAGTGTCTTAAATGAACTCAAATAGGGACTTACAAAGAATGGATAGACTATCAAGACTGACACGATAATTAGAGGGTCATATTACTCAGCCCCACAATTGACCAAAGTTTTTAATTTTTTTTTTTTCATAGGGAGGTCTCAATTACAGCTTGCACACTCAATTTGACAAGGCGAAAACCAGATAAATGAAAGCCTTAAATTACAATTAAACTTTAGTTTTAATAATACAAATCTCAGATCGAACTTATCTATGATATGAATTTGGAGATACAACAACTTAAACCCTACATTATTTTTTCTCTTTATCGGTAAACTAGTTTTTATTGATCAAAATAGTAGGCAAGAGCCCAAGTATACAGGATATGTACAAGAGTGATGCCTAAGCGTGCTAGTTTAGTGATACAAGTAATTCATGAAAGGTCATGCCATGAAAATCAATTACAATCGACCAATGAAGTAATGTATTGAAAAATAAGTTTCTAAGCTCATCCATTGATCGCTCTTGATCTTCAAAACATCTTTCATTCCTCCCCCTCCAAATGCACCACCATAGGCATATTGGGACCATCTTCCACATTGATGAAATTTGAGAGTTGCCCTGAATGCCTCTCCAAGAAGCTAGGGAGTCGCTTACCCTTGTGGCATCACCCAAGCTAATCCCAACCGAGCGAAGACTTCATTCCACTAAGTCATGGCAATCTCACACTGTAGTAGATGGTCAACGGACTCTCCACTCTTCTTGCACATACAACACTAATCCATGATTATGATTCGACCTTTCCTCAAATTGTCTAGAGTGAGGATCTTCCCCAAGGAAGCCGTCCATAAAAAAATGTTGCTTTTAGAGGTGCCTTTGTCTTCCAGATGCTCTTCAATGGGAATGGATTTGTGTTGTGATTGATCGTCACTCGGTAGAAAGAGCGTAATGTGAATATTAACTTCTTAGAGGGGCACCAAAAAATCTTGCCTTCAACTCCTCCGATCTTGTGCATATATGAGGAATGTAACATTCCATTGGGGAATACAATTGGAGATGATTAATAGGTCTGCAATTGAGGCTTCTTTCATTCTTGCTAAACCATAAACTTGTGGATAAGTTTCCTTGAGTGCCTTATCGCCGCACCATACATCATGCCAAAATTTGACATTGGCTCCGTTACCCATAGTAAAATGGATATTACTTGCATATATATCCCAACCTCTTCTAATATGCCCCACTCCATAAGGCCCACCCACCTCACTAGAGCACCATCCTCCCCATGGTTCCTCATGCTTCAATTTGATAAAAATTCTCCACAAGGCCCCTTGTTTGTAGTGATATCTCCATCGCCATTTACCAAACAAGGCTATGTTGAAAGATTTCAAGTTTTGAATACCCAAACCTCATTTGATGGGAGAGCATATTGTTGCCCATTTCACCAAGTGAAATTTAAACTCTTCATTTATTCCCCCCCTCCGAGAAGTCCCACTGGAGTTTCTCCATAGGATGAGCCACCTTGGTGGGGAGCGGAAATAATGAGAGGAAAGAAGTTGGCAAATTGGAAACAACACTTTTGATTAAGGTGACCCTATCACCTTTCGATAAATACATCCCCTTCCAACTAGCTAATTCATCTCCATTTTTTCTAGAACATCATCCAAATAGATTTTGATTTGAACGTTGCACCCAACGGGAGGCCAAGATATTTTATGGGCAGCTGAGATATCTTACATCCCAAAATGGAACCCATACTCTCCACATTAGGAACATCCCTCACTGACACTACTTCTGATTTGGCCAAGTTCACCTTTCAAGCCTGATACAACTTCAAAGCATAATAGAAGAGCCCTCAAAGCTCGACTTTGATCATGGCTGGCCCCACGAAAAACTAACGTATCATCGAAAAATAATAGATTAGATATGTTGAGCGAGCCAGTACTTGCCTCCCCCAATAAGAATCTAAATATAAACCCACCCTCCATGACACCTAAAATCATCTTACTAAAAGCTTCCGTCACAAAAACAAAGAGTAGTGGAGATAAATGGTCACATTGTGTCAATCATCGTGAGCTTTTAAAGAAGCCTTTTGGCGTGCCATTCACCAATATAGAGAAACAATTTGTGCATAGAGATACAATGATGGATCCATGTACACCATTTCGTACCAAAACCACATCTCTTGAGCATGTATAGTAAGAATCTCCAGTTGACATGATCATAAGCTTTTTCCATATCCAGCTTGCACAAAAGCCCCGACTCTCCCTACTTGAGTCTCTTATCCAAATATTCGTTGGCAATAAGCACTGAGTCAAGGATTTGCCTACCTTTGACAAAGGCATTATGAGGCTTCGATATTAACTTCTCCAACACCTTACTCAACTGATTCGCTAATACTTTGGAGAGAATTTTGTACAACTCACTGACCAAGCTAATGGGATGATAAACTTTTACCTCTACAACGCCTAACTCTTTTGGTATAAGCGCTATGAAAGTTGCATCAAGGATTTTTCCAAACCTTCCATTTTCATGGAACTCATTGAAGACCCCCATGATGTCTTCTTTAAGCACTTCCTAGCTTGTTTGAAAAAAAAATCCATAGAGAAGCCGTCTGGACATGGACCCATGCGTTTTAATACTTGCCTGAGCTCTAGCTTGTCAAATGGCCTTTCGAGTTGTTCCATTTCATGTGAATCAAGGACGTCAAAAGCAAGCCCATCCAATTGCCATCTCCAAGAAAATTGTTCAGAGAGCACATTCTCATAGTAATTGACAATGCGATATGTGATCTCATAAACACTACATTAAGTGCAAGCTGAAAACATAATTCTCAACTATTCTCAATACAATCACAACCGAATTTAATTGAGAATTCAAGCTTAAATTTTTAGATGTTTTTCTTGTAGTAGCGCAATTAATTTGCAGAAAACTTGATTGGACCAATAAGTTCCCAGAATCATGCATAATTGAAACTTTAACTTTAATATTCCTTCTGTACACCTCAATATAATTGAAATGAACCTAAAATTAGCTCAATTAGTCTGAAAACTTTGGCCTTTGTACCTGATATGGTTCAATTCATTGAGAAATGCCAAGATTAGAGTGAGTCTGGTTTAGATCATATCAGTGGTTTATACGCCATTCCTGACCGACTCATCTATGGGTTGATCTATAGATGACCCAGATTGCATTTTGGGGTCTAGGTGATTGTATTTAAGTGTGAAGCATGGAGAGGTATATATAAAACAGCAGTGCTACATGCAAGCGACCCACGAAATCGTGGGGGAACGGTGGCTGAAGTGGCTAATATATTAAAAAAAACAAAACAGAATGGAGGGAAAGTTGAGATTTCAGATTTTAGAAGTTCGCTTCTGGGTCTGGACTCATTGCATAGAGGAACCAATACCTGCAAGGGTATGGGATGTGCTCTTTTTGACGGCCTTTGCAACAACTCAATCCTGGTAGGTGCAACACTGACTCTGGATAAAGAACTACTGTTTCCAAACCTACTGCTGCTCCCTACCATTGAAGCACCAGTCACAATGCCCTAGAACAGTCCCGATGCAATCATGCCTCCCATGTTTGTCTCCTGCTCCAGTGTGGCCACGTGCAATCAGTGCGGCCACGTGCACTCTTTGTGCAGCCTGGCAACGCACATCTCTTTCCACCACCATGGGCAACACAAAACTTAGAAATACCTGCTTTATTACACGTTGCGCAGACAATAAGAACAGCAAAATTGTGGCAGTGATCAAAGTGCCCATTCTAGAATAAATAAATAAACAAAAGCAACTTTAGTTGCAAATGACTAAGAACACACGGCAAGCACATGTGATAACTTTTACCAATTCCTAGCCCCGTGCATGTGTTAACAGTTGATGTTCCTCAATAATCGAACCCCTCGAAATACTATGTAATACCAACATCGGTGATGACGGCAGCTCATCTTGTACTTCGGCATCTTCCTTTGTATCCATTTTGAAACACCTTCAAAGACCATCAATCCATTGCAATAGACAACCCAAAGACCAGCATAACACTAACCTCAGTTCATCGAACTTTACTGATTCCATGAGATATCGACCTAATTAAGCAGACCCAAATGAGAAAAAACACCAAATCTCACATGGGTACGCTTTATTTCTTTGTGATCGTCAACTCAATGACTACCCAAATCCAGAAAATATTCGGAAACGCTCAAGATATCTAGAAAGTCGTCACTTTGACACGGGACATATGTGTACTCAAACTAGTTGATGCAGGTAGTCAAAAGCTGGTTAGCACAAAAACAAAAACAGGGGAAGTTTCAATACAAACACAATAATACATACATTAACAGAGAAAATAGACTTGTGAAACTAAGTTCTCTATTTTATTCGATTGCTTGTGGCTTGAAGGGGGGAAAATAAGGCTTCGTGGGTTGAAGAGAAAACATACTTGTGAAACTTGAGGAGACAAAATCAGATCTTGAGGAGGAAGGAGGAAAAGGGAAACTCGTCAGACTAGACGAAACTCAGAGGATCTTGCGAAGATGGAGATGGAGAAGGGTAGATGGAGAAAGATAAGAGGAGAAGCAAGCAAAGTGGACGGGAGAAGGGGAAAAGGGAGAAGGAGATAACAGGCAAAGTGTATTCGAGGAATGCATATCTCAAATGAAACATTTCGTTTCATTAAGCCACCTGGGACATGGTTATACGACGGTTACCCCAGTCGGTTGTATTCAGCATTTTCGTATATAAAAAAACAAGAGAAATGTGTGTGTGCGTGTGTGTGTGAGAGAGAAGGGGGGACTGATGGGGGGAGAAAGAGACTTGTCAAGGGTGGGGTCTGTTACGGAAAGCATGGTGCATCGGTCTAAGTCATAACTAGTGTATTAGAGCTGTCGAGAAAGGGGGAAGAGAGAGAGAGAGAGAGAGAGAGAGAGAGAGAGAGAGAGTGGCAGTCAGGCTCTGTGAAGGCTCAATTGCTTATTATACAATAAAAAGCAAGAAATAAAAGAAAAAACTGCGGCTTTATTTTTATTCGATTATCAAGGATTACCATAAAAATGCTGGAGATTCCATTGCTACATCTCTGATCGGTTTCATGTCTATAATAGGTCCTGGGAGATCATTATTGGAATTTCATTGGCAGTCAATGTACTTCCATCTCATCTTCAATTTAAATATCCTTGTAATATCACGAGTGTCCTAGGCATGCTTCATGACAATGTGGCTGTTTTAAAAATATATTTCACCGGAAGGAAAATCTGTTCAAAATCTATATAGAATGTTGTAGTTTGCTGTGACTGGACACTCATAAGCATTCTCATGCTAAGTTTGGATAAATCCATCCCTTTGTTTCTTTGGATAAGTAGATGCATCTCATGCTAAGTTTCCTATATGACCTATTGAATATCTCCTTAATAAATGCGAGGAAAGAGGACATCTTCCATGTGATAGCATGGAATCAATCTAATTGCTTTTCTAATTTTTTTACTTATTCATTCCTATTAATATGATTTTGGATGCAGAGATTTATCTTACAATGATATATCAGGAAGCTTTCCGAGTTGGGTAACTACCTCTGGTTTACAACTGTATGTCTCTTATTCTTATACATCTTTTCTCACAAAAATTTTGCTGGCTCTAACATTTTGCTTTGAAACATTAGGTATTCTGGTGCTCATATAGAGCTTCTTTTCTATCTTTTCTCAAGCATCACTTGCATAATCTTTCTTGAACAAATGTAAAGAATCAACTACATATTTTAATTAACCAATTATACAAGTATTAAATAATCTCATGCTTGTCCGCCTATCATTGGGTTTCCAGATAGTTATTTTAAACATTCCACTTGTTTTGAATGCTTGAATCCCTGCAGTGACATCTCTTTCTCTCTCTCTCTCTCTCTCTCTCTCTCTATGCATGTGTGCGCATGTTGGGTTTGGCTGGTACTGTTGGGTAATATTATCACTTGCAAAATTAAATCTATTATCCAAGCATATAACTAGAGTGATTAAACAAGCAAACAATCAAAACAAAACACAGCAGATATTTTACGTGGAAAAACCCTCCAGTTAAGAGGGAAAAAAAACCATAGGGCAACTCCGATCAAATCCACTATAATAATATAGAGTTTACAATACTCAAGTTTATACCCAAAACTTGAGTTCTCAACAAATTGGAAAATACAACAATAATTAATCTCTAAGAAAACAATAATCTCACCCCAAACCACTAATTTGATAATGCCTGGGAGATCCCCATTTTGAATACTACAACTCTCTAGAGTACCCAAAGAGAAACACCACTTAGAGAAATTCTCAATTTTTACTGTGTAGAGAAATATCTGTGTGAAATCCACACCCAAACGACAAAAGAAAACTTTTTGCTTTTCACTTGTTGCGCCGTCTCCCTCTCCAGCCCATCATAAGAGGAGATTATAATCTAACATCTCAGTTAGAGTCCAAGCAAGCTGATCTAGCACAAAACTCCAGCTTCTCTATTCCCTTCCTTTGATTGAAACCTTTTACCACCAATCGACCTTTGTGTTTTACTAGCTTTCCATCATTACTCTTACACTTGAACACCATTTGTTTCCTAGAGCCTTTTTGGCTTCAGGGAGCTCCACTAACTCATAAGTGCCATTCTTGTGTAAAGAATTCATCTCTTCCTCCATAGCATTCATCCACTTTTGTTGTTCCTTATGAGTTTTCACTTCTTGAAAACTTTCTAGCTCCCCCTCATCAGTAATCAAAACATAATCGGACTCAGGATATCTAGTTGATGGACGATGCTCCCTTGTAGACCTCCTAACCTTTGGTTCTGGTGGAGTAGACTGCTCTCCCTGCTCGACACTCTTTGTCCCTACTTCATCATTCTCATCAACTGCTGCTGGCTCATCACCTTGATCTTCAACTTGTATCTCTTCCCCATTAGTGGTACTCTCTGGAGACAAAGAGATAGGTGTAAGTTTAGAAACACCTTCAGCTTCTTGTTTGGGCTTCTCTACTTTCTCAAAGTCTGCCAATGTTTGGTTTTCTATGAAAATCACATCTCTACTTATGATGATTTTCTTCTTCTCTGATTCCCATAGCTTTTAGCCAAATTCTGCATCTCCATAGCCAACAAATACACAAGGAGTGGTGCCCGAAGTATTCTCCATTTAATTTTTGCAAGTTCACCACACCCACACAACCAAGCTTTGATACCACTTGTTGGGTAATATTATCACTTGTAAAATTAAATCTATTATCCAAGCATATAACTAGAGTGTTTAAACAAGCAAACAATCAAAACAAAACACAGCAGATTTTTTACATGGAAAAACCCTCCAGTGTAGAGGGAAAAAAAACCATGGGACAACTCCGATCAAATCCACTACAATAATATAGAATTTACAATACTCAAGTTTATGTCCAAAACTTGAGTTCTCAATAAATTGAAAAATACAACAATAATTAATCTCTAAGAAAATAATAATCTCACCCCAAACCACTAGTTTGATAATACCTGTGAGATCTCCATTTTGAATACTACAACTCTCTAGAGTACCCAAAGAAAATCACCACTTAAAAAAATTTCTAATTTTTACTGTATAAAAAAATACCTGTATAAATCCACACCCAAACAACAAAAAAAAACTTTTTCCTTTTTCCTTTTCACTTGCCGCCGTCTGCCTCTTTTTCTCTTTGTTTTAGTTACTTTCTCACGCACCCACCCGTAAAGCACGTCATCTTCCTTTTATAATTGCAAGAAGGAGCCCTAATGGGCTTAAGTGAGATTTGGGCTGGACCCACTCAACAGGTACATGAAGACAAAAACATAATAAGGTTCTTTTCATGGAATTATACAGGAACTTGGTGGCCAACAATTTCACGTTTGGTAGCTCAAACGTAAGGTGAGTAATTGAATTATGGTATCTCTTATTCATTCATTATAAACCCATTATTGAATACAGAAATGAGAAAAAAGGAAAACAAAAAAAGAAGAAAGAAACGATAGGAGGAACAAACCTTTCTTCTGTGTTTTCAGAAAACAAGAAGAAAGTTTAGAAGGCCTGGGTTTATAGTACACCTCATGTATGGTAACGCACATTTCCACACTGATTAAAAAACACATCATACTCATTCCAGTTATCCAGTCCCAAAACAAGAAAAGAATATGGAACACATTGCATTGATATTCTATGAGAATAGGCTGTCTTCAACAATAATTATCTGAAAATAGTTTTTGAAGATATGTACAAAAATTGCTTTTAAGAACAAGAGCCCTACCATCCCAAATTAGCTGCAATTTTTCACTTCTGCAGATGATAAATGTAACACCCCGTATTTTAGTGTAATTTTTACTGAAGGATTTTTATTATTTATTCAAAAATTTATTCTCTTGTTTTAAAATTGTTGGATTTATAGTTGTGTTATTTTTATGATTTTAATTCTGTGAAAATTATTTTTGAAGTGCTTTCTCTAAATTAATTATTTTTATGCGTTTAAATTTCTTCTCAAATTAAATTAACTTGTTGTGGGGTTTAATTATTTATTTTCATTTTAATCATTACGTTTGAATTATTTTATTTTACTTGCTGTTTTAAAATCGTTTCCGTTGGATCTTTTTTTGTGACCCAAGATTTGAGGATTTGGACCTTATTTCTTTCCCTACATTTTTTTTCTCTTTTCTCTTTTCTTTTTCTTCTTTTTTTTCTTTCTTTCTTTTTCTTTTTCTCCCCCCTGCTGCCGCGCGGACGTTTCTCTCTCTCTCTCACGCCGTGCAACCGTTCCTCACCCAGCCCACCGCCGTCGCGCCGCCGTGCGCGACACCGCCCACCCCATCGTGCTCCCCACCGGCCGGCGACCTCCCTCTCCGATTTCCAGCCCCAGCCGCGCCGCCGTTAGCCTCCACGCACCACACGAAGCCGCGGCATTCCTTGCGCCGCTGCGCCGCCGTCGTTCCACCACCGGCCACCATCTTCCTACCACTTCATCCCTGACCTCTTGGCAACCCTTTGGACCCAACCCCAGCTCCGATCCGTCACCGGTGAAGCCCCACCAAGTCCATTTACGATTTGTACGTTTTTGGCCTTAAAACACCATTTGCGCCGTCATCCACGGCAAACCACCACCACCATTGGCTTCACCGACCTCTCTAGGCCCTACCCTATCATTTTGGGGTCTTCGTTTGTCTCCGTTGAAAAGTGGGTATTTGTGACCCACGGCCACAGTGTATTTTACACTGTGGTGTTGCTCAGACGTCGCCTTTTTCAGTTTCGTGATCCTTCGGAAATCATTATATAGCAATGTAAGTATTTTTTTTCAAAGAATTCTCGTGAATTTAATGTATTTTTGCACTAGCACATTACACTGTATTTTAATTGCTGGTTGGTTTTGCCGGACTGAGTCCGAGGAGTAACGGAGTTGATTGGATTGGGTGATGGAGTTGTTAGTATGATTGGTTTAGACTATGAGATTTGTTGGCTGTTCGGGTTTAAATATTGGTGTTTTGTGTATGATGTGGGTTGTGGTGGATATTGGTGATTTTATGAAGTAATGATATACTTTGGGATTATGAAGATTTTTTAAGTTTGGAGAAATTAAGATAGATTATTTTAGAAGCTTAGGCTTAAATATGGAAATCCGTAATTGGTTGAAAACTTACGGAAATTGTGTGATTATTTTTTTATAGGTGACGATTATTAGTCGACTCAACATTTTTTGAAGAAATTTCTGAAAAGCTAAGAAGTCCAGGTAAGCGGGGTTCATATACTAGTTTTGCATAAAAGAAATAAAATGAGGTTGACTTTGAGAATAAACGTGTTTGTTTTTGAAAAGAAATGATCTGAAAACAACCTCAGATGTTCTTTTTTTTCTGCATATGCATAAATTCAATATATGAGAAAGTATTTTCTGTCATGACTGGTGTAGACATGAGCAAGTTTTGTGTACTTTATTTCTGAACTATGTAAAAGAGCGAATATGAAAATCTGGAAGTTTTGTTATGAACAAATGAGAATATTTTGTTTATGTTTATCTCGAACATGTGAAATGATCTGAAGCCTTTCAATGTTTTGTTTTGATATGAGGTATCATCTGAGAATCTTGGCATGATGTTCTGATTCTGTATATGATTGTAACCGGATTTTCGATGAAATCCGTTCTGTTTCTGTTAAGGCCCAGCCACGGGTATAATGGTGGTTTATAACCCTACCACGGGGGTGAAACATGGAAAATGGCCCAGCCACGGGTATAATGGTGGTTTATAACCCTACCACGGGGGTGAAACATGGAAAATGGCCCAGCCACGGGTATAATGGTGGTTTATAACCCTACCACGGGGGTGAAACATGGAAAATGGCCCAGCCACGGGTATAATGGTGGTTTATAACCCTACCACGGGGGTGAAACATGGAATATGGCCCAGCCACGGGTATAATGGTGGTTTATAACCCTACCACGGGGGTTAAACATGGTATTGTCCCGATGTGATATTAAATGAAGATAAGATTATAATGTTTCAGTTTAGAAATGTCAACGGATTCTATTTTTGGAATAAGTTCATTTTTCTGAAAATTTCGCTCTAATGTTTTTGTACAAGTTTTGTTTCTACATTCTGAAAGTAAATGTTCTGTTCGGCTTATCAAATGTTATAAATGCTCATGTTTACATGCTAGTATATGCTCTCTGCTTACTGAGTTGTTGATAACTCACCCCGTTAATCTTCATAATATTTCAGATGACATCGATGGCTCAGCTGAAGATCAGTATTAGAGTCTATGGAGAAGATTAGCATTGTTTTGTTGTTGGGTATCTCATGATATTAGTGTTGGTGTTGGAGGTTAATTATCTTTCTTAAGTTTGCTTCAATGGATTTAGACGGTTTATGGATACTTATGTTAATGTTATATTATTTCTAGTTGTTATTTGAGACATGAAGAAGAGTTGATTTTATTTGGGTTGTTGGATTGAATATTGGATAGATGAGTTTATTTGATTTATTTAATTGAAGTATATACGTTCGATTTGAGGTTTGGGAAAATGGATAAATTCTTGAATTTGGAAGTACTCTAGCCTTGTTAGAGTTCATTATCAAGTTTTATGAGTTAACTCTCCGGACCCTCAGGGTCGGGGTGTTACAATAAAATTTCTGTCTAGATTGAGCATCTATCATTTTCTGTGCTTGCAGTACTTTGCCAGGGTTGAATTGTCTACAGAAGAGCTTTCTGTGCAATAGGAATTCTCCACGTTGTAAGTTTTTTGGTACTCTGGTTTCTTGTTTTGCTTGGTAATTTCACCAACTCATGGAAAAAGTAAAAGTATTTGTATTATACTTTTCTTTTCTCTTCTAGTTGTACCATATATATTAAACCCACCCGTGGGAAGCCCAAGTAGTAAGGGTGAACTTGCGTGCATGAGTCCTATGTCACAGGTTTGGTTCCCCCTAGGAGGGATTAAACTGCAATTTAAGTGGGAGGCCATGGCAGGGGTTGCTGTGCTAGTCTCCCCAGAGGTTTAGGTTTCATGGGTGAGTCCTAAGGACTTTGTCGTGAGGTGGTTTCCCCGTCATCCAATATATATATATATATATATATATAATATATATATGTCATGTATATAACCAAATTGGACTTGGATGGAAAAATGCAAAAGAGGTATGAAGGAACTTCAGAAGAACATGGGAAGGATTCAAATTACACATTTATCCACATACTCATTGCTGCCTGAAGATGTACAATGAAGTGAGGAGCACGTTATTGAGAGAGTAGTTTTAGTGTTTCGTCTATATGTTATAGCTTTCCTTCAACTTCCAACTTGAGTCCGATAAATTTAGTTCCTTCTCTAGGGACAACATTACTGGAACCACTTCGAATTATTTTCAATCATCTCAGCTCCACCATGAAACTGAGATTTTTTATTACTTATTTTAATCTTAAAAGAGTATCCCAGTCAATGAAATGATTTCTTATAACTGGTTCCTAGAGGGTCAAGCCCCCCTTGGTTTACCTATGTATACATCAACACCAACGCTTTCATTTTGAATCTTACAGATGCAAACTTTTCAATCAAGTGCGGTGACAGAGCAATGATAACTGCTGATGGCACGGTGTATGAGGCTGAAAATGCTTCTCTTGGTGCAGCTTCGTTCTATGTAACCAGATTTGACAAATGGGCAGTGAGCAATGTGGGGCTGTTCTCTGACCGCCAAAATACATCTTATGTAGCAAATACCTTCGCACAAGTAACTGGGACGACTACGCCAGAGCTTTTCCAGAATTCAAGAATATCCCCTGGATCACTTAGGTACTATGGCCTGGGTCTTGAGAATGGAAAATATACTGTAAGAATGCTATTTGCAGAAACAGGTTTTGCAGATCGAAGCTCACAGTCTTGGAAGAGTCTAGGGAGGAGGGTATTTGATATCTATATTCAGGTAAGAACTGTATAAAGCAAAACTCTAAACTATCCCTCATTGACGTAGAACCACTAAAATGTTTCTATATGCTAAACCTTCAATGCATTATTTTTCAGATAGATATATCACTATGCCCTCTCTGTTGCTTTTTTAGGGGAGTCTCCAACAGAAAGACTTTGACATATCAAAGGAGGCAGGTGGTGTTGATAGAGCACTTGAAAAGGTTTTCAATGCTACTGTTTCGGAGAACTACCTTGAAGTTCATTTGTTTTGGGCTGGTAAAGAGACCTGCTGCATACCAGTGCAAGGTTACTATGGCCCAATGATTTCGGCCCTCCGTGCTATTTCAGGTACCATTTGTAACAGGATGCGGCTACTATACCGTCCCAATTTGACCGCTGGGCTTACCGCCCAGCGTTAATTTTTTTTTTCTTTTTTTTTTCATATTTTTTAACATATTTAAATATATTTAAAAAATAAAAAAAAAATACATCAAATATATTTAAAATAACTTTTTTAATTATTAAATAAATAAAAAAATTTGACCAACGATCAAATTGAGATGTCAATTTGAAAAGGCAAAGTAGACTTTTCCTTTGTAATAATTTACAGGTCTCTATTCAATTTCAAATGGCATAATGTTCGTCTCTACCTTTGACTGCTACTGATCATTGGCTTCTATTGCTCAGATTTCCAGCCTACTGTTAGTGGAATTCCACCAAGTACTTCAAAAGGGAAGAACAGGACAGGGTTGGTTGTTGGTATTGCAGTCTCTGTAGGAGTTGTTAGCTCAATACTGATAGTTGCAGTTTGTTTTATGAAAAGAAAATCAGACAGCAATGACGAGGAAGGTAAGCGCATGGTAGTTCTTTCAACAAAGCCTGTCCGAGTACTTAGGCTATGCCTATTATTTCTCATTAATAAAATTCTTATTTACCGATCAAAAAAATTTATTTCAACAAAACCTTTATTTCTTACTCTTTCCTTGTTTGTCTTTGCAGAGTTTCTTGGTATTGGTCCTAGACCAAATACTTATAGTTATGCTGAGCTCAGATCCGCCACAGAAGAATTTATACCTTCTAATAAGTTAGGAGAGGGAGGATTTGGACCTGTTTACAAGGTAAACATTCTTAATATTACATAGCCATTTAATACACAATGACGATTCGATATTAAAAATAATTAAGTGATTCTAAATATTCTTCACCAAAGGAGGGCTTGTTTTTTCTTTTGTTTAACTGTGGTACATTATAGGGTACGCTTTCTGATGGGAGGGTAGTGGCCGTGAAGCAACTTTCAGTTGCGTCTCAACAGGGGAGGAGTCAGTTTATTGCTGAGATTAATACCATATCTGCTGTACAACATCGCAATCTTGTGAAACTGTACGGATGCTGCATTGATGGAGATAAACGTCTCCTCGTTTATGAATATCTTGAGAACAGAAGTCTTGATCAAGCACTCTTTGGTATGATACTAAATAATCATCTCGTGTTTTTTTTCTTACTAGAGAAACAGAATTCTAAAATTTTTGAATAAAACACAAAAGAACAAATTGTACAGGAGAAACATCTAACTAGAAATAGAAAACTGTCAAGATTGGTCTAAATACCTCTTTCCATTGTTTTCCTTCATTTATATAGAAAAGGGTTACAACCGAGCACTCATTCCAGTGCTTAATTGCTACTAGTCTTACTATACACGTCAGCTGCTATTTACTGTACACGAAGAGTCTATTTACTGTACACGTTATCTATTTATCTGCTATACTATCTAGATATAGAAAGTATCTCTGTAAAAGTATCTTTGTAACATCCCCCTCAAATTGATGCTGGTGGATCAAGAAGCATCAATTTTTCAACCAAGAACTGATGTCGGTGCCGAGAAAGAGCTTTAGTGAATAGGTCTGCAGTTTGATGTTCAGTGGAAATGTGAGGGAGTGTAATCACATGTTTGTCAAATGATTCATGTATAGAATGGCAATCGACTTCGATATGTTTCATACGCTCATGGAAAATAGGATTAGCGGCGATCTGAATAGCACTGTTATTATCAACATGAAGATGAGTGGGATGTAGCTGAGGAAAACCAAGTTCACCCAATAACCAACGAAGCCATGTGATCTCAGAGCATGTGGAAGATACAGCATGATACTCAAATTCAGTAGTGGACTTGGAAACTCTGTCTTGCTTCTTACTCTTCCAAGAAATGAATGCGTTGCCTAGGAACATGCACCAGCCAGTAACAGAGCGACGAGTATCTACACATCCAGCAAAATCAGCATCACTATACCCCACCAACTGTAAGGAAGATTTTTTAGGAAAGAACAACCTGCGTGTAGAGGTGCCCTTTAGATATCGGATAATGCGACGGACAGCGGCTAAATGAAGATGTCGGGAAGCCTGTATAATTTGACTAACTTCCTATACAACAAAAGAAATGTCAGGACGAGTAATCGTCAAGTAGTTCAAACTCCCAACAAGCTGCCGATACAAGGATGGATCCGATACAAGCTTAAGATTTACCTCCAAGGGAGTAAAAACAAAGTTACCTGATTGGTGACCACCCAATGAAATAACGTCCTACGTGTATTTGTACTAGTGTAACAACGTACCAGTTGGAGTAAGTTGTACCTCAAGGCCAAGAAAATACTGCAGGGGACCAAGATCTTTCATGTGAAAAGAGGCCTTGAGATGCTGTTGTAATTGCTTAATTAACTCAGTATCGGAGCGAGTGATCTCAATGTCATCGATATATATGAGAAGCAATACGATTCTTGCAGAAATCTTGCGAAGAAAAAGAGAGGAATCAAACTGACTCTGAGTAAAATGAAAAGCAAGCAGGTTAGAGCAAAATTTGTCAAACCATGTATGCGGAGCTTGTTTCAATCCATACAAGAATCGGCATAACCGACAAACCTTTGAGGAAGGTGTAGCAAACATGCCTAAAGGTGGGGACATATAGATTTCTTCCTTCAAATCCCCATGTAGAAAAGCATTCTTCACATCCATCTGCAGTAGACACCACCCTTGCGATGAGGCAAGTGCCAAGATAGTCTGCACAGTAGTCATTTTGGCAACAGATGCAAATGTTTCATCATAATCAATACCATACTCCTGTCGATTCCCAAGAACCACGAGACGGGCCTTATATCTGTTCAGTGAGCCATCAGCTCGAAACTTGATTGAGTACACACATTTACAACCAAGAGGTTTGACATCAGATGGACAAATTATAAGGTCCCAAGTGTGATTATCTTGAAGAGCTTGGATTTCCTCTTGCATGGCCTGCTGCCAACACGCTTAGGTGGATACCTGAGTGTAGGAGTGAGGAACAAAAATAGTGTCGAGAGTGGCAGTAAGCGAGATGTGAGGAAAACCATACCTATCTGGTGGATGTGTAACTCGGGTGGACTGCCGAGGTATAGAAACCTTAGAATCAGATGACGGATCAATGTATGGAAGGGGTGTTGAAGAAGGGGAAAGACATCGATGATACACCATACTTGGTTGAAATCGCTTAATAGAGGAAGACACATCATCAAAAGTGGGAAGAAGAGTAATAGGAGGATTAGAAATAACCTGAGACTGAAATAAATATTGATTTTCAAAGAAAATCACATTTCGTGAGATTCGGGATTTATTTGCATGAGCATCATAACAAACAAATCATTTCTGAGTACGACTATATCCCATAAAGGCACACATGACAGACTATGCAGCAAGCTTGTGACGCTCAATAGGTGGCAGATGAACAAAACAAACACACCCAAAGATATGAAAGGATTGATACTCAGGAGATATGCCAAATAATCGAAAATATGGAGAATCATAATCTAGAGTAGTAATAGGCAAACGATTGATCAAATAGACAGCAGTAGATAAAACTTCTACCCAGAACTTAGAAGGTACAGAAGAATCAATCAACAAAGTACGAACGACATCTAAGAGATGACGGTTTTTACGCTCAGTGACACCATTTTGTTGAGGAGTATAAGGACAAGAACGCTGGGAAATGGTCTCCTTTTGCTGAAGAAAAGTTTGAAAATAGTGAGACATGTACTCTCCACCTAAGTCGGAGCGTAAAGTTTTGATATAAATATTGAACTATGTCTCAACAAGCGCAACAAATTTTTGAAAGACAGAAAACACATCAGTTTTAGAACGAAAAAAATATATCCAGGTGAATCGACTATAATCATCGCTAAACGTCACAAAATAACGATACTAACCATGAGAAATAACAAGATTCACACCCCAAACGTCAGTATGCACAATCTCAAAACAGTTGGAAGCACGACTACCATGTGCAGGAAGAGGTAAAATTTTACTTTTACCAAGACGACAAGTAGCACAATCAAAAGATATAGGAGAAGAAGAAAATGAATTGTTATTGCCCAAAAAACCATGTTTCATAAGATGAGTAAAGACAACAGAATTAGGATGACCTAATTTCTTATGCCAGACTTCATTAGTATTGGCAGTAGCCGTATAAGCAAGAGAAACAACATTAAGAATAGAAAACTGTAAGGAAAATAAACATCCTATTTTAGGTCCCTTCGCGATCACCGTCCCCGACACCTGATCCTGCACAAGACAACCACCGCGAGAAAAGTGAACATCACAATTATTATCTACTAATTGTCTAATAGAAATCAAATTGGTGGACAATCCAGGAGAGACAAAAAAAATCCCCAAATGAAGAGCCCAAATTACCAACAATAGTAATAGGAAGAGTACTGCCATCAATGATCTGAATATTTTGCATGCCTCTATACTTATGAACACCATGGAGACCTGTCGTATTATCAGTCATATGATTAGAAGCGTCCGAATCAACAATCCAAGAAGTTGAGTTAGTATCTGTACCTTGTAGGCCTAAGGCTATAAAACCAGACACAATCATTTGTTAGACCAATGATGGTGTGAGAACAGATGAATCAGAGCTTACAGTAGGTGGCGCAGAAGATGAAGAAGAAGACTATACAGCAGCTTGAAAAGTTTGGGATTGGAGATTCTGAGGTCGTACTTGACAATCTTTGATGAGATGACCCTCTTTCTTGCAATAGTTGCAAACTTTCTGAGGACAGTTGCGAGCAATATGACCAAATTCCTTGCAATTGAAATATTGCAACTTGTTCCTCCCTCTCCCTTGTGCTGCATAGGCTATATTCATAGTCTCAGAAAAGACCTTCTCAGAAGTCATACCCATTTGAGTGGATAATTGTTGTTCTTCACTCAACAAATCTCCCAAACAAATATCCAAAGAAGGAACCGGATCACGGTTCAACAAGCTAGCTCGAACGGGCTCAAATTTGGGTCGAAACTTCATTAAAAACTGATCGCATTGACTCTTAACATGAACTGCTTGAAGAGCCGCGAGTGCCGTAGTGGGAACCTTAGCATGAACAATGGCAGAATACTCGCACCAAAGGTTAATAAAACCAGAATAAAATTGTGCGATAGATAAATTGCCTTGACTGTAAGTACTAATTTCCAATTCTAATTAAAACTTCCGAACACTATGACCTTTGTGGTAAATACGGTGAAGATAATCCCACATAGCTTGAGTCGTAGTAAAACAACGAAGATTGGTCATAAGTTGAGACTCAATGGTCCCCAATAGCCAAGAGATTACCTTGGCATCCTTGACCTCCCATTTAGCAAATTCTCTTTCATCAGTAGAAACCTTAGCAGAACTATCAATATGATTTGATAATTCTTTCCCTTTCAAAAACATCTTAAACGAAAATTCTCACGTAGGAAAATTCTTTCTAGTAAAGCGAACAATAGTATTCTCAATAGACATGATGAAAGTGACATAGAAAATAGGAATATATCCAATCAAATAAACTCAGGCAGTCACGACAAAGGAAAAAATAAGAAACAGATGGCCAACAGTAATGAAGCCCAGTTAACGCCAAAAAAAAAAAAGCCCACAATAAGCCCAAGTAATGATACCTGCCCAGCACAAATGAATTGGCAAACCAGAGTGCCGATAGGCCCGATATCACGCAGAGAAGAAGGTGCACCCCGCACCGACGTCAACCAGAGGAAGCCGAGCACCTCACAACCGCCACATAAACTGTTGTCTGCCACAGAGAGAGCCGATGGTCCCACAACGACCCAACCACCACAAAACATGCACCGCGAGAGAGAAGAACTTGCCAGGAAACAAACGGCAAACCAAACCATGACAAAAATGACTGATGGTCACTCAGCCACCCACAAACAACACCGACAGCCACAGACGGTGCCGATAGCCACACAGCCAACCACAGACAGTGCCTACAGACACCACAGACATCACATACACCAAAAAAAGCGAACCCACCATCGAGAACAATTGAAACAGCCAAGAACCACCACAAATAGCTCTGACTCTGCAACCATGAACAATCGAGAGCAAGAAAATCTTGCAGAGACAGAGGAAAAAAAAATTCCTCCTATCGCACATGAAGGATTTAGACCACAGAGATGAATATCAGAGTAGGGGTTGATACCATGTCAAGATTGGTCTGAATACCTCTTTCCATTATTTTCCTTCATTTATATAGAAAAGGGTTACAACCGAGCACTCATTCCAATGCTTAATTGATGTTGGTCTTACTATACATGTTAGCTGCTATTTACACGTTAAGTTTATTTACTGTACACAAAGAGTCTATTTACTGTACTCATTATCTATTTATCTGCTATACTATCTAGATATAGAAAATATCTCTGTAAAAGTATCTTTGTAACAAAAACTAGACATGAAAATCATGAAAACTCAACCCATTAAAATTTATAGATGATGCCCAAAGGAGAAGAAAAGTGTTGGGAAAAGAAAGTTTTAAGCTCATCTGTCGTTCGCTTGAGATCCTCAAAATCTCTATCATTTATTTTCCTCAAAATACATCTCACTATATGATCAGAGACAATTTTCCACATTGTTGCAATGTGTGGGCTGCCATATAAAAAAGGGTTACTATCCTTCAAGACATAACCCAAGCCAATCCGACTTGACCGAAAAAAACATTTCACAAGGTACTAGCAATCTCAATGACATTAAAGGTGTCCTATTCTTATGTCCCTTATGTTTGGGCTCTTCCCTATTCTTATGATCAATGAGATTTTGTTTACTAATAAAAAAAGCTGGCCTACAAATTTCTCACTCTTTCTGTCATACAACACCAATTTATCACAATGAAATGGCATTTCCTTAAGTAATTAGTAAGTTTTTTCCATCAAAAAGTGATGGTGACTCTAGTTCGTCATAAAAAATGTTAAGCACACTGAGACCACTAGCCCCCATAAAAAAGCCTGAGAGAAAATCTCCATCAACAGTTGCTGATAACATTTTGCCTACTGGTTCCATGAAAATAATGAAAAGTAATGAAGACAACAAATTACCCTATCTTAAACCATGAGAGCTAACTGAAGGAATAGAAGTGCCATTCACCAGTATAGAAAAGTACACCAAAGAATAGAAATGCAATGTGCTATTAAAGAATGTCATATCTCCCCCCATATCTCCCAAGCAAATTATAAAAAGATTATAAATTAACATGATCATATTCCTTCGGAAGGAATATGGATTTCTAGAGTGGAAAATGATGTGTATAGGCCTAGGGTGTGTAAGCCCCATGCAAGCCTTTTTTTAAAAATGGAACCCACCTGAAAAAAATTACTTCTAAATGGTGGGTCCCACTTTTGTTTAAAAGGCTTGCGCAAAGCTTGTCACTTTTCCTGAGCACCCTTGGCTTACTTAAGCTGAGCCTACCACCAACGAATTCATCAGCAATTACATAGGGTTTAAAATTTGTCTACTTCTAACAAATGCAATTTGTAGCTTTGAAATAATCTTCTCGACAACCCTACTTTCATTGAATTGTCGAAAATACAATTGGTTTCTATACACAATATCTATACACAATAAAGTTACTTTCATTGAATTGTTAGCGTACAAAATTTCTCCTTTTAGTTTGTTTTGTGGGAAAACGCAACATAAATTCATATATTCAGATCTTGTCACCTATCACTCAATACTATGGCCAGAACACGTACTGTGTTCTAACCTTTGCATCGAATCCCGTTTGTCACCGTATACACCTCATAACTAGTGGGGTCATGTGGGGAAGAAGCTCTTGCCTTGCCCAACTTTATACAGTTTGATTCAATTCATTCAGGTCTAGTTTTAGGTTTATTTCAACAGCCGGATGTAGTGTTTCTTGCTAAACCTGGAGAGAAACACAGATTATATCTAGAGTTTAATGATTGAAATTCTTTAGAGCTATGTTGTAACCTCGATCAATCCATTGTGAAATTTCTTGCTTTGAACGTGGATGCAGGCCAAAGTTTTAATCATATATATACTTATTTCACTGCTTTGTGTTGACTGTCTTACTGTTATCTCATTAAATTTTTGAACCATTTGAAGCTGAATAAGCCGTCATTGTACGTAGGGTATTCAAAATTTGTAAAACTATCGTAGGCGTTTTTTATACGTTCTGGAGTATTTTCATGTTTTTATTATACATGGATGAAATTAATTAACTATAAAGTTTTGGAAAATTGCGCTTTTCACCCTTAAAATACCACCCATTATACATTTTGCACCCTAAACTACAAATAGTTGCACCATAAACTATTAAATAGGTTTCACTTTGTACCTTCCATTCAAATACATGACCATTAAGATTGTGCCAATCCACATTACTCACTCTTAACAGATAGATTTGATTCAAGGTAGAAAGGGAAACCTATTAGTAGTTTAGGGTGCAAATTCAAACCTTTGTAGTTTAGGATGCAAAGTGTATGATAAGCGGTAGTTAGTGGGTGAAAATTGTAGCTAACGTATATTTTTTTGCCCCAAATTACTCGAGGTTATGAATATTAACCACCACTTCGCAACTGTTGAAGTTTTATAAGATGGCAACCACTATTTATACAGGGAAAAATGACCTGAATATTGATTGGCCTACCCGGTTCAGCATATGCATAGGAACTGCAAAAGGACTAGCTTATCTTCACGAGGAGTCAAGGCCAAGAATCGTACATCGAGATGTCAAGGCTAGTAATATCTTGCTTGATGCAGAACTTTGCCCCAAGATTTCAGATTTTGGATTGGCAAGGCTATACGATGATAAGATAACACACATCAGCACCAGAGTAGCTGGGACCATGTAAGCTATACTTTCAACCCCTTTCTAAATGTGAGAAGGAAAAGGAAAAATAGTTTATTATAAGGATGATTGCATAACCATTACATACAAACTTAAGGGCTTGGAGAGTTTTTTTTTAATATATGGCTGATCTAGGCTACTAATAGATTGAATTGAGAACAAGAATGACTACTTTAGCTGGATCCATCGCCTTATCACATTGGTCTTAATTCCATGATTTTTTTTTAAAAACCGCTGCAGAATCTGACTGGTGTTGGACAAAATTTGTTATTTATCAAGGTACCGACAAGTTGTTGTATGGTGGCCAATAACATTGGAAGATATTGCTGCTATAACTTTTAAACACGGGAAAAGTGAGTGTATATATTTACAAATTGAAAAGGTATTGAATCTTGGTTGTCAAAAAAGAAAGCTTTGAGCTTGTTGGAATTGTCAACTTTAGCAGATATGTTTTAGGATATCTAGGTTAGATTTTATTGGGGGAAAGGTTGGGAGAGTTTGTTGGTTTGACATTATTTTATGATGCACAAGAGGGGTATAGTTTGGGCTTTAAAATAAGCAAGAACGAGAACAACAAAACTAGTCTGTGGAGTGCTCTGAAATTGTGAGCACCTTTTTAAGTGTTTAGGGTGTTAGTTTTTATGCTGAAAAATTATATTTGCAAGCCAATGTCGAGGACATACCCTCCAAACCGCGGACATAGCAGAATTTTGATTTGCAGGAGAGTATGATTTTAAACTCCTTTGCAAATGAAATTCTGCCTTGTTAACAGTGTGGCATGTATTTTCTTCACACTGGCTTACAAACAGAAGCCTCTTCGACATTTCATGCTAGAACTCCCATAATCCAACAAAGAGGAGCTAAAAGTAAAAGATGACCAAAATAAGATCCTGGGCGAGTATGGCCCATGTCCGGTAAATTTTATAAATTGAGGAAATAATCCAGCCGCTTAAACCCAAGGAAATATAATTAGAATTACCCAGAAGCTTAATGTCAAGAAACACAAAAATAAATAGAAGTAGTTAGCATAGCCTTCAGTCGTGCCAACCACGCCTACGAAATTTGCCAACATAATGTGTTGACTAGACCCCAAGTCAAAGTTATAGCATATTTGTTCATATATTCTTTAATTTGCTCATTACACTTTCTCTTTTGTGAGCCTATTGTTCCTGATTAACTCAGTCATGGAAATATCGTCAAGGGTTCTTCGCTAAGCAATTTATTTTTAATCATTTTCACTCTTTTAGTGGCTATCTAGCTCCAGAGTATGCAATGCGTGGACACTTAACAGAAAAGGCAGACGTTTTCGGTTTTGGTGTTGTTGCTCTGGAGATCCTCAGTGGGAGGCCAAACTCAGACAATAGCTTGGATACTGAAAAGATTTATCTGCTTGAATGGGTATAGAAAATGAATCTCTTTCTCTCAAATTACTATGTAATTGATATATATTTGTTTTTTCTTGAGATAATCGCCATTACGTTTTCTAGGCATGGACTCTTCATGAACATAACCAAGCTTTGGGATTGGTGGATCCTAAATTACTGGAGTTTGATGAAAATGAGGCAACTAGAGTGATAGGAGTGGCTCTTTTGTGCACTCAGGCATCACCAATGATGCGGCCCCCATGTCACGTGTTGTTGCCATGCTTACTGGAGATATTGAAGTGGGCACTGTTACAACAAAACCAAGTTATTTAACAGATTTGGATTTCAAAGACATCACAAGCAACTTTTTAGATGAAGGTGATACCGTGTTAACTGCCTCGAGTAGTATTAACAGACAGCAGAAAAACCAAGATGGCAACACAGCTGACGTGAGCCCAACTGATCCAACGCCCTCACCTATGAATGTCACCAAATCGATGGTCACTGATATTATTGGAGAAGGAAGATGAATAGTATCTTGTCTTGCTATATAATCGTGTCAATCATCGTGATATTGAATTTGCCTCATCATCAATCACAGTTGCGTTTAAGTTTCTACAAAATGTGTGTTTATAGAGTGAAATGATATATCAACATATGTACCAGATAACTAATGGGGTTTTAATAGTTGTGAAGGTATGGATTTGTACCATAAAAATGTTTCAAAACCATGGTACCTGTATAACAAGATTTCACACAGAAGTCTCTATGCCATATATATATAGGCATGGTGAGCTTAGTGCCTCGAGAATATGCATGCTAGATATATGTCAGATCATTAAGGTGACTTTTCATGTTTATTTTGCAGAAGTTTAATGCACTTTAGAAATCCTTATGTTTTCCTTTGAATTTTATAGAAGTAGCACATCTAGTTCGAATTATTTTATATGGGAGACTATTTCGGAATTTGGTTTTCTACCACGAACATGATACCCCCCCCTTTACTCCTATATCAGGCTTCTACCCCCGTCTCCAAACTATGGGGATCTTTGCCTGCTTTTATGAGTAACCAATCGATTACAGTTGGAACAAACGATGTTGCAAGATTTTAAAGAGAAAATTACTAATACGCAACTCCAATTTCCCCAAGTTAGTTCGGTTGTCCTGAAAGCGACAACAAAATGGCCATTTTATACTGTTACTCAACCAGCCAAAGCCATTTTGTGCTGTTGTGATTAGCCAAAAAAAACTGATCTTTTAGAAACTCGAAAGTTATGCCTACCGTTGGCAAAAGCATTTTACAATCTGGCTTGCACTCTGGAAAGATTCTGGAACCTCTGTTTAGTATTTTACTCCCTCTTGTCTATTCCCCAAGGGAACACAACAAATCTATCTATCTCTCCATGTCTATCTCTAACATCCTAGAAGAACTCAGGGGTCTTGAGGATCGAAGATAAAAGGCAAAAAGATCAAATGGGTATGGTGATGGTGATTTCGGTGCCTTTGATTCTCTTCTGCATACAACTTGGTTTTGGGTGTTATTTCTTGGGCAGAGCCAAAGGTAGACAGGAAGTCCGTAACAATGGTCAAATTTATGGGGTACCAACTCCACCCCATTGAATTCCAAGCGCAGGAGCTCCTAATTCTCACCCCTCACCCCTTCCAACTCAGTGCAAGCCCCACAACTCTGCCCATGTTTAATTGAGTCCCTCCACCATACTTATGGTCCTATGGAGCTTCCTGTTTTGCTAATCCCATGCCCGCAGCTTAGTGATTCTTTGCCATCGACAGTGATGCTTTGATGTTTGATATTTGATGTTGTTATATTTGTGTGAATTTACTGATATCAATATATATATATATATATTTATATTTATATAGCTCAATTGGGCAGTTGGTTTTGATTTTGGTTTTGGTGTATATTGGATGGAAGTGTAATTGAATAACAATACTTCTTTCCTAAATCTGCTTGTATAGTATAGCTTTTGTTTTGTTGCAAAATTCCTAAAGAAGGCCACTCCATAACTTTGGTTTTTTAATGTCGTATTGTCGGTTTATAAGCATATATTTTAGTGTCTCGAGCACAAACTCTTGGCATCCAATCATAACTTCATGTCTAGGACACACGAAGCAGAATAAAATCTTAGATCTTTTTATCCGGATCTCGTCTAGAACCAAAGCAAACATTCCCTCTGAACCAGACCAACTTTGTGATCTCAACTCAAACCACTTCAGAATTGAAAGCACCCAGCTCATCATTTCCTCGACAAAAACATCCTAAACAACTCAATTCAACACGGTAACTAACATTCCTTTTAAATTGGAATCATCACCGGAACGAAATTTAAAACTTTAGTTTGACTACTAGGGCTAAGCAAAAATCCGATTCCGACGAGTCGGAATCGGAGTTGGAGCCTTTTTTCCTTGGGAAGTCGGAGTTGGACTCCGACTCTGCTCCGATCTGACTCCGAGACTCCAACTCCAACTCCGCTTGCAACTCCGACTTTGATATTGTACATATTTTATAAAAATATATATATTTCTATATATTAATCAAATAAATTTTATATAGTTAGTTAAACTCAATACTATACTAGCATAAGCTAATTATTATAAAATAATATATTTATACTATAATATATAGACTAAATTGACTAATAATAGTTTAGTATATTCAAACATCATGCTATTACAATATTACTACCATATAATACTAAATTACTAATGTATAATAACTAAAGTATTAATCATATAAATTTTATATAACTATATCTTATATAGTTAGCTAAAATACTAGCATGAGCTAATTATTATAAAATAATATATTTATACTATAATATATATAGACTAAATTAACTAATAATAGTTTAGTATATGTAAACATTATACTATTAAAAAATTACTACCATGTAACACTAAATTACTAATGTATAAATATAATAACATGTAATACTAATGTATAAACACTAAAATGCATAATAATATGTAATACTAATGTATAATAACATGTAATACTAATGTATAATAACTAAAGTATAATAATATGTAATAGTAATGTATAATAACTAAAGTCTACTAACATATAATAGTAATGTATAATAATCAATGGTCTAATATATAATAACATGTAATACTAATATATAATAACTAATGTATAATAACATGTATACTAATGTATAATCACTAGTATAATAACATTAAACATAGAATACTAAGTCTAGTATATTAATTAAGTTAGAAACTAATATAGTAATATGTAATACTTTGTAGAACAACATGTAATTAAATACTATAGTACAAGTCTATAATACTAATAGCCTATTAAATACTATAGGAATAACTTATAAGTTAGAAATTAGTATAAAGTATTACATTGAGTTAATAACATGTAATATTTTAGTATAATAACATGTAATTAGACACTAGTTAAATAATAATTGTTAATAATAAATACTAACAATTAAAATTAAGTGATAAAAGAATTATAAAAACTATAAATAAAAAAGTTAGGGTTAGAACATAGATTAAAATTGATTTAGGATCTAGATTAGGCCTTTAGGGCTTGAATTAGGGTTTAGAAAAAAAAACCCAATAGGCCAACCCAAAAGGGCCAAAACGTCAGCCCAGCCCATAGTCCATGTAAAACGGCGTCTTTTTTATATGGTAAAACGGTGCCATTTTACGTGGTAACAACTTAAAACCCTCGAGCTTTCGAATTCAAACCCCCTCATCGGATTCTTCATTTCCTCTTCGCACTGAAACCCTAGGCGCAGCTCCCCCTCGCAACACAACCTCTCTCAAAATCCCACCGCACGACCTCTCTCTCTTTTTGTAAGCCCCTATCTCTCTCTTCTCCCTTTGTCTTCTATATATCTTCTCCCATCGTGCTCTCTCTCTCTCTCTCTCCTTTTGATTTTTTATTTTCTCATAAAGGGTCTTGAGGCTAACAAAGCTCCAAGATGTAATGAACCTAATTAACATGGGCATGCTTGATGGGCCTTTAGTAAATTTGTCTTCTTTGTTGTTTGGCTAAGTTACTGAGTTTGTTTTGGTGGGCTAAATTTGTAATGTTAGCCCAGATTTTATCAGCTTTAGTTATTTGCCTTAGTCTAGCCCAGGACCTTATTTGTCGTTGTCCAATTAGGGGTCCCTTCCAGTATATGTACGAGAGGTAGTCGGTTGTGGTGGGTATTCTAGAACCTTGAAGAACTTGTTTGATTTCCTGGAGGTTGGGGTACCTCGAATACCCTGTGTAATTATAACATATATGAAGTAGCTTTCATTTCCATTTCTATTGCTTCCATCGATTTACATGCATCCATTACGATTGGTTCTATTCAAACTGTGGGGTGTATAACAAGTGGTATCTAGAGACGTCGATCTTGATATGGCATAATTGAATAATGCATAACTTCATCACTGTGCACTCTATGATAATTATATAGAGATCCTAGAGAAAGGGTGCTTACAATGAAGTCTTTAGACGGTAAATGATATGAACCCGCGGGAATGAAATCCCTTGAACCCACAGTCAATTTGAAAACTCCCCAAGAAAGCCAAATTCAAGTCAATGGATGGAAAACCTAGACCCGATGAGAACTCGTTTCAAGAACCTAGATTATATTAAAATCTAGACCCGTTGAAGAACCCGTCTCAAGAACCCAGATTATAAAGGAGGAACGCCACAAAGGTTGTGATTTACATTTAATAAGTTCAAAAGTTCAATTAAGAACAAGATGAGTAAAACTCAACTCACAATGAATAAATTCATCAAATTTCATAAACTTCATAAACTACTTAACATGAGGCAACAAAGTGTATTTAAACTAAAACTTAATTAAAACCCTAGCAAAAATAATGCCCCATCTTCTAAAAATACCCCTGAGTGAATAGTGACGCGGCTACTGTACGGCGCTACAGTATTCGGCTATAGTAGCCCTAACCCTAGTTCAATAAAATAATAAATTTTCCAACATGCCCTTGCATAGGCCCCCTTAAATGCTTTCCATAATAAACTCAATTACTATAAACTAATGAAATAAGTCATTTACAAGAATTAAATAAGTTGAAAGTCTTCAAGTCCCTATGGCTTTTAAGTCGTTTTGTTGCCCTTTTCATAGCTTATCAAATGAATCAAAGCTGAATCTTCATCATTTAAGCCCTTTCACTTGTATTTGGCCTATCTGGAACTTGCAACGTATCTTTAAGACTAGGCCCACCTTGGTTCCCATCATTCCCCCTCTCCTCAAAAGGATTCGACCTCAAATCTCCACCTGGATCAAACGGAAAAATGTTAGTAACATTATCATTGATTTCATATGCATTATCATTAATTTGTTCAAGAATTTGAGAACATCCATCCAAGTTACTCCTATTGTCAACAGATAAAGACATTAAATCTAAAGGAGTAAATAGATTATGTCTATAAACAATTTCAAAAGGAGAATATAAAGTGGTATTATGCATGGTCCTATTATATGCAAACTCTATAAATCCATCCATAACCACAAAAATAGAATCTTTACTCCTTTTTTTCCTATGCAGCCCCAAAACAAAGTCCATAGATATGTCTACCCATAACTCACTAGGAATAGGTAAGGGTGTATACAACCCATGTGGCAAAAGCTTAAATTTGGCCTTTCTGTATGTAATGCACATGCCACAAATGCGATTGACATATTTCTTCATCTTAGACCAACATAAATGTTCATGCAAAGTGTCTAAAGTTTTCTTGACACCAGAATGACTACTCCAATTATACGAAAACTCAATGAATGGCATGCAATACTCCTACAAACGTTCATGCAACATGTTAATGAATGACAAATGATACTTCCACAAACATTCATGTAACACTTCAATGAAAGGCAAATGATACTCCCACAAACGTTCATGCAACATATCAATGAATGAAAAATGATACTTCCACAAACGTCCACACAACACGTCATTGAATGGCAAATGATATTCCCAAAAACGTTCATGCAACACAACAAAAGTCTTCCTTACACCAAGGTTATCCAAAAAACCAGTATGTCCATCACACACAAGCAACTTACACATAAAACTAGTAGACACACAAAATCTATTCTTTCTAAACAAGTACCAATCTAGTTTATAGAACTTACCAAAAGATGCTTTCTCACATGTTCCATACACACGAGCAAAGTCATCATCATTAGCATGCAATTCCTTATAATATTCAAGTCTCAACAATTTTGCATCTAAAATAAAGACAAGGACATACCTTCTTGCTAAAGTATCAACCACAAAATTTTTCATACCTTGTGTGTATTTGAATACATGAGGAAAAGTCTCAATACAATCCTCCCGCTTAGCATGCAATCTAGTCAACAACTTACCTTGTCCCTTTAAGTGTGTCAATGACTCATGTTTTTCCAAGAAAGGTCGGTTAGGAATTGTCGCACCTGGCACAAAATCAATGTAGTGCTCTATCTCTCTAATAGTTGGCAATCCACTAAATACACCACTTGGAAACACGACCTCATATCCCTGCAGCAAAGAGACAACAATACTAGGCAAACATACGTCAAGTTCGTTAGTATTAAGACTCGCCTTAGCATAAAAACTCACTTTTCTCTTTGTTTTTCTCTCACTTTCTTCACTCTCTCTTTTCTTTCCACTCTCTTTTTCTTTTTAACTCTATTTTTTCCTTTCACACTCTTTTTGCTTTTCACTCTCTTTTTTTCTGTCACACTCTTTTTCTTCTTTCTCTCTCACTTTTCTCTCTTTCTCCACTCCATCCTCACTTTTTATTTTTTTTCTCAATCTCAATCTCACATTTACTCTGGCTTTTTAGCTCAATCTCACTTTCACTCTTTCGTTTTTTATCACTCTCACTCTCACTCTTTCTTTTTTGATCACTCTCATTTTCACTCTTTCTTTTTTGAGCTACCTCACTTTTCAATTTCAATTGGTCCCCATGGACTTGTGTTGGAGTTAAAGGAGCAAGTTTGATTATTTTTCCATCCTTTTCAAACCTGTATATGTTCCTTAAGCCATCATGGATCACCTTCCTATCATATTTCCACGGTTTACCCAACAAAATATGACCAACATGCATAGGCACTACATCACAAAGGACCATATCCTGGTATTGTCCAATTGAGAAAGAAACTAACACTTGCTTATTTACCCTAACCTCTCCACAATCACTTAACCACTGCAACATGTATGGTCTAGGGTGTTTCAAGGTACGTAAATTCAATTTCTCAACTAAAGTAGTGCTAGCCAGATTAATACAACTCCTCAAATGAATGATCATACTACATACCTTGTTGTTGATGTGGCATCTAGTATGAAAAATGTTCTCACTTTGCTGCTCTGTATCATCCATCTTAATTTGTGTATTAAGCACACGCCTAGTAACAAGAGCATCACCATACTCTTCTTTCTCATACCCATTTTTAACACTAGACTCACGTCGTCTCCTATCTCTCCCACCTTGCAGATTTCTAATCGCTGCTTCTTGGTGATCCATCCTATCCCTCACTTCACCCAACACCAAGTTCAACTTCTCAAACTACTGTTGCATGACTTGCAACACAAAGGATGAGTTATCTACCATCCCCTTTGGTGATGAGTCACTCCTATGAGAGATCATAATGTGTTGTACAAAAAGAATGTTAGTGGAAAACCTCACATACTCCCTTACGTGTTTACACTCAAATAATGACACTTCACTCGTGTGTAACTCTGAATTGGCTTTTCCCGATAATAGTCTCACACTCTCTTGCCTTTTACCTCAAGAGTTTTCCCACTCAAGTTCTTTAAGAACTAATTGAACACAATTAAGAGAAAGCAACCTTTTTTTATCCCAACTAGTAATTAGATCCAAGATACAAGAATAAGAAAAACACGAAATGAATAAAAATGACACGAGAATCAAGGAAGTTATACGAATGAAAGAGTAACAACAAGACAAGATACCAACTTTAATGATGTATGCAACCCCTTTGATGATAAGGTTCAATCAACAAATTCCTTTCTTTCTCTTTTTTTTTGTAACTATGTAGCCACCTTTGAATATACTACCTTTTCTTTTCCTCTTCTCTTCTTTCTGTTTTTTTTTTTTTTTCGAATTTTCTTTTCTTTTCTTTTCCTTTCTTTTCTTTTATTTTCCTTTCCTTTCCTTTCCTTTCTTTTCTTTTCTCTTCTCTAATTCAACCACAAACAGCAATATTCAATTGTGAAAACCAAGCAATTGAATTCAAACAGACAAGCATGGTGAAGTAGAAGAGAATCAATGGAACGACACTCCAAGCAATTGACAAACATAGAGATATAGGAAACCCTAGGTGATGCGAATTTCAGCCAAATCCAAAATCTTAAAAATTTCGGCAGCCTACTTTTTGTTTCTATTTTTTTTTTTTTTTGGCAACCCTAGAACAATGAAGCCCTAAAATTAAATTTAAGGATGCTAGAATTAAAAGATAGAATCAGACCTGATTGGAAACCTGGCTCTGAATATCAAATGATATGAACCCGCAAGAATGAAATCCCCTGAACCCACAATCAATTTGAAAACTCCCCAAGAAAGCCAAATTCAAGTCAATGGATGGAGAACCTAGACCCGATGAGAACTCGTTTCAAGAACCTAGATTATATTAAAATCTAGACCCGTTGAAAAACCCGTCTCAAGAACCCAGATTACAAATGAGGAACGCCACAAAGGTTGTGATTTACCTTTGATAAGTTCAAAAGTTCAATTAAGAACAAGAGGAGTAAAACTCAACTCACAATGAATAAATTCATCAAATTTCATAAACTTCATAAACTACTTAACATGAGACAAGAAAGTGTATTTAAACTAAAACCTAATTAAAATCCTAGCAAAAATAATGCCCCATCTTCCAAAAATACCCCTGAGTGAACAGTGCCACGGCTACTATACGGCGCTACAGTACTCGGCTACAGTAGCCCTAACCCTAGTTCAATAAAATAATAACTTTTCCAACATGCCCTTGCATGGGCCCCCTTAAATGCTTTCCATAATAAACTCAATTATTCTAAACTAATGAAATAAATCATTTACAAGAATTAAATAAGTTGAAAGTTTTCAAGTCCCTATGGCCTTTAAGTCGTGTTGTTGCACTTTCCATAGCTTATCAAATGAATCAAAGCTGAATTTTCATCATTTAATCCCTTTAACTTGTATTTGGCCCATCTGGAACTTACAACGTATCTTTAAGACTAGGCCCACCTTGGTTCCCATCATTGATAGGAACCAAGATGGACCTACTCTTAAAGATCATTTGCAAGTTCCAGATGGGCCAATTACAAGATCAAGGGCCAAGAAGATCAATGAAGCAATACAAGGATTGGTGCAATCCACTTGGGATGAAGCCAGCAAGAGCCCAACACTGAAGATGGGTCTGAAAGAAGAAGAACCAGCTTTGATCTACTTTATTCAAGCTGTGGAAGACATGACTTAGAGATATGGCCTATTGTTATTGGAGGCTTCTAATTTGGTTAAATGATTTATTTTATTAGTTTAGAATAAGTGGGCTTGAAGATGCTTGGCTCACATGTCTTATTTCTTATGAACTATGTTTTTTGGGAAGGCCTTGTATTTTGGCCAAGGGCTTATTTGGAAAGTTACATTTTAGGAGTTAAGGTTTCATCAATTTATTGTAGGGGTTACTGTAGCCGCGCGTACTGTAGCCAGTACTATTCATCAAGGGTAATTTTGGGTAAAAGGGGCTTTATTTTGGCTAGAGTTTTGATTAGGTTTGGGTTTAAAAACTCTTTGTAGCCTCATTTGAGAGATCAGACAATATTGAATTTTATTTGTGAGTTGAGTTTTCTCCTCTTGTTCTTGATTGAACTCTTAAACTTATCAAAGGTAAATCACAACCTTTGTGGCGTTCCTCCTTTGTAATCTGGGTTCTTGAGACGGGTTCTTCAACGGGTCTAGATTTTAATATAATCTAGGTTCTTGAAACGAGTTTTCATCGGGTCTTGATTCTCCATTTATTTGACTTGATTTTGGCTTTCTTGGGGAGTTTCCAAATTGACTGTGGGTTTAAGGGATTCTTTTCCCGCGAGTTCATATCATTTGGTATCAGAGCCAGGTTTCCAATCAGGTCTTATTCTATCTTTTATTTCTTGCATATTTAATTCTAGGGCGTCATTGTTCTAGGATTGATTACAAAAAAAAATAAATAAATAGTGGTGGCTAGCAGATTTCTTCACGATTGTTAGGGTTGGTGAAATTCATTGTTCTAGGGTTTGTGTTGACTGAAATCTCTTGTTCTGAGGGTTGCCGTATATCACTTGTCCAAGGGTTTTTGAGTTATTGTTAGGGTTTTCTCAACTGCTTATTCTTGATTGTGATCAAATCAATTGGTGAAAGGAAAAGAAAAAAAAAAGAAAAGAAAAGAAAAGAAAGGAAAAAAAAAAATCGTGAAAAAAATAAAAAAATCTGAGATTCTTTTTTCTTGAGCCTTATCATCAAAGGGGGTGCATACATTACTCTAGTTGATAATTTGTCTTATAGTTACTGTTTCTTTCGTATAATTTTCTTGATTCACGGGCCATTTTTTTTCCTTTCATTCCTTCTGTGTTTCTCTTGTTCTTGTTTCTTGGACCTAATTACTAGTTGGGATAAAATAAGGTTGCTTTGTCTTGATTGAGTCAATTAGTTCTTAAAGAACTTGAGTTGGAAAACTCTTGACGTAAAAGGCAAGAGAGTGTGAGACTATTATCGAAAAAAAGCCAATTAAGAGTGAAACACGAGTGGAGTGTCATTATTCGAGTGTAAACATGTAAGGGAAAGTGTGTGAGGTTTACTTTTTTTTTTTGCCACTAACATTCTTTTGTGTAGCACCTGATAATGTCTCATCGGAGTAGCACATCACCAAGGGGGAGAGCAGATAACACATCCTTTGTGTTGCAAGCCATGCAACAACAGTTTGAGCAGTTGAACTTGGTGTTGGGTGAAGTGAGGGATAGGATGGATCATCAAGAAGCAGCGATTAGAAATCTACAAGGTGGGAGGGATAGGAGGCAACGTGAGCATAGAGTTGAAAATCAGTATGAGAATGAAGGAGATGGTGAGGATGAGGAAGACTTAGCATCTGACGTTGGGTCGGGTAGAAATAGAAGAGTTAGGCATGAAAGAGGATTTGAGGGGAATCTAAGGGGTCGGGATGGTGTAGATAGAGACCTTGATAGCATCAAAATGAAAATACCACATTTCCAAGGTAGAACTGACCTTGAGGTTTATCTAGAGTGGGAGAAAAAAATAGAGTTGGTGTTTGATTGCCATAATTACTCCGAGGAGAAGAAAGTGAAGTTGGCGATAATTGAGTTCACTGATTATGCTATTATTTGGTGGGATCAATTAGTGACCAATAGGAGGAGGAATTATGAGAGGCCTATAGAGACATGGGGAGAGTTGAAAGCTCTCATGAGGCGAAGATTTGTTCCTAGCCATTACTATAGAGACCTTTACCAGAAATTACAAAATCTTACACAGGGGTCTAGGAGTGTGGAGGATTACCATAAGGAGATGGAGGTGGCGATGATTCGGGCTAATGTAGAGGAGGACCGAGAGGCCACCATGGCTAGATTTTTGAGTGGTTTGGATAGGGACATAGCCAATGTAATTGAATTGCAGCATTTTTGAGGTCGAATCCTTTTGAGGAGAGGGGGAATGATGGGAACCATGATGGGCCTAGTCTTAAAGATCACGGAGACAATGCAAGGATTGATGCAATTCACTTGGGGCGAGTTTAGCAAGAGCCCAACATTCAAGATGGGGCTTGAAGGATGAAGATCCAATTTTGATTCATTTGATCAGCTATGGAAGATGGCAACAACAAGACTTAAAGGCTTTGGGCTCTTGAAGGGTTACAACTTATTTAATTCATTTAAAGAACTTATTTTATTAGTTTAGAATAATTGAGTTTATTATGGGAAGCACTTAAGGGGGCCTATGCAAAGGCATATTGGGAAAGTTATTATTTTATTGAACTAGAGTTAGGGTTACTATAGCCGAGTTACTGTAGCGTGGCACTGTAGCCGAGGCACTGTTCATCCAGGGGCACTTTTGGAAGATGGGGGTTTATTTTGGTTAGGATTTCATTAGGTTTTGCTCTAAATACTCTATGTAACCTCATTCTAATCAGTTTAATGAAGTTTATGAAATTTGATGAATTTATTCATTGTGAGTTGAGTTTTACTCCTCTTGTTCTTAATTGAACTTTTGAACTTATCAAAGGTAAATTACAACCTTTGTAATCTGGGTTCTTGAGACGGGTTCTTCAACGAGTCTAGATTTTAATATAATCTAGGTTCTTGAAATGAGTTCTCATCGGGTCTAATTTTTCCATCCATTGACTTGATTTTTGGCTTTCTTGGGGAGTTTTCAAATTGATTGTGGGTTCAAGGGGTTCATTTCCCGCAGGTTCATATCATTTGGTATTCAGAGTAAGGTTTCCAACCAGGTCTGATTCTATCTTTTATTTCTTGCATATTTAATTCTAGGGCTTCATTGTTCTAGGATTGATTACAAAAAAAAAAAAAAAAAATTAGCGGTGGCTAGCAGATTTCTTCACTATTGTTAGGGTTGCTGAAATTCATTGTTCTAGGGTTTGTGTTGGCTGAAATCTCTTGTTCTAGGGGCTGCCATATATTACTTGCCCTAGGGTTTTTGAGTTATTGTTAGGGTTTGCTCAGCTGTTTATTCTTGATTGTGATCAAATCAGTTGGTGAAAGGAAAAAAAAAAAGAAAAAAAAAGAAAAAAAAGGAAAAAAAAAATCGTGAAAAAAAAAAATCCCGAGATTTTTTCTTCAGCCTTATCATCAAAAGTGGTGATTCTAGTTGGTATCTTGTCTTATAGTTACTGTTTCATTCATATAATTTCCTTGATTCACGTGCCATTTTTTTTTCATTCCTTCCGTGTTTCTCTTGTTCTTGTTTCTTGGACCTAATTACTAGTTGGGATAAAACAAGGTTGCTTTGTCTTGATTGAGTCAATTAGTTCTTAAAGAACTTGAGTGGGAAAACTCTTGAGGTAAAATGCAAGAGAGTGTGAGACTATTATCGAAAGAAAAGCCAATTCAGAGTGAAACACGAGTGGAGTGTCACTATTCGAGTGCAAATACATAAGGGAGTGAGTGTGTGAGGTTTAATTTTTTTTTGCCACTAACATTCTTTTGTGTAGCACCTGATAATGTCTCATCGAAGTAGCGCATCACCAAGGGGGAGAGCAGATAACTCATCCTTTGTGTTGCAAGCCATGCAACAACAGTTTAAGCGGTTGAACTTAGTGTTGGGTGAAGTGAGGGATAGGATGGATCATCAAGAAGCAGCGATTAGAAATCTACAAGGTAGGAGGGATAGGAGGCGACGTGAACATAGAGTTGAAAATCAGTATGAGAATGAAGGAGATGGTGAGGAAGAGGAAGATTTAGCATCTTCCTACACTATTTACTACGTGAAGTTGAATAATTTTTTGTTTTTTTTTTTTTTTTTGAGAAACAAGAAACTTCATCCATTATGATGAAACATAGTGTAATACAGTACATAAGACAAACAAAATTAACAAATACATTAAGCCCGTAGGCTAGTTTCAGCATCAACTTCCAAACTGGCTTTAATAAAATCTGAAGGATGAAACCACCATTGAAGAGTATTCTCCACCACCCTTGCATGCCTGGCCATTTTATGTGCTATCCCATTTCCCTGCCGTCCAACATGTAAAATATCATAAGATTGGAATTGAGATAACAACAGCTTAATCTCCCTAATGGTAGGGCTGTAACTAAACTCTACAATAGAAGTTGATTGAATGGCTTCAACTACAATAAGTGAATCTCCCTCCAATATCAAGTGGGAAATTCCCAAGTGAGAAATAAATTGTAAGGCTCTTAAGGCTGCAATAGCCTCAACATCTTCTACCAACAGTATGCCTTCTTCCAATCTAGACATGGCCATAATCATACTTCCCTTGTCATCCCTCAAAACAGCACCCACTCCAGACTTTAATTCCTGATAAAAGATGGCTCCATCAAAGTTTAACTTCAACTGCCCACTTGGAGGAGGTTGCCAACACAACAAAGTTTGAGGCTGCACCACTTGCATGCATTGTCGAGCCAACAAAAAACAATCAACATAAGAAAAGCAGCCCTTCACAACATCACTGACTGTATCTAAAGATTTCTGAAAAATCTTCAAATTCCTAAATTTCTAAATTCCCTAAGAAACAATAGCAAAGCAAGAAATATCACTGGGATCATGTAAATCCAAAATAGCCTCAACCAAGCTGTCAAACCGAGAATAAGAATTCAAAAGATGAAGATATTTTTCAAAATATTTCTCCCACACACTAGAACTGATGGGACAATTACAAAGTGTAAGAAACACATCCTTAGAAGCAACATGGCATAACTCACATAGCAGAATCTACTATTCGATGATAATGCAACTGATTTTTTGTGGGTAAGCCATTAGTACAAGCTTTCCACAAAAAAATCTTAACTTTATTAGGAAGATTCAGATGCCAAATATTCTTTCAAAAAACAGTATTCAAGCCTATAAGAGAACTACTTTCAACAGCAGCAGAACTTCTCAACTGAAGCACTAAATGGTAGGCAGACCTCACACTAAACTGGCCATTACGCGTGAAGTTGAATATTGAATACGCATATGGAAGACATATAAATCCATTGGAGCAACAAAAATTGATGTACAGAGAATTCCTCTTGGAAGATGATGTTACGTTGGGAGAAACAAGGGTATTTGAGGATGGATATATCTATCTTGATATGAAGATGAGCGAAAATTTGGATGTTGTCGAATTAAAGGAGTAAATGGAAGGGGCTACAGATTCGATGGGAGGAAATGGAAAATTAGTAGTTCTAGAAGATATCCCAGTTCTTGTTGGTGAAATCTCAGAGTCTTCGAAAGACTTGGGGGAATTATCTGTAGTCTTTAAGGTCGCCGACTCTGATCACAGTAGGGAACCTCAGAAGGCTTCTTGATGGCGCTGGATCTGGCTCTTTGGGCTTTTTCAGAATCACTGTTTGTCTCTAATGTTACTCTATCTTCCACAACCACAACTGAATCGCACCTATATGGAACCTTCGACCCAGGGGTGTTTATTTTCATGGTCTTGGCTCCTCTTCTCAAGCATTAAATAAACACAGACTACCCAAGCTCTTTCTTTCTCTCTTGAGGGTTGTCTTAGAGACGGTTTCTCCCTTAAACTCCATTCCCACTTTTCCACTCGTCGAGTTCAAACACCAAGAATGGGAACGACATAGAGATGCATGTTGGATTAGCGGGGGTGATCTTACCCGAACTGAGGCCGTCGATATAGATATCGAAGAGGGTGACCGTGATGAGAAATTCCTTGCTCTTGACTCCAATGAGCCTCATGAGCCTCCTCATGCACAAGTCCTCCACAAAAGTCATGACCCCAGTGTTGTACGAAACAAAGTTCCTAATCGAGCTAAAGCAATGCTCCTTTTTTTTTTGTTTCTGCTTCACCCAGACAAAGCCCGTGATGCAGTTGTAGCCCAATTTCGTGATGTCTATAATAGGGTGGGACAACCATCGGAGATTCGAATGGTGGTTCTCAAATCAAGCGGCTTCCTCTCCGGCCTAAACCATAGCTTCACTTTTAGTTCTGTAGGCATGGAAGAAGACAAAGTGAAGGAGGTGAGTCATTTTGGTGCTTATGCTGCACTCATCTACATTTCCTTAAGTTTTTTGTTGTTAGTAGTATGTGTTTTGGGCAGTGGTTCTCTTATCTTTCAGTGGTTCCCATGGATGAATTTTGAGTGTAGAAGAGTATTTGGTTGTTTACTTGATGCGAGAGAGTTGTTTGAGAAAATGCCTCCTAGGGATGTGGGGTCTTGGAATGCTATGATTTTAATGTACGTACAAGGAGTGGTCACTAGGAAGGATCTTTTCGTCTTAAACACAGAAGCCTTTGAAGATCTGTTGAGGCCAATCAAGGTGGGACAATCAACTTCTCTAAGAGTTGGGCTGCAGTGTTTAGCTATGAGCAATCCACTTGGTTCTGATCATAACCTTCCTATTGAGGTTGTCAATAGACTGAATCGAGACATTTATAGTCAAGTTGGAGTCACAATTGGGGGAAGAGTCCACAAAGATGCTGTCATTAATCCTGGGAATAGTGACGATCCTCTTCTAGGCTCCAAAGTTGACAATAATTCTATTCAAAGCAAAGCTAAGCAGTACAAAATATGGGATGACTATCACGTGTGTGATAAAGTAGTCTTGAAGATTCTGAGGGCAATGAAAATGTGGTGGAGATACTTACGATGTTCTAGTTCGCGACAAGCATGGTGAAAATGCAAGCTTATCGAATTAGTGGGACTATGGTGCAAGGAATTTTTCTAAGAAGTACAATTGGCCCCTCCTTGAGCACAATATGTTCAACGGATTTGCTTATTGGTGTTGAGTGTGTGGCGCGTGTTGCTGTTGATGCTACAAGACAAGAAGGTGCGACTTACTACACATGTGGCTATAATGACAATAGTAGTAAAATGGTGCACTTATTGGAGTTAGGGCATCCCTGCGATAGAAGGATGTGTTCCTTATCAAATAAGGCTGTAAATTTTTTTAAGAAGATGGGAGAAGAAGAATGCAAGCCTACTTTGATCAATTTTAATGTATTTCTAAATGTGTATGGAAAAATTGGTAAACTTTGGAGTAAGATTTTGGATAAGAGTGTTGAGGTTTACCTTGGGTTGTACTCCTATAATACACTTATCCACTGCTGTTGGCGTGGCTCATTGTATGAAGCAACAACTGGAATAGTAGTAGCTCTTTCAGAAGTTTCCAATTCAGAAGCAGTTGCAAGAGTTCGAATCAGTCTTCTTGATGATAAATATATTATGAACCCAACAATGAAGGAGATGGAAGAAATTGAGTTGTACGTGTTGCTAGCTGATACAGACAATGCAATATTGGTGATAAAGGAATTGCAGATGGGCTGTTTGTAAGTTGTGTGGCATCTTGTTCCAAACTTTGGGCTCTTATTATGGATGTTTAAGGACTCATCAGTGACAATGCTGAAGGAATTTTTGAGATAGCAGGCTTGAGCCATCAAATCTATGAGAAAACTGATGCCCTTGGTGTCGGTGGGAATACCACTATTGTGATTGGCAAGGACTTTGTTATTGGACTTGCTACTCTGTCTCTATTGCTCTATTTTTTAAAGGGTTGCATCAGTGTTCTCAACCTTGAGGACACGATTCTTTAAAGGGGTGGATAATATAATGAACCTAATTAACGTGGGCATGCTTGATGGGCCTTTAGCAAATTCGTCTTCTTTGTTGTTTGGTTGAGTTACTGAGTTTGTTTTAGTGGGCTGAATTTGTGATGGTGGCCCAGATTTTATCAGCTTTAGTTATTTGTCTTAGTTTGGCCCAGGGCCTTATTTGTTGCTATCCAATTAGGGGTCCCTTCCAGTATATGTATTGGAGGTAGTCATTTGTGGTGGGTATTCTGGAACCTTAAAGAACTTGTTTGATTTCTTGGAGGTTGAGGTACCTCAAATACCCTGTGTAATTACAGCATATATGAAGTAGCTTTCATTTCCATTTCTATTGCTTCCATCGATTTACATGCATCCATTATGATTGGTTCTATTCAAACTCTGGGGTGTATAACACCAGAACCAAGAAGACACTAAAAAATTTCGTGTTGTGCCATCACAGTATCAAAGTGAGTTTTTTTAAATTTTGTGAATTTGTGTACTGATTTAATTTCGAAGTGCAAATGAAAAATGGATTGATCTATGTATGCTTTTGTTACATACATAGATCAATTGGTGTCCAATTCGGTCGCCTGCAAGATCGGTGGGTGAGGATTCCCCCGGTGGGGTGTGTGTAGGAAGATAGCTATCGGAGAAGCTCAGATCTGACTTCTCTCCCTTACTCCGACTGAAAAAAAATAAAAATAAAAAACCAAGAGGAGATGGAGAAAAACTAGACAAAGAAGTAAGAGGGGAGGGAGGAGGAGTCGAGGCTCACCCCCGGTGCGCTGGACCTGGGTTCGAAAGTTGTTTTCTAGAGAGATGCGAGAGCTTCTCTCTCTAGATGTTTCAAACTGAGCCTTCCAATCCAATCCTATAATTAAGATCTTGCAATCATACTAATTCTAGCAGAATTAATTAAATTAAGCATCTGCCTGACCTAGCTAAAAGTTATTGATATTGATTTTCCTCTCTCTCGTCAACAAGAATGTATTAAAAGTGTTTCTTGTGTTCCAATTAATATCATGAAGTTAGGTATATGTATTCATGCTTGGTGAAGAAAATTGACAAGGCAATTCATCCTGAAAATTAAGGAAAACTCAAACAAGTATTGTACGTAGCTCAAAAATATTAAGATAGTTGTTCAGTTTTTTTTCCTTGTTTTGTTCCCTTTGTCTGCATTTCAGCCCTATAAGGGAGAGCCTATTACTTGAGGTTGAGACACCCTTTTATTAAGCCCACTGTATAAAAGGCGTAAGTTCAGGAACTGCTTGTAACCCCACAACATCCCACAAACTCCATCTCAATCCACTTTGAAAAGACTCCCAGAAAGAAAAACAAAGGCAAAGGCATAAGGATTATGAAATCTTCTGCCTTCATATGTTTACCTTTGTGTGCTTATATGCTTAGTCACATGTTTTAAGTTAATGTGTATAACTCATGTCGAGAGAGATGATGGTATTAGCTAATCACTTTTATTCATGACTTAGATCAATCATTTACATAAGGATAACATATTTTATTTAAATGATCTCACTACAACAAATACATGCTTTTGCTGCGATTTTTTTTTTCAGCAATGGTTATCAGCCGGTAAAAACCAGATATTAGGGACACTTTCTATTCTTTGCATCCACTTACAGGATCACAGTCAATCTGCATCCTTTTGTGGCAACTATTGGTTGCAGCAAAAGGTATCACAACAAATAACGTCTAAATAGGTGATGATTTATAGAATTGCCTTTTTTTTTGTATCTGCTAAGAGACAGTCTCGCCACAATTGTCTTCTTCAGCCATTCGTTAGATTCAATCCCTTAAAACCGTGGCAAAAAGTTTATTGCGGCGATTGATTTCTACGGCACAACAACTCGCCGCAACATATCACGTCCAACATCGACTTATCTAATCCCCACAAGGTCTGTATTTTATTGCCGCAGATGTTAGTGACTGCTAAAGCTTGTTGCTAGAACTGATTTGGCACAAATAATTGTAGCATCGACCGACAAATCACCGTTATAACTCATTGTATATATAATGTATTGTTTTTTGACAAGGTTGGATGTGCGTTTTGGCACGGTTTTGCTTGGGTGCCCCGATTCTCTCTCTTCCTTGAACAAATTGTTGCCGCTGCTACTGTCACCACAATCCTGCTGCCGTGCCGTCGCGTCATCGCCGATAAACTCCTCTTCTGTCTCTCATTTTTCCCACCATCGACTTATCTCTCTCTATAAGTCTCACGAAGGCCCTCTCCCTCCCTCCCTCTATCTCACTAATTAGTGATGCCCTAGCCTCTCTCTGCGCTAGCTCCCTCTGTGAAATTTTTCCACCGTGTCACCGTACCAGCCCAGCATTTCAAAGCGCCGGCCACCTCCTGCGGTAAGCTCTCTTCTTCAACTACAATAGTACTCTGTGTCGGGTAGAAAATAGCATATATATAAGCTGTCCATAGGTATAGACCGAATTTAGTGATTAAGTGAAATTAGACTATAATACAACAATACTAATTGATATCTTTTTTATTCTCTATGAAATTTGACATAGCTGAAGAATATCAGCAAAATCTTATTGAACCAAAATGGAAACTCTCAAATCCTATAAAAGTCTAAATTTTGGCTTAAACTAGAGCTTTAGGCAAAAGTCCAGACCAATATAGACATAGATCCACATTGGACTAGCCATCCCAAAGTCAAAATAATAATATAATATTATATATTTTAATAATAATTTTTTTATTTTTTTTAATATTTTGCAAATACACATTTAATCTCCACAAAATGCCTATCACAGATCAAATTCAACAACATTTCCACCAACATTTAATCTCCCTAGTTGAGAAATCCACCAACTTCAGCATGTACCAAACCAACAAATGAACCAAAATACACATTTATTTTTATTCATTTGTTGGGAACATTTGTAGTTGCTATTGTTATTGTTGTTGGGAATATTTAATTTGGTGGGCACAAAAAAAATTTTTTATTGGTGTTGGGTTTCTTTGAATGAGAGCTTAAAAAAATGTTTATTTTAGTAATTGGAAGGAAATATTATTATGATGGATGTGGATGATGGGTGTGGATGATTTTGGGAGTTAATATTTTGTTGTAGTTGGAAGGAAATATTATTATGATGGATGATTTGGATGTGGATGATTTTGGGTGTGGATGATGGATGGTGGATATTATTTATTCTTAGATTATAATTTTTTGACATCTAGCATGCATGCATTATATATTATGAATTACTAATTACCGAATTATTTACTTTTGAAAGCCTACAAAAACAATTCTTTTTTAAAAAGTGGACCAAATATGAAGTTAAAAAAAACCCAAACAAAGCTCAAAATGGGACTCCGCTCCATCAAGTCAGAATTGGAGTTGGAGCGAAGGATACATCTCGGAGTCAGAGTCAGAGTCAGAGGCTGGAGTCGACTTCCGACAAAGCCAAAGTTGGAGTCAGAAGTTGGCCATATTGACTCCGACTTAGTCATGAAAGACTTTAATGGTTTGATTGGGGATGGATTCATGGAGGAACTTGGATTATCGTGATGTTAAAATCATTTAAAGAAGCTTGGCAGTAGGATTAATTGACATGTTTCACTTGACAAAATGTGAATCTCTATGCTCGAGATCAAGAGAAGGAAAAGAGATTTCAGAAATAAGAGAAAATATGAGAGAGAGCAAGATAGAAAAAATATACTTCTTTGTTATTTTTTATTCAAATGTCTTCATGTACAGATACATGTATTTATACTCTCTCAGTAAATCATTATGTGACACGTATTTTATACAACTAATACTGCCCCTCAAGATAGAGTGTATAGATCAATAACACCCATCTTGGAAAGTAAAAAATGAAACTGCACTGATCCAAGAGGCTTAGGGGTGGGCAGTGGGGCCCCGCCGCTTCTACCCCGCCCCTCTTCCGCTCCGCCTCCGCATGGCGGCCCCCCGCCCCGCATCTAGGGGCCCTAGCGGGGGCGGGTGACGGGGAGGGCCCAACCCCGCCCTGCCCCGTCCCCATTTATATATATATATATTATAAACATATATATAAACATAAATATCTATTTATATTTTACAAATTTTATATATATAAATATATATTACAATTTGTTAGACTTGTTCACAAAATATGCATTAACAATTTAAAAACTACATAGTTTAAAAATTAATACACTACAATTTACACAAAATATGCACTAACAAATTTAAAAATTACATAGTTTTTAAATTATAGTCATATTTTAAAAATTTAAATTTATAATTTAGATCTAAAAATGTATTTTTGCACTTATAAATAATTTTTAAATAAAATAAATATAGTATTTTTTTTAAGTGAAAAGAAGCGGGGCGGATTGGGAATCCGCCCCGCACCCCGCCTGCGCATCCCGGGGGCGGGGGACGGGGGTGAAAACCCCATCCCCCGCCCCATGCGGGGCAGGGTGCGGGGAAGGGGTGCCCCTGCCCCGTAGGGGGCGAGTAGCACCCCTAAAGAGGCTTAGTAAGAAGATCACTAAGCTACTAAGAATTTGGAACATGTAAAGTTTTAATGGTGCCAGCTTGAATTTTCTCACGAACTAGGTGGCAATCGATCTCTACGTGCTTGGTCCTTTCATGAAAGACCGGATTAAAAGCAATGTGGAGGGCTGCCTGGTTATCACAAAACAAAAGGGTAGGCTGTGAATGAGAAATACATAAAGCAACAAGTAAACGCCCAATCCGAATCAGTAAAAGCCTTAAGTTGAAGTGAATTATGTGCTGAAAAAAATAAACCTTGACCATTAGATGATTTAATGTATCTGAGAACTCGGTACACAACATCTAAATGAGGTTGTCTCGGTTTATCCATAAACTGACTAAGCACTAGCACAGAATATGCTGGGATCAGGTCGAGTGATAGTCAAATAAATCAAACGACCTATGAGTCTCCGATAAAGAGAAGCATCTGTCAAAAGAGGACCATCATCCTTGCTTAATATGATATTTTGCTGCATTGGGAAACTTAAAGGCTTTGAACCAAGAAAACCAGATTCTTCCAAACTATCAAGAGCATATTTTCTCTGGTTCAAAACAATTCCTTTAGCTAAACGTACCACTTCCAAGCCAAGAATAAACTTCAAATCTCCAAGATCTTTAATCTTGAATTTCTAATCAAGAAAATGTTTTAAATCCAAAATGGACTGCAAATGATCTCCAGCAACTATTATGTCATCGACATAAACTAGAAGAACAGTAAAAGTTGTTGAAGTTTGAAGAGTGAAAAGAGAATGGTCAGCTTGAGATTGAACAAATCCATAAGAAATTAAGGCTGAGGACAACTTGGCAAACCATTGTCGAGAAGCCTGTTGAAGACCATACAATAATTTATTCAGTTTACATACACTATGCTCCCCTTGTCTAGAAAAACCAGGAGGAATTTCCATGTAGACTTCTTCATCCAAATCGCCATGAAGAAATGCGTTATTAACATCTAACTGATGAAGAAACCAATTCTTTGAAGCTGCAACAACCAAAAGGCAACGAACACTCACTAGCTTGGCCACGGGAGAAAAGGTTTCTTGGATTTCAAGACCTTCAATTTGGGTGTAGCTACCAATCTTGTCTTATACCTCTCAATGCTACCATCAGACTTATATTTGATTTTATACACCCATTTACAGCCTATAGCTTGCTTTCCATTAGGTAAAGAAGTAAGAGACCAAGTATGATTATTTTCTAAGGCACTGATTTCTACAGCCATGGCATCACTCCAATGAGCATGCTGGATAGCTTGTTTAAAAGTTTTGGGTTCAAGATGAGAGGAAACTGAAAGTACTAGAGATTTATAAGAAGGGGAAAGTTTATGATATGACAAAACAGAATCAAGAGTATAAGGAATTGAAGTTGTCTTACCATGTCCTACACTTGGTGGATTGGAAATGGCATGAGCATTAGCTAGTCTGCAGTGATAATCTTGCAAGTAAGATGGTTGCTTATGAACTCTGGAAGATTGTTTGAGAACTTGAGAAGGTTGAGAAGAAGAAGAGGAAACATTTTCTATGGGAGGAATATAATCTGTAGATGAATTAGAATTAGGAATATCTGCAAAAGTAGGAGCAGATGAAAGAATATCAAGGATAGGATGTGAAGAAGAAGGAATTGGAGTGGAAGAGGAACCAAGCTGAAAAGGGAAGACACTCATGAAAGATTACATCTCTTGAGATAAACAAAGAATTAGTATCGAGATCAAATACTTTATACCCTTTGACACCAAAAGGATATCCAAGAAATAGACATTTCTTAGCACGAGAATCAAATTTATGTCTATGGATGGATATAGTGGAAACAAAGTAGAGACAACCAAAAACTCGTAAATGAGAATAAGAAGATGTTTTAGAAAACAAGACTTCGTATGGAGATTTATTGGAAAGAAGAGGTGTAAGAGTTCTATTTATCAAATATGTAGTTGTCAAGATGCATTCACCCCAGAATTTAAGAGATAGAGATGCTTGAAACCTTAAAGATCTAGCTACATTTAATAAATGTTGATGTTTCCTCTCTACGACCCCATTTTGCTGTAATGTTTCTACACAGGTCTTTTGATGTATAACTCCCTTAGAAGCATAAAATTCAAGTATATTGAACTCAAGACCATTGTCAGACCGAATGTGTTTAATTGTTCTATTGAACTGATTTTCTGTTAAGGCAAAGAAGGAAAGCAAAAAATGCCTTGTTTGACTTTTATGATGCATGAGATAGACCCATGTACACTTAGAATAGTCATCCACAATAGTTAGAAAATATCTAGAGCCATCAATAGAAGATATGGAAAAGGGACCCCATATATCACAGTGTATTATTTCAAAGGGAAAATGAGATACACTTTGACTTGAAGGAAATGGAAGTCTGTGCTGTTTTGCAAAGGGACAGACTGTACAAGGAGAATTGTTGAGATCGGACAGCTTTATGACAGGAACAGTTTTATTAACAAGAAGTAATCGAGGCAAAGACAGGTGACCTAGTCTATAATGCCACAAATCAAAAGAAGAGAAGTTGACAGAAGCAACTTTGGGTGTCAAACCAAAAGAGATGACATCAATCTTCGAGCTAGCTAGAAAATCCTTCAGCAAGTAATATAAACCAGCTTTTTGCTCACCCCTCCCAATCATCTTCCAAGAGTGTAGGTCCTAAATAAGACAAATATTGGGTAAGAATATATAAGAACAAGATGAATCAGCAATAAGACGATGAACTAAAATGAGGTTGAAGGAAAAAGGAGGAACACAAAGCACATTCTTTAGTACTAAGGAATATGAAAGATGCACAGTACCTATATGAGTTACATATGCAATAGCTCCATTAGGGAGTTTAACTGAGTGATTGATAGGTGAAGAAGTAGAAGTAAGCTAGGAAGTGGAACATACCATATGGCCAGTTGCTCCACTATCAATGATCGATTCGTGAAAGGAAAAATGAGAATAATAAGAATTAGAAGCTTTACCTGACATATTATAATTTTGGATCTCTGAAATAGGTGTTGGTAGTAAACCAGTCTGATTAACTGCTGATTGCAGAAAATTGGACTGATTCACTACAAATTTAGAGTCTGAGGTACATTGAAGTGAGGCAAGCAGCTACTGACATTGTTGTTGTACAGTTGAAAATTGTGCACGATCAACTGAGCCAGTGTCCAGACTAGAAACACTAACTTGATTCACGACTCCAGAAGAGAAATTCTTGGCTTTGGAAAACTTCCAATTAGGTGGATAACCATGAATCTTGTAACATTTATCCACAGTATGACCATTATAACCACAATGACTGCAAATCACTTTATCTTTGTGAGCAAAAGGTTTACCACCATTCTTGGACAAAGAAACAGGAGCACTGACCTTAGTGGATAAGGCAGTAAAAGTGCTGAGATGTTGTGTGTTACTCATAGAAACACCTCTCTGTTTCTCTTCTTGTAAAGTCAGGGAAAAAACTTTGCTAATGGTAGGGAATGGTTCCATTAGTAAAATATGTCCTCTAAACTGAGAGTAGCTATCATTCAGCCCCATTAAAAATGAAGAACATAGTCTTCTTGCTGATTTTCAAGTGAGGACTTCTTGGCAATGCAAACACACGCTGGTTTGCAATTACATGCCCCTAATGGTTTAAGAATGGATAGTTCATCCTAGAACCCCTTCAATTGAGAATAATAGACACTGACAGAGTGATTTTTATGTGTTAAAGCTGAGAGATCTTTCCTTAATTGAAAAATCCTAGGGCGATTACTTTGAGCAAAACGCATATGCAACTCTTTCCATATATCAGCAACAATATGAATGAATAAAATTGTAGAGGCGATGTCTAGAGAAAGAGAATTGACAAGCCATGAAATTACCATGTCATTGCAGCGTATCCAAGCAGCCAAGCAAGGATTATCATCAGCTGGTCTGAGGAGACTACCATTCACAAAAGCAATCTTGTTCTTCGCACTAATAGCCACGGACATGGATCTCTTCCATGTATGAAAATTATCTTCCGTAAGAAGCTGCGTAACCAGCATAGAGCCTGGATTTTCTCCATGATGAAGAAAATAAGGACTAGAAGAATCATCACAAGGATTTGAACGGGAGGTTTTAGACATTGTGTCTGGAAAAACCTAAATCAAGATTCTTCAAGAAATAGAAATCTTGAGAAAGGAACAGAGAAATTGCAGAAAGTGTGAAGTCAAAAACGAAAAGATACCGTTTGATACCATGACAAAATGTGAATCTCCATGCTCGAGATCAAGAGAAGGAAAATTGAGTTCAGAAATAAGAGAAAAGATGAGAGAGAGCACAATAGAAAAAGAGTAATTCTACATACAACCGTGAAGTGCGTAACCGCCGCGTAATCGCTTTGAAAAAGAGTGGGGTCTACTATTAAAAAATTAATTTTTTTCATGTGGGTCCCATATTTTATTTATTTTTTTCAAAGCGATTACGCGGCGGTTACGCAATTCACGGTTGTAAGTATATTTTCTCATAGAAAAAATATAATTCTCTGTTATTTTCTATTCAAATGTCTTCATGTACAGATACATGTATTTATACTCTCTCAGTAAATCACTATGTGACACGTATTTTATACAACTAATATCACTTGGATTATCATGATGTTAAAATCATTTGAAGAAAATTCCATTCAAGAAGAGATATTGGGACTGACCTGAAGAAAGAAACATATTTTATACGCAAGTCGCAAATATTTCCTTGTTCTTGCAACACTTCATGTGGTTGGTTGTTTCAGATATTAAACAAGCTTTTGTAGGTTTCAAAATGCACAATTAAATCTGATTTTGGTTTGAGTTTTTTGTTAAATCATCAAAGAAAATTCTGGAAGCTAAAAGAAAGATAAGTATGAGCAGCAAGCAGCTTTAATTTATTTGTTATATAAAGGTTCTATATGTTTCAACTTCTTTAGCATCTTCTTTGGTGACAAATATGAATTTTCTTCTTTTTGATGATGCTAATTTTTCTCATATAAAACGGCACTGAACCAAGTGATTCCGCGCTGATACATGTACGAAGACCTTTACGCCCTGCTTTTTACGCTCGGCCGTGGCACTCTACTACGATTTGCAACCCATTTTCGTTTTAACAATCCAAATCTCTCCCATTTTTGTAATGTATAAAATTTATTATTTATTTTGTAATTTCTCAAATTATAGGTTAATATATAATTTTAAAGTTAGCAAGTTCTATATATTTCTTTTGAAAAATATTTAAAAGTATTAAAAAAATACATATAAAAGCAAAAAGCAAAAAGCAAAATCCTAATATAACTAACAGTAGCTCCTAGTGGAAGCTCGAAGCAGTGGTTGTAGAACCATCCATAATTTTATCATATGTATTTCATATTTATTCATTATTTTAAAGGAAATACATAAATCTTACACATTTTAAGATTACAAATATTATTACTCCATTTTTTACTCATTGCAAATAGGATATGCGATAATTATAGTTTTGCTCTGTATTTATTTTCTCACATCCAGTTTGAAAAAAGTGAATAAAAATAAGATTTATGTTAAAAAATAATTTTTTTAATAATAAATTCTATTTTTTTTAAAAGCACACAAAAGTTGTAAACCTTAAGATTATATTTAATATTATGAAAAAGGAAAAAATATACGGCCGATTGAATGGTATCTCATGGGCCTGGACACTTGACCTTTTTTATTTAAAGAATAAAAAAAGAGTACGTCAGTGCGTAACTAAGAGTGCATAAAAGTCTTCGTACCTATAGCATTTTCCTTTAGATATTTTAGGATGTTTAGTAAATAAGAAATAATATATCCATCAGCCGGTTTACCATCCCACACCCTCCACACCTTACGTAGCAAACCGAGTTCATTAACAAGTGAACCAGTTCTGCCATAACCCCTTCATCTCCCCCACGAAACCCTCCCCTTCATCTCCCCCTCAGTGCCTTGTGTGTAGAAAATTTGATAAAAAAAAACAAAGTGGAAATGAAACCAACCCAAAATTGAGATCAAGGAGAGAGAGGACTTGGTGAGAGAGAGCTTGATGAGAGAGAGAGAGAGAGAGAGGGAGTGGGGGTTCGGTGAGAGAGAACTTGAGAAGAGAGAGGGGGTTCAATGAGAGAAATGGCTTGAGGAGAGAGAGAGAGAGCTTGAAGAGAGAGAAAGAGCTTGAGGAGAGAGATGGGTCTGACATATAAAAAAAAGCCATATCAACTATGGGGTGTGAGGTGAATAGTGGCTGATGTATAACTTATCTCTTTTATTAATAGTAAGGGGTGGAGGGTACCGTTTCTTTTTCTATTTTACAATTCAATTATTATTTATTTACGATTTATAAATAAAATAATATTTATTTTTAATTTCAAACGCATCAAATCAAAATCAATCTCCTAGAATATCTCCTAAGAATATCTCCAAGAATATCTCCTAAGAATATTTACATAATTACAGAGATTTCTCCTATAATCCAGGGAGAGTTGACTAAATAAATTTAGAAACTTTCCAACACTCCCCCTTAAGCTGGTTTGAAGATGTCTTCCACAGCCAACTTGCCAATCAAATTTTCAAATTGCTTCTTTGGTAGGCCTTTTGTAAGTATGTTTGCTACTTGTTCAATAGTAGAGATATAGGGTAAACAAATCAGTCCACTGTCTAGCTTCTCCTTTATAAAATGCTTGTCAACCTCAACATGTTTTGCTCTATCATGAAGCACTGGATTGTGAGCAATGGCTATGGCAAATTTGTTATCGCAATACAGTTTCATAGATAGTGGATTAGTGACTTTCAATTCTTCCAATAATTTTTTAATCCACAACACTTCACAAATTCTATGAGCAACTGCTCTAAATTTTGCCTCTACACTACTCCTAACTACATTTTGTTTTTTGCTGCGCCATGTAACCAAATTTCCACCAACAAAGACACAATAACCAGAAGTTGATCTTCTATCAGTTATATTCCCAACCCAATCTACATCAATGTATACCTTAACTTGTAAATGTTTATGGTCTTCAAACAATAGACCTTTTCCTGGAATTCCCTTTAAATATCTTAGGATTCTATAAACTGCATCAAAGTGGTCAGGCCCTGGTGAGTGCATGAATTGGCTTACCATACTAACACCAACGGCTATGTCAGGACGTGTATGTGATAGATCAAGTAGCCTTCCAACCATCTTTGGTACTAGTCTCTATTGGTTACTTCTTTAGGCTTGGCAGGTTGTAGTTTAAGATTAGGTTCTATAGGTGTCTCAGCTACTTTACACCCGAGCAAATTTGTTTTTCCAAGCAAGTCAAGCACATATTTTCTTGGTTAAACAAAAATACATTTTCTTGACCTTGCAAATTCCATACCGAGAAAATACTTCAAATCACCCAAGTCTTTAATCTCAAATTCATTAGCAAGCATCTATTTTAATTTCTCAAGTTCCTTGCTGTAATTACCTATCAAAATAATATTGTCAATATAGACAATTAGAATAACAACCTTCCCTTCACTTGAGTGCTTACAGAACATGGTGTGATCAGTTTGACCTTGGCAGTAACCATGACCCTTTACAACCTTCCCAAAGTGTTCAAACCAAACTCTTGGAGATTGCTTGAGCTCATACAATGATTTTTTCAATTTACACACCTTATCTCTGACCAAGATCACCTTCAAAACCTAGTGGTAATTCCATAAACACTTCATCCTCTAGATCTCCATTTAAAAAAGCATTATTTACATCCAACTCATGTAAAGGCCAATTAGAATGCACAGCTAAAGAGAGTAACACTCAGATTGAGTTTATCTTGACCACTGGAGCAAAAGTTTCCTAATAGTCAATTCCGTATGTTTGTGTAAACCCTTTTGTAACGAGTCTTGCCTTATATCTCTCTATACTGCCATCAACCTTGCATTTAACTGTAAACACCCATATGCAACCTAAAATTTTCTTTTCCTATGGTAAATCAATAATTTTCCAAGTACCATTGTTCCGTAGTGCATTCATATCTTCAAGAACTGCTAACTTCCAATCCGGATGATCCATAGCTTCCTGAATGGTTCTTGGAACAAATAGGTGAGAAATATTGGATGTAAAGGCCTTATGATTATGAGAGTCTCTGATATGATAAATATTTGGCAATGGGGTGTGTGGTACGGGTTCTAACTCCTTTCCTAATGGCTATAGGTACATCAAGGTTAGTAGATTGATCAACTGGAAGTGTAGTAGAAGGATTACGTGGGATTTCCAAATGACAAGTTTTTGGAGGTGATGATTGATTCTGCTCTGGAATTTTGGGATGATCCTTAGTATTAGAATGATACCTGCCTCTAGTATAAACACAAAGCTCAGAAGAGGGATTATTCTGTAGCAATTCTCCCCCTGTTTGTGATTCCCTTATGCGTAAAGGTAGATTGGGATTTCCATTTTTTTCAATATTTAAGATTTTAGTTCCACGAATATTTTGTAGAGGGATGTCAATGTCAAGGAAAACATTAGGCATTGGTACAAAAGTTTGCCAAAATTGATCTTCACTACTCTCTTTTTTCTCCTGAAGATAAGTTTGGTTATAGTAAGACTGATTTTCAACAAAAATGACATCCATACTGATGTGAATTATTTTTGCTTTTGGATTCAAGCATTTGTACCCTCTCTTATTGGGAGCATATCCAAGAAACACACATTTTTAAGCCCTAGGATCAAGTTTAGATCTAGGATGAGCTGGAATATGACCACAAACAGTACATCCAAATACTTTTAGAGGCAGATAAAAAATTATCCTATTATCATGAAAGGCTTTTTTTAGGCATGCCAAATGAGTGATATATTGCAGCATGTGGGTAGGCATTCTATTAATAAGGTAATAAGCAATTAGAATAGCATCTCTCCACAAATATTTTGGAATATGCATAGAAAACATTATAGCCCCTGCAACCTCAAGTAAATGATGGTTTTTTCTTTTAGCGATGTCATTTGGTTATGGGGTGTCACGACACGTGGATTGATGTTGAATCCCTCTTTCTTTTAAAAAATTTCCCAAAACTTGGTTGAAATATTTTGTACCATTATTCGTACGAAGTATGCTTATTTTTGTATGAAATTGATTTAGATCATACTATAAAAATTCTTGAATAATATTTCAACTTCAGATTTCTCATTCATCAAATATACCCAACAAATCTAAGTATGATCATCTATAAAAGTCACAAACCTTTTTTTTTCCGGATAAGGTAGTAACCTTAGAGGGACCCCAAACATCACTATGAATTAAATAAAAAGGTTTTGATGCACGGTAGCCTTTTGAATTATAAGGAACTCGATGACTTTTTGATAAATGACAAATGTCACAATGAAGAGAAGTACAATCCAAAATTTTATACAGACTAGGCAACAAATATTGTAAATAAGAAAAACTAGGAAGCCCTAATCTAAGATGCCAAAACATTATCTTCTCACGCACAGGGATTAAACTAGTACTACCACTCAAGCCCTAAGCTTGTTTATTGCTAAATAGGGTATCATCAAAATAATAAAGGCCATCGATCATCCCAGCACTACCAATCATCGAACCCGAGCTCTAGTCCTGAAACTCAGTGAGAATAAAAAAGTATGATATGACAATTAGAATCACGGGTTAATCTGCTAACAGACAAAAGATTGCAAGTAAGTTTAGGAACATGAAAGACATATTTTTATTCTATTTTCCCAGAAATTCTAATTGAATCTATTACTGCAATGAATAAAAAACTTTCATATGAAATCCTAACCTTTTTATTACCCGGACAAGGATAATAAGATTGAAACAATTGAGATATACTGGTCATATGGTCGGATGCACCTGAATCAATAATCCATGGTGCAAAGGCTAAAGAACTAGAATAGGCACTCGACATATTACCTGTTTGGGCCAAGGAACCAATAGAAGTACCAGATATCGGATTGGATTTCAGCAGTTGAAGAAGTTGATCCATCTGCTCTGAACTTAGAACATTGGTTTGGGCTTCATTTGCTCTAGGAATCACTTGGTTGTTTCCAGGTCCAGGTTTGCTACTCTTCCAATTTGCTGGTTTTCCATGTAGTTTCTAGCAGGTTTCTTGGGTATGGCGTGGCTTATTACAATAGTCACACCAAACTTGAGATTTTTTATTGGGATATGACCGCTGTACAAAGGCATTAGCAGCAGCCAAAACAATAGGTTTAGCAGCAACCAAAGACGAGTTCTCCACTATTCCATCAGCCCCTTTTTTCTTTAGCATAACATTCTGACAACAATCTTCACGTCTCACTTCAAAAAATACCTCTTTGATTGGAGGCAGAGGTTCTCTACCAAGAATCCTCCCCCCAACTTCATCAAACTCATCATTGAGTCCAGCCAAGAATTTAAAAATTCTTGCATTTTCCACCATCTTCTTGTTATAGTTGCAATCATCAGAGCTCTTCCATTCATAATCATTGAATAGATCCAAGTCATGCCACAATCCCTTAAGGACATTAAAATACTTAGTCACATTGTCTTCCCCTTGTTGGGTCTTGTCGATTTTTTGTTGTAATCCATAAATCTGATAATAATTTCTAAGGTCAGAATACATCTTACTAACATTATCCCAGAGTTCTTTTGCAGTAGGATAACACATGTAATTAGCGCTAATATCTTCATCCATTGCATTCACAAGCCAAGCCATAATCATGGAATTTTCAGCATCCCATATAGCATATGATGGATCTGCTCTGTCAGGGGCCTTGGTTTCACCAGTAAGATACCCAATCTTACCTCTCTCGCAAATATACATTTGAGCTGACTGAGACCATCTCAAGAAGTTGGCTTCATTGAGACAGATATTTGTGATTTGGACTGAATGGGGTTTGGTATGTGATGTGAAATTTCGCAAGTACACGAAATCGTAACAAGTAATATAGTGATAAAGAATGATGTCAAACTCACAAAACTATTTACCTATTAATTATTAAAACTGTTGTAATTCTAACTTATTTGAAAATTAAGAAAACTAGTGGATTTTGAATTTTAAAAAGAAATAAAATTAAATCAACAAATGAAGAATTTGCCAAACACTTAAAAAGAAGAAGATTTCACCCAAAAATAAAATGATAAGGCATCTGACTCACCAAACCAATTTGATCACATATCCTAACTATACAATCAATCAATTATCATCCTATTTGACGGTGAAATATTCTAACTTATCTAAGACTCTCTCTTGAGTATAATTAGAATTACCCAACATACGATAACCCGCAGTATATCTATGCGAATTTAAATACATTTGAGCACATTAAGATTTATAATATTTCACATAAAAGCCGCATAAATCACGTTGGCGCATTTATGTCTTTCGTTCAATTCATGGCATACATCGTACGAAGCTAAACTAATGCATCATCTCTCGAATTAACATGCACAACAAATCACTCAACTATTGGCCAGATAATTGAAAACCTTAAACTCAATGATGTATACTCAAAATGAATGATAAAATTATGATCACATAAAAATAAGATTCAGAATTGTCATGGAGAGGCTATATTGTAGCCTTAGCAATATAAATTAGCTCATAATAGAATAAAAACAAACTATAATAACTCTGGAATTCATAATGAAATTGTACAAAGGGAAGAAGAAAGAGTTAAGAAGGAAACTGTATGTAGATCAAGAATCTCAATCGTCTATAAACTCTCATTCGGCCTCTGTCGTCTTCTTCTTTTTCCAAGTTTCGAATTCCTCTCCAATAGTAAAAAAAAACTCATTTTCACCAGGCTTTGGTCGTGCTCCAAATTTCTCTCATTTTCTTCATTCCTCAAAACCCTCTCTCCCCTATTTTCCAAAATAGGATTCTCAATTAGGTAGTTTTTCAACCTCTGACTTGACGATCTCTTTTATCTCTTAGGATGTTCATTTTCGGGAAAGTCTTCAAAATGAAAGTTGTAGGGATTTCTCCTAACTTTCTGTCGACACCGAGATTGCCCTTATTGGAGTTCTTTAGCAAATGTTATGCTCCAAATTCTAAAGGATATTTCAAGAAATTCGAGAAAGGAAAGTTTCCTATTCAATTTTCATGACTCCTTCAATTTATTTATTCCTAAAAAATAAACAAAATAAATAAAAAATCTAATAAATAAAAAAATTAAACACAAACTAGCATAAAATTAAGAGTAAAAATATGATAAAACTTGTATAGAAATTATGCACAACAAATACTCCCAAACTTAAGATTTGCTAGTCCTTGACCAAAAAGAAAAGAAAAAAGAAAAATTAAACAAATAGAATAGGTTGATTTCTTACAAAGATTGCTTCATGGATTGCATAAAGAAATTGATTCAAAGAAAAGTCTAAACATTTAACAAGTTTTTATATTAATTCAAGAGTATGCTTAGGTTTACAAGGAAACCTTTGAGTGTGTGTGTGAGTAACCAATCTCAATATTGCTACTCTATTAACTCGGATCAATTTATGCAAACTCAATTGAATTATGATTGATCTTTATGAGAATGAGCTTCTCGAACTTCATATGCCTATTTCTCAAATCAACTCTCCACTAATGTAGTACAAACACACCACCAAAGATCAAAAGGTCTTAATAAAAGCTTGTAATGTTCGGCTTAAGGTAATGGCAAAAGAAAAAAATGGTATGGAATTCAAAGAAAAATTCAACACAAGCTTCACAATGAAGAGAGAAACAGTTTTACATTTACTTCCTCGAGCAACTTATGTGAGCAATTTATTCATCTATTTCTTTTAATTTCTTTTTTTTTTCCTTTTGTTTTTGGTATATCCACAACCCCAAACTTATTATTATTTTTTTGTACTTGGGGTTGTATTATATATATATATATATATATATATATAATAGAATAACAAAACTTACTCTTGCTCTTCTAACTCTTTAACAAACTTTTTCTCTTTCCCAATAACTAAGCAAATAACATATTTTCTTTAAAAAAAAAAGTAGGATGAGTGTTTATGGGTTAAAAGGTGTGGTTAATGTGAGTTAATGAAAGAAAAATGGCCAATTTGTTTAACGCTCAAAGGGGTGACTAGAGATAGATAATTAGGGCAAGCTAGAAAAGCTCTACCGTTCCAAAGATAGCCTAGATCATTTCTCTAGTGCTGTGCTGCCTAGGATTTTGCCTCAAGAGATTATCAAATAGGTTCTAGAGTTTGGTGAGATCTTAGAAAATATCTAATTCACATAAATATACTCTAAGCCAACAAAACAACTTATTGATCATGATATTGTACAATAGTGTTTAAAGGAATTCAAATAAAGCAAGCTAACACAAGAATTAAGCACAAAACAAGACAAATTTAGCATTTTCCACAAATCCAACTTCAATTTCAATCAAGTAATATCATAGGCTTGTTATCATCAACCAAAAACAAAATAAAAGGTAAATAAATTTTTAAATATGTATCTATCTTTTTGTGAAAATAAATAAATACTCCAAAATAAATGACCCCTAGCCCCAAACTTAAAGAACACATTGTCCCCAATGTGAAGAATCAAAAGATATGAAAAAATGAAAGGATAAAAGTAAACTTCCCTGAAAATGTTGCATGAGTGCAATGGTAGGTATGGGTAAGTGTTACAAAAGTGCTATGATAAGTCTGGAGTAGGGAACATTGGAGGCGGTCATTTGGGCACTGCGATGCTCAGTTGTTGCCTTCTTGCATGCTACGACATGCTCTTCTAGTACAGCGGTGCGGAGCTGCCCTTTTTATTTTTTTAGCAAATGAAAATAAAAATTTGCAAAGGGGGAAAATGAAAAAGAAAATAAAAGTGAAATAATAAAAAAAATTAAAATTAAATAATAGAAAGACAATTGGGTTGCCTTCCAAAAAGTGCTTGGTTATATTCTTTAGCTTGACATTTCCTTTTTTGAATCACCAATCAAGCAAATCAATGGAGACATTTTATTTGTTGAAATCTCCTTCGAAGTAGGGCTTTAGACATTGATCATTAACTTTGAATGTGTCTTTCGAGTCGTTAGAAACCTTAATGGCACTATACGGGAAAACGCTTGTTACCGTGAATGGTCCGGACCATCGGGATCATAATTTTCCAGTCCGAGGAAAAGGCAAAGTCAGGAATTATAAAGTAGGACTCTTTGGCCAACTTCAAAGTTTCTCTTGAGAATGTGTCTATCATGCCATCTTTTGATTCTGCCCTTGTATATGCGAGCATTCTAATAGGATGCATGCCAAAACTCACCCATCTCTTTTAGTTGTAATATCATATTCTCACCTGCTGCTTCCATGTCAAAATTAAGAGTCTTGATAGCCCAATAAGCTCTGTGTTCCAAGTCCACCGGTAAGTGGCATGCCTTCCCGAAAACTAGACGATAGGGGGACATACCAATTGGAGTTTTGAAGGTTGTCCGGTATGCCCATAATGCATCATCTAAGTTTTTGGACTAATCTTTCCTTGAGTTGCTCACGGTTTTCTCCAATATTCGTTTCAGCTCTCAGTTGGAAATTTCTACTTGTCCATTAGTTTGAGGATGGTATGGAGTGGCAACCTTGTGTGTAACACCATATTTGCTCAAGAGTGCCTCAAGTTGCCAGTTGCAAAAACGTTTTCCCCCATCGCTAATTATTGCTCTTGGAGTTCCAAACCGAGTGAATATCTGCTTTCTCAAAAAATTCATCACAACTTTAGAATCATTTGTAGGAAGGGCAACAACCTCAGCCCATTTGGAAACATAATCTACAGCCACTAAAATTTATTGATTAGAGAAAGGAGGGAATGATCCCATGAAATCTATGCCCCAAATATCAAATAGCTCAACAACAAGTATATTATTTAATGGCATTTCATTTTTCTAGGAAATATTATCACTCCTTTGACATTTATCACAAGAAAAAACAAAAGCATAAGTATCTTTTAAAATGGTGGGCCAATAAAAGTCTGATTGGAGCACTTTAGCAACCGTTTTGTTCACTCCATGGTGCCCGCCAACTTCTAGTGAATGACAATGTCTTAGGTTCGACTCTATCTCTTCCTCGGGTACACATCTCATAATCACTTGATCACTATAATGCTTGTAGATAAAAGGTTCCTCCCAATAGTAGTGCTTGACCTCTGAAAAGAATTTCTTCCTTTGTTGGTATGTAAAATCCTGATTGATCACATTGTTTACCAAATAGTTTACATAATCTGCATACCAAGGAACTTGTGTTAGAGAAAAAACAAAGAGTTGTTCATCAGGGAATACTTCATTTATAGGAAAAACTGGGGTTGCCTCTTTGGTTGTATGCTCAAGTCTAGAGAGATGATCGGCTACTTGATTCTCAGTTCCCTTTTTGTCTTTGATCTCCAAATCGAATTCTTGTGGGAGTAAAATCCACCTAAGTAACCTTGGTTTAGCTTCCTTTTTAGCTAACAAGTATTTAAGAGCAGAATGACCAAAGTAAACAATTACTTTTGACACAATTAAATATGATCTAAATTTATCAAAAAGCAAAGACCATGGCTTCTTTTTCCTTAGTAGCATAATTTAATTGAACATTCGTCAACATCAATTCAAATGGAAGTGCCCAATCTAGTGCACAAATTATTGGAACTGAACTTAGCTTCTTCTTCAAAAGTACAAATGCCTACAAACAATCATTTGAAAAGTTAAATGGAGTGTCTTTAACCAAAAGAGAACAAAGGGGTTTAGTAATTTTAGAAAAATCTTGAATAAAACGATGATAAAATCCCGCATGTCCCAAGAAACTTCTCATGCCCTTGATCGTGCTAGGTGGAGGTAATTTTTTTATAACCTCTACTTCGACTTAATCTACCTCAATTCCTGTGGAAGAAACTTTATGCCCAAGTACAATTCCTTCCTACACCATAAAATGAAATTTTTCCAATTAAAAACAAGGTTAGTTTCTTCACATATTTGTAGAACTAAAGATAAATTATTTAAACAATTATCAAATAAAGAACCAAATACAAAAAATTATCCATAAAAATGTCAATAAAATTTTTCACCATATCCAAAAAAATGGCCATCATGAATCATTGAACTGTGGCCGGAGCATTGCACAAACCAAATAAGCATGACCGGCGAGCCGTTCCAACATTTGATCAATGAAAGGGAGTTGAAAGTGATCATTTTGCGTGGCATCATCGAGCTTGCGGTAATCTATGCACACTCTCCAACCCGTTACTGTTCTTGTTAGGATGAGTTCATTATTTTCATTTTCTACCACCGTCACTGCTCCCTTCTTGGGCATTACTTGCACTAGAATTACCCATGAACTTTTAAAATTTGGGTAAATAATTTTGACATCCAACAATTTGAGAACTTCTTTTTGTACAAATTCTTGCAAGTTCGGATTAAGCCTCCTTTATGGATGCACCGTAGGCTTATAATTCTCTTCCATTAAAATCTTCTGCATGTTAAGTGAAGGGTTTATTCCCTTAATGTCGGCTATAGTCCATCCCAAAGTTTGCTTGTGAGCACTCAAACTTGAAGTGACTTCTCTTCTTCAAGACCTGTCAAAGATGAAGAAATTGTAAAGAAAAATAATGTAAATAAGCATATTTAAGATGAGAATGAAAGGATTTGAGTTCTAAAGAAGGGGCCTCAATAATGGATGTCTTTTGTCGAGTAGTGCTTCCACCCCATGTTATGTTTTTTGGCTTCCCTTTAGGCAAGTAAGGCGGAGATGCTTCTAAGTAGTGTGCACAATTTCCTATCTTGGAATTCTTGTTATTGGTAGTGCCGGATTGAACAAGACATGCCTCAAGTGGTTCCTCAGGATAACTCTGTTAAAAAATTTCTACCACAATTTCATCAATTATTTCTATGTTGAAGCATGTATAGGTTGTTGACGGATATTTCATTGCTTCAAATACATTAAATGTAACTCGTTCATCTTGCATCCATAGTATTAGTTTCCTTTGTTGCACATCTATGAGAGTTCTTCCCGTGGCTAAGAACGATCGACCAAGAAGAAATGGGGTTTCTCGATCTTCCTCCATATCTAAAATAATAAAATCTGCAGGAAAAATAAACTTATCAACTTAACAAGAGCATCATCTACTATGCCTCTTGGTCGTTCGATGGATCGGTCCGCCAATTGAAGTGAAACAGTAGTGGCCTTGACCTTTCCTAACCCCAATTGTCTAAAAATAGAAAAGGACATCAGATTTATGCTAGCACCTAAATCACACAAAGCTTGTGATAGTCACTATTATGTTTTCTAGGCATGGACTCTTAAAGAACATAACCAAGCTTTAGGTTTGGTGGATCCTAATTTGTTGGAGTTTGATGAAAATGAAGCAACTAGAGTGATAGGAGTGGCTCATTTACTTAGGCATCACCAATGATGCTCCCCCCCATGTCATGTGTTGTTGCCATGCTTGTTGTAGATATTGAAGTGGGCATTATTACAACAAAGCCAAGTTATTTGATAGATTTGGATTTCAAATATGTCACAAGCAACTTTTTGGATGAAGGTGATACTGTGTTAACTGGCTCAAGTAGTATTAAGAGATGGCAGAAAAGAGCCCTTACACCGTCTTAGAGTGCAAGAGAATCCTAAGGCAGAGAAAACTTCGCTATTATCTTTCACCCAAACCTTAAGGCACTGACCGACGTGTGACACTTAGGTAAGACACCCCACCTCCACCACTGCCACAGATAAGACCGACGGGCTTTGGTAACTCCGTCGAGGGCACTCCAGTATCAGTCCTCCCTCCGGCGAATGGGTTTTCTCAGGAAGCCACTCTTTTTGTTTCTGTCAGTGCAGATCTGGTGTAGTCTAGCATCAAACCTACATCAGATCTGCATTCTCCTTGAGAATCTGAGATGATGAAGCAAGATGATCCTGTGATTGGGGACCAAATGATGATGACGTGCGACACATAATCATCTTAGATGGAAGGTGAGAGGTGGTTGAAGGTGGAATAAAAAACATTCATTTTTACGAAAGAGGGAGGAAATATCTTTTGCATCTTTAAACGTAGTAAAATGATGGCTAAGTTCACGTTTCTATGTGGGACGGCAGCTTCATGGATTGCTAAGGGGATAGAAGATTGTTTAGAACTCCTATGTCATGATGGATTCTTCAGAGAGCTAAGGATGGGCAATGGAGCTCTTATCATTCAACATCCCATTGACGCAAAGTGCAATTTTCTGCAACTCTCAGAATTCTGAAATAAAGGGAGGAAATTCTTGTTGGTGATCCCTAAAGGCACAAATGGCATTGGATGGAAAGGTTTTATGCATTCCATTCAAAGCGTCACTTGGTCCAAAGCCTTTGTTCTGAAGCATGCAAACAAATGGGAGTTTATTGATGGAAAGACAGTGGGAAAGACTTTCTTGGTCAAAGGTGCCTCATACGCCTTGGTGTTAAGGTCACCGGCGTGTATTCCGGCCTTGAATAGCTCTGCTGCATAAGGAAAAGGGTAAGGCACTTGTAGGAGACAAAGGCTGTCATGTGACATTGGCAGAAGTGGAAGGTAAGCACCATGTGTTGCATGTTGGAATGGGTGCCTCTAACATGTGTTTGAGGGTGGGAGAAGTGGAGGGGTTCTTATGAGCTGTCAGAGCTCAATTGACGGGAGTTATGGAGTCTGTAGAGATCTTATGGTTAAAGTGGATAAGGGACTGGACCTGGTCATAGGTTTGGGTGGTGGGTCAAGAATGGATGAGGGGGGAGGGGGATAGTTCCTACGGGTTTGAAGGCCTCAAGTTTGCCACAATGGTCATTTTGACGCCATCACAAATAGGTTCGTTGGACTCTGGCATCACTACTGATGATGGTGTCCCTTAATACATCAACATCTTGTGGTCTGACTACCCTCAGTCACCAGTTGCAAATGGGGTTGGTACCTTTTTTCAGGGTTCCCTATCAATTGAAGATAGGGATCCCTCCAAGATTTTTGAGTACTTTAGAAGAAGCAGGCGAGCCTCTTTCAAAAGATGAAAATGGGGTAACATAACGTAGTGCTTCCCCTACCTGTTCTATGCCTCCTAAGGGAGCAGTAGGGTCTAACAAAGTGGCACAGAAAGGGTCATCGGGGGGGGAGCACCTACAAGCAATGTTCTCATCGATGGAACATTGCTTGTATAGCTGTTGAAGAGGTTTGGGATTTGAATGCAGGATATGGTGGAGAGGAAATTATGGGTTTGTCGTTGGTGCCTTGTGAGGAGAAATGTTTAGGGTCGGGAGTGCATTTGGGAATTGTGTCTGGGGATAATGTTGTTCCCCTGGTTTCTCTTCCTCAGATAAATAATATAGTGGGTTCACCATCGGATTGGGTTCTGCATAAGGTTAACGAGATTCAGCATTGTGTGGGAATTTCATATGAAGGATGTGAAAACCAATTTAAAGTACTACTCAGTGCAATTGAGGCGTGCCACACGCTTGAAACCAAATCAAGATTTAAGAAAAGCATAGAGTTAAAGCGTCTTTCTTGGGCAATCAACTACGACGCTAAGGGAGGTAGTTCAAGTCGAGGGAAAATTAAAGGGAGGGAATTATGAAGCCGTCCTCGTAGAGGGATTTTCAGGTGGAGTATTAGTCTTTCGGGAAACAAGGGGTTAAGGTTGGGAGGTGTGTTCTATTTCCATTTGGGCTTGGTGTATTTTGGATAGATTTCTAATTTTCACAGGCTTATTGCACATTAGGGGCTCTCTAGTATGAGCTAGGTGTTTTCTTGTATACGTCCAGTGTACTTGGTTACTCTTATTGTTATTAATATATATAATATTTTTACTTGTGAAAAGAAAGAGACAGCAGAAAAACCAAGATGGCAACATAGCTAATGCGGGCCCAACTAATCCAACACCCTCACCTCTGAATGTCACCAAATCGATGATCACTAATATTATTGGAGAAGGAAGATGAACAATATCTTGTCTTGCTATATAATTGTGTCAATTTTGGTGGTATTGAATATGCCTCATAACCAATCAATGTTATCAATCTTGGTGGTACTTGGGCTATGCCTAATTACGTGGATTAATAAATTTCTTTTTACCTATAAAAAAAGGATTACATCCATTGCTCATTCAATATAGAGAATGAGAGGGATAAGATCAATGAAAAAAGAAAGACTAGCCAATGGAGCTGGAGGGGTCTACAACAACCAAAACTTATCTGATGGAATTTCTAATTGCAGCAGACTTGGACAGAGCCATTGCAATGAAGCATTCAGGCCTAGGAAGCCCAACCATTTCATTTGAAAGGAGCACTACAAAGTAGCCTATAAGATAGGCTAGAAATAAGGGTTTAACCCCTTATGGAACTACTAGCAACTAGAGGGCAAGATAGGCTAGAAAGCCAGTCAAGGCAGGAAGATGGTGTAAGATAGATATAGGTGTCATTCGTTGGATAGAATGAACTTCTAAAAATAAAAAAGTTGTCTTGAAGATCAATATTGTGGAACGCTAAAAGGATAGCAACAGTGTGTAGTGGTTGACATAGTTTGTACTGATATCAAGACAAAAAAGTCCTCTCATTTCTGCAATCTCAACAATTTTATTACTCAATCCTGTTAAGGTCGTAAAATGATAGGAACCTTATATTGCTCGAATACGAAATAAATTATTACTTTCAGACAAGTACTATATCTTAAAAGTAGATGAGTCAAATAAGAGATCATAGGAATATCATCACCAATTAATTATTAAGGAGAATGGTCAAAGAAATTATTGTGACTAATTTCATTTCATAAATGTATTAATCTTATAACCGATCTGATCGAGCTTTATTAAATAGCAGCCTTCCAATAAGTTGATGCCATGTATACTTTGCATCTAAACTATAATGGAGCCGCACCATAGCAAATCGCAAATCCTAATCCCCTATCACGCTCAGATCTCCCCCTTTCACCCTACAGCCTCACGGTCCCCCTCTCACCCTCACATCTCATCCTAGCTGCTCATCCACCTCTCGGCACTTTCGTCGCTGTCGGTCCTCTTGAAAGACAATTTTGGCAAAAGGATATCGAGCCCTTCTAAACCTTCGGTGGCCCATCCCAGCCCCTCACCCACCTTTCGGAAGCCCAAGCTTCCTTTGTCGACGAGAAATGGGAGGACCCTCTTAACCTTCGTTGGCCCCCCACCTCATGCCCACCTCTCGGAACCATGGTCGGCAAGATTGTTCACTCTTTCATAGTTATGTGTGTTGTGTTTCAATGGTTAGGTTGATGAAAGTAGCTAGGATGTGTGCCTATTGAACCTGAAATTTCTTATCTGTGTGCCATGTTTTGCACTTAAAATCTTATTTTTAAGTTAGGTGTGCTATGTTTCAGTAGTTTCAGCGGTCGGTCAGTGGTCGTTGGATAGCTGCTAATATTACATTTCAATCACCCAAAACACAAATAAATTATGTAGGAAATGAAAGTAATTACACATGGAATTCCTCAATTTATGGCTTCAGAAATGAAAAGATAATTGCTAAACTGCGTAGTAGATGTAATCTACATGGTGAAATCATATTGGATTCCATCTAGGCCCTTTTACTTCATTGCTTTAAATGGTGGCATGGAAATCCTTGCTTGAGACATAAAAAAGAATGAAGATCTTTTGTATGTAATTCATCATCTTGTTTTTCTGAAACATGGCTGCTGCTTGAGGTTTGACAATTGATTACTGCATGCTCTTAAATGACTTGTAAGTCCTCTCAGTTGCCTTTTATTTTTTTGGATTCTTAAGCAGAAGCCAACTTCTTATTGGGATGCAACTTCTTCTATTCTGGTGCCGTCACTTAATTCTAAAATTAGTTGAATTTTAAGTGTCTTGATGCAGAATAATTTCAGGATCATCTCTTATATCACTCAATGTGGTCTTCTCACCTCCTTGCTCACTACTTCCCCATGGATCATCATATCCTTTCTTGGAATAAACTCCTTCAACATCATAATTATTTTTTAAATCATTTAGAGACACCATCTTCGATTGCTCCAATTCCTTCAGGAAAATTTTTTCTTCAAAAATCTCATCTAATTCATCATCTCCACCTCCACCACCTTCTTTCATTTTAGCTTCTCCCACAAGTTTGACATCTTCTTAATCCTCCAAATAAATTGAGAAGCAGCGATCTGAATAATAAATTGTAGTCGATCAGATTTTGTTGATAAATTGTATAGAAAACTTGCAATATTTATATATAAACAATGAATGATTATAATTATATATCTGATTTTGGATTTCTTCAGCAGATGACAAGTTCATGTTCTTATATTGGTTCAAGTTCTTGGACTGCAAGAGGGAAAGACAAAACTAGTTTGGAGAGACCATTTTGCTATTGTGGCATTCAATTGAAGTTGCAGATTTCTTGAAAAGCTAATAGTTTTGGTAGAAGGTTTTACAATTGTCCAAACAATAAGATCAATAAATAATGTCACTTTTTTGAATGGATTGAACTTCAATGTGAGCAAAACAACTGTTGTAAGATTGGAGTTAGTGCAACGAAAGAACGATAGGGTACTTCATGAACGTATAGCGATCGAGTAAGCCAAATTTAAAGTAATGGAGAAAAAGTACAAGGGAACCTTGAAATTACTATTGTTGTCATGGTTTATTTTTATTGTAATGAACATGTGGTGGTGAACGTAATGAATGTAATGGACATGTGGTGAATGTTGTGGCAATGTAATGGACATGTGATGAATGTTGTAATATTCTGCCGTGAATCTTGAATGTTGTTCTTATCTTCCAGCTGAATGAACATGTTTTGTATAGATTTTTGGACATGCTATGAAAATGTTAGCTATAGATGTTTCGAACACAATTTGGAGAGCAAATTTTCAAACCATAAAAAATACCAACCTTCCAAATAATCACATAAAAAGATAGCTTCAAAACATTCGAAATTACATAAAATAATAAAAGCTCTTGATTGTTTCAATACATTCAGATTTACATAAAGCATCCACTCTCAGTTACATCCACTCTTCAAAGACTATGAAAGATTATGAAATAAAAGCAGCGAAGCTTGAATCCACTCTTCAAAACTTCAATCCACTCTTCAAAGCTCACAATCTACTGTGTTCTATCCTGCCATATCAAAATAAAGAGGGGTTAAATTAACTTTACAGTAAAAAGAGGTTAAATTAACAATCCATAACATGACAAAAGACAACAAAAAATTTCATACCGCACTTAAGCAACTTCACTAAGAATCCAAATTTTGTGATGTGTTGTCAATTGTTGGCCAAAACTCCCTACAAAAACCACAACAAAACAAAATATATATATATATATATTAATTTCTTCAATTAAAGACCAAAAAATAAAACACAAATAGTTAAATTTCTATTATATCTCACTGAAGGACAATTGTTCCCAGCATGTCCCTCATTCTTGCAAATGCTACAATGTCTTTTCTTTGTTGTTTGAGTTTCTTTTGGGTTTTTTACACTCAAAGATTTTGGTCGTCCTTTTGTTGGCACCAGTGGAGGATCCTGGACCGTTTGTGAAAAGTTCAATCCAATTTGACTTCTTAACATCTGAGAATCATTGGTTGACTCCCCTCTACATGAAAAATTTGTTTCCTGAGTATCTACATGATCTTCCATCAGAAGTAACTCTTTGTGGACCTCTCTAATGCAAGAGAGAGGTGGTTCAGTTTTTCTGTTGATTGCGACCTAAGTTCTATAATGTCATAAAATTGCATCATCAACTTGCTTTTTCTCAAAAGAGGATTATGTTGTGTCAGGACTTGCCCTTCAGAATGTGGTATGTCGGGAATAGGTCGACTCTTAGCATTAACAGTCTATCTTTCTAGAACATACTGCTGTGACAGTCTATCTAATTTCAATTTCTTGCCAAGGACACATAGAAAATGCTTACAAAGAATCCCCCATAAACTCAAAATGTGGCATGTACATGTTGCATGTTCTTTACCACTCTCCAAGGTCACATAATAAAGAGGTGTTTCTTTGCCATGAGGTGCTACTCCATATATCTTGCTTTCACTTTCTTTGAAAACTTTTGTTGATTTGTACCGTTGACTATTGAAAAGCTCATCTTGGAAGATCGTGAAAGACTTTCCTGTATAAACCATAGCCGCCTTCTCTTCAATTTTATGACAAGTTTTTAATATCACCCATGTAGATTTTGTCCGCACATCCTTCTCTTTTTCTTTAAAATAGCGTGCATCTATAACTTTCTCATATTGATGTACAAAGTCACTAACCATAGTGCTTGACCGAAAATAATCTTTGAAAAACTTGTTTATGCTTTAACTCGTTTGAGTTGTTGACATATGATAAGTGTTAATCTTATGGAATTTTATCATTCTTTTATTTATGAGAAGTGTCAGTTTTCCTTTAATTTAATTTATTTCTATATATTTTTCTTTATTTTCTTGGATTTGAAGCATTGAGAAGATTTAGTGTAAAATAAGAGCATTTTGGTACAAAAGAAGAGACTACAGATCCAAACCGATGAGAGGTAACGAGATCAGAATAAAGCTGAGGAGATTTGGCCAAGGAGCCTTGTCCCGTGGGTAGCAAAGATATTTCTCTCGCACAAAAGGCAAGAAGACTTTCCTCTCGGTAGGCGAGGAGACTCAATGGCGACTGGAATTGGTGACAAGAGTTAAGCGCTAAGCGATATAATTTACTTCCTGGGCACGAAAACTTGGCGCAAGGCTCTGGGCGACTAGTCTAAACGACCAACTTAAAAAACCAACCTAAACGACATCTTGAGCAACAACGAGATAAAAGGTGAGCAGTTTTACCACTTGGTAGGTTGGCGAGAGGGTTCTATCATCCCGATCGGGAGTCTTTCCATGCCTGTTTGTTTGTGACCTCCACACCAGTTATATTCAGCACACGACATCTACTCGGTAGGATAATTCCTCCCGACCAGGATCAATCTGCTGCTGACCACCAAATCCGAGTTCTGAGTTCTGCAATCAATTTGTTGGCGACCAAATCCACTCGAGTTCCGAAATTCAAGCCACATATCACTGAATATTCTATTTTGGATATCGATATTCTTGGGATAATTTCCTTTTATGTTAGCATCTATTTTTAAAAATTATTTTCCAAATTTTTAGGCTAGATTGTAGCCGCATTTATTTTGTTTCCAGATTTGAATTTTGACAGCTATTTAATCCCGTCTTGTGGGATGAATAGGGGGTTTCTGAGTTTTTAGAGTCCGAGTTTAAAAAAAAAATTATTCCAGAGTTTATTATTTTATGTTTCTTTCAAGGAAGCAGATTTGGGGAGCAGAGGCGAGATCTGCATGCTTCATCAACTAATTCCAACGAAGAACAATAGTTTTATTATTTTTCTTTTTAGTTTCATTATGAACTAATTCTATTTTTTAGAGTTTTGATGTAGTCTACCATTAAACACACTACTTATATTCTAAGTTATTTTATTTTCAATATTTTCATGATTGAGTGTGTATTCATTGTTTTTAATGATTGCAATTTTCTAGCTAATTATTGTTCGATCGATCCATTGAATCACAATGAGACTGAGATGTGATTTGTGATTAAAGCTCTAGGTTTATACACCATTAGTTGAGCGAAAGTAGAGATATTTTATCGCGATTAGTGTGATTTTCAAGAAAAATCTAAAAAACTTAATGAGTCTCCAATTAGTTAAATTCACATAAAGATATGAAGTTATTAGTTGGAGATATTTTTGGTATTGTTCGAGAGAAAATATTGAATAGTTAAGAGTTTTTATCATCAACTTGAGATAATTGGAATTCTATGACACGAGAGAATAAATTGTGTGGGATTTGCTAGATGAAATCAAAACGCTCTTGATCTTTTCTTATTATCTTTAAAATCTTAATTTTGATTCTATTTTCTTTAGTTTAATTTAAATAATTCATTTTTCAAATTTCGATTTTCCAAATAGTAATTAATTTAGTCAATTTCAATACTCAATAGAATAATTATTCCCTATGGGTTCGATATTCATTTTCTTTAAAACACTTTATTACTTGTTACGATTCTATGCACTTACAGATTTATTTTTAGCATAACAACATACCCGCACAAAATGTTGAACGCAAGTAAGCCGAAATCCACTTATCACGTCGACTGTAAAGATTTTGAAGCCAATTATTTTCTCCTAACCCATACTTCACTAATATCGAACTCCATTCCTTCTCGAACTCATCTCTTGTAATTGTCTCATGGATTCAATGACGAAAATCTTTTTGAAAGTTTAGAAATTTGTTATACACATGAGACAAGTGTTCGGGAAACTTTTGTAAAATGTGCCACAAGCACAACCTATGAGTCGTATTTGGGAGTACCTCTTTAATGGTCTTCACCATCGCCTCTTGTCATCTTCTCAATAATCATATATATGATTCGGTTGTTTCATTAATCAACAAAGCACAACCAAACATTATGGTTTGGTAATGCTGGTTAACTCCAGAAAACGGCACAAATGGTATCTTATAAATATTAGTCAGGTACATGACATCAAATGTGACAACATCTCCAAAATATTGGTATGCAGCTCTAGATTGAGCATCTGCCCAAAAACAACTTTCCATGTACCCATCCTCATCAACTTGCATAGAGTAAACAAAGTCGGGCTCTTTGCATTGTCAATCAAGAAAGTAGGCATATAACCTTTGTGCATCCCCCCATCTTCAAATAATTTTCTCCTTTTGTTTTCCAAGTAATTTTCAACATCCTTTCCAATACAACCAATATTAAAGTCTCCACATGATTCTTTACTCAACACCGACATTATCTTCTTTGTCGGTACACCAAACTCTTTCAAAGTCATAATAAGTTTTTTTTTGGACTTTAGGAACTCCCTTATGTCCACGTAGAAAACTCGTACTTCTCGATGTAAGTAAAACATGGTTATGTTCAAGCACAAAATTGTTAACTATCCATTTTTTACCATCTTTTTTTTATTCCCATCAAAACTTTACATCCAATATTTGTCTCAGCAGGTCCAAGAATTGTTCGTTCTTTTTGTTTTCGACTTTCCTGCCGGTATCCTTCCCTTGAGCAAACTAGTCTACTGCAATTAGTTTTTTCTCATCTTTAGACAAGCGAGTATGATTGGTCCGAATTGCAAAACATTTTCGTCTTGCATATGTCTTGTAAAATGCTTGGGCGTCTTCCATATCGTCAAATACCATACCAATGAATGGCTCCAAAGGACCACTACTCGAAGAGAAAATTAAATTGACTCCATCATCCATACTCACTCCATCTTCGACATTCACTCTATCTTCTAAATTCACTCCCTCTTCCCAATTCACATTACATTTTTCTTCTACACTTTCAGCCTCAAGTCCTACATCCTCAACTTCTGGACAATTTCCATACATCGTTATCTCAACTTCATCACTATTAGAACATGAAATTTGATCCTTCTATAGAAAATAACTACATTACAACTTCAGTAGTAGTTATAAAAAGAGTGGAAAATTAAATTGCATTAATATCTATTTTATAATAAAACTAATTTATAATATAGAAATCTTAAACACCAAATTAAATTGCATTAATTTAGAAACATACAATTCTGAAGCTTAGCTAAAATTAATCTCTAGACACCTTCTTATCATCAACATTAATTTTCTTTTTGGGCGGGGCACTCGTGCCAAAGAAAAGCCATTGATTTCATGAAATGTAAAATCATCAACACTACTTCCACATCTCCAAACATTTTTATATATATGTATATATATATATATATATATATATATAACATGGTTCTGTATAATTTTAGATTGAAGTACTGTATTGCGAAGAAATATGCTATAAGTTTTCTTGTGTGGTTCTAGGATCATGAATGTGCATTCTTTGATTCAGCGGACTGGGCATTATGCAAGGTGATTGCTTTGCTCCCATGACTTAACTTATTTCTCATATTACTTAGTTATCTGTTTGAAACCTTTTTTTTTTTGTGGAAAATAAAAAATATATTGTATGCAACTGCTCATGTACAGCAAGGTGTTGGAGTAAATCAGAAATCAATAACAGAAGTAGAGACCTTCTGACCAAAATTACAGAGAAAAAGAAAATGGAAGATCTTGTGTGATAAAGGCTATGGTGGCAAAACAGACCCGTAGGAAATATACCCAAATTGAAAGATTACCATGTATGGGCCGAGGAGATGGCGGAAACGGACAGACGGTGATGGACGACGGTGAAAGATTACCATGTATGGGCTGAAAGGCACTCCTACGGCGGCTCGAATGATGAAGGGCTGCTGAAGGATTCATTCCATCGGGTGTGATAGGGCTCTCCAATTGATCTAGTGTGATTAGCTTCAACTTGTTTTGAGTAGACTTGTTGATGTGGCTTGTTCTCATTAAGGGCTATTAAGGCCAAATAAACAATCGGACCTCTCCAAGGCGGTTTTGTTCATAAATGGCTTAAAGCTGCCATGGAATGTACTTGTTCTATTACTCTTTATCTAGTGAATAATATCAAGAATTGCCCTAAAACCAACTTTGGTCCTAGACATCAGGGAAAAGTTCTCATTTTTTTCTCTCCAAATTGCATAGACTACCGTTGCTGAAAGTTGTCAACAACTTCCCAAACCAAACTATATACCAAACTATATACATATATATACTAGGTCAGCAATCGAGCCAAGCTGAGGTAGGTGTGAATTAAGAAAAACACTATAGGAAACCAGCCAGAGGAATCGCGGGGAAACCGTGTCCCACATGACAACATGTAAACGATAGCGTTTACTCTTTCATCCGTCTTCCCTTTTTCATTTCATTTCAAATTTTTTTTTCATCTTCCCTTAGTTTTCCACCTTCCCACTCGAAATCTCCCTTTCCAGCAGATCCTTTTCTTGCAACAATTAAATTCGACCGCAAGCATGAGAAAAATGGGAAACTCCAAGAACTCTCTTCTCGTCTTCACACCTCCCCCTCCTCCCAGAGATTAGCTCACTTCTCAGACACTACATTGTTGTTCCCAATTTGATATTCTATCAAAACCAATTTTTGTACACACTAATCGAGAAGGTAAGTGTTGTGTTATTCCAATCTTAGCCTAATTTCTTTTTTCTTTTTTTTCCAGTCCCTCTGAATATCGTTGATTAAAATTAGCTTATTGTTCTTAATTGTTTCTCATCTCCCTGATTTCATTTAAGGTTTCACATTAGGAATTGTAGAGACTTTTCTGTGTTGCTCAAAATGTGGCGATCGCTTCTTCACTTTTGATTTGATTGTTATTTTAGGGGCATAAAGAAATTTTGAGAGTTTCAGTTTGATTAAGAAAAGTTCCTGATTTTCTTCTTATTCCGGATTCAACAATGGGCATTTCTTCAGCAAACTTTGTCTGTGTTATTTTGAGAGTCTTGGTTTGATTAGTATTCTTTGTCTATGTTATCGCCGATCGCAAGTCTATATTTTTAGTTCATTCTTCCAAACCCAAAATCACAGAGTTTTTCTTCCAAACCTAGAGGCAATCTCTTCTTCTTTTTGAAATCTAAATTTTCCAGTCAGATGGTACCTCGGATTTTCCAGTTGAAGTGTTGCAGTCTTCTTCTCAATTTACAGATGGGTTTCGAAATGGGTTTGGGTTTGGGCATTTCTCTCTTCTCAAATGTTTCTTCTTGCTCAGACATCTTCCCGATTTTTATTTTTTATTTTTAATCTAACCGACGTGGCAAACTCGATTACCCAGTGGTTGTGCATACCGGTTGTATGCAGCATAATTGGGCTTGTTTGGAAAAAATGTTTATCTCAAAATTCTCATCTCATTTCATCTCTTTCCTAAACATCACTCAAATATAAATATTTTCAAATTAATTATTACAACTTTTTCAAACAAATCATAACTTTTACAAACTTTCAAACAAAAAATGAAATACAATTCAACTTTTTTAAATTTTCAAATAAAAATTATATTTTAATAATATTTTAAATTTATAATATTTTTTCAACTTTTTATTTTTCATTTTTTAAAACTTCACAAAATATTAATTCAAACTATTTTATTATTATTTATAAATTATTTTATTATTATTCATAAAAAATTTATCTCACCTTGAAGGGTCGACATTTTAACTAGGGACACCCCAACTTGCAGATTGGCAATCAATATTGTAAAGTACTTAATGTAATATGATTCCTGGGCATGCAGTGATATGATATCTCTAGATCTATCTGCAGTTTTATATTAATTATGCATGCAAAAAGCTTGATATATTAATCATTTTCTCTCTCTTTTTTTTCTTTATGGGTTACGGATTTTTTTCTCTTCCTTCAATTCCTTAAAAGCTAAGAAAAACAGCTACAACTTTTATTAATATTGGCAGCTTTTTGCTGCGGATAATACGCTCAGTGATCCTCACTCATGAACTGCTGCTAATTAATGTTGGTCTATAGCTCTTCTTTCTGTTGTTTTCTTTTATGATCGAAAGCTTTGAAAAAAAAAAAATAACAGTACCTGGTTAGCTTTCAAGTTAGTACAAATTGTTATTTATTTATTTATTAACTTGGGTCACATACGGAGGTCATGAACTTTAGGTCATGAACTTTTTGCATGCTCTTGCTAGAAGAGATCAGAAAGGAAGAAGAATGAGTTTCTGCTTCTACTTCATCTATCTCAGACTACCTCAAATCTATTTTAAACAGTACGGCGCGCACGCGTTGGCCGGTGAAAAGGCACGAGTCCAAAATCAACAAAATTATTCAACACCAATTCAAAGCTTAATAGGTCATGACGATGTGGACTTTGCAGAGCAGGTCTGTTTTTAGTGAGATCTACATAATGATCAAGTCTTTAGCAAAAAAATGTTGTATTAATACATGGTGTTATATATGATGTTAAGTTGGACGTTGCAACATTCGTTTTGTACGTTTTGTATGCATATAATTCATATATCCTGATGCTACATATAACGTACCTTTTGTACGTTTCGCATCATGGTGTTACATATAAACCAAGCATCCTCGTTTGGTTTTATGATAATTCATATATCCTCCTACGTACTACATGGAATTGAGATCTCACTACAATAAATACCTTTTCTTTTTTTTAAGGAGGGACTGTGGTCGGAAAAAGGGCATGCTTAGTGGAAAAAAAATGTTTCCCATCAATGTGTCGTGGGAGATTCGTGGCATATACCTGGTGAAGAAAAATCATTTTATCCACCAAAACCATAGTTCATGGAAAAAGCCATTTTTTTGCCACGACATCAATGGCGGATAAAGCATCTTCATTTCATGGCAAATAAAGTCTATAACATGACATTGTGGTGAGAAATAATACCATTCTCCATGGAAGAAGTTCGTGACAAATATTCTGTGTCCATGAATAATTCTTTGTCCATGAATAATTATGTGTCCTAGAGTTCTTGATTAAAGTGATCTAGAGCCTAAAAAGAAAGAGATAGATCATATAGTATTTATTAAGCATTCTGCTCGATTAATTCACTTGAACAATTATAAATAATGGGGTTCAATTTATATGTTTATCTGTCTTTTACTCTAAGTTTTTGAGATCAACTAAGAACTCTAAAGAACCCAAATCCTAGTACATGTGCATGGACATGACATCGTTAGTAGTTTATGTCTTAAGAAAAAAAAAATCTAGTTACTCCATTCCATTGGATTGAGTGAGTACGATTCACGATGAGTGGCTTAAAATTGACTCTAATTTTTCATTTTATGGACATGGATTATTAATGTTAAAATGTATCCTATCCAATGATTAATGATATTTGTGATATGGCATGGTGACCTAAGTTGCATCGGATTACTATTTGCAAAGAAACTACATGATGTTCAATTTACAATTGATAAAGATGCAATCATTCTCGGCTGAACGCTTTCTTTTTCTTTTTACTTTTTTCTTTTTTTTTTTCTCCTCCACCTATGTGAAAATGGGCCCGAAAGATACTTGGATTCAAATTTGAATACAAAGGAAATTGAGCCTAAATTGGATTCACCATAAAAGTAACTTGGCCCAACCTATTCATGCCACTTTCTAAGTGATTTGGTGTCGAGTGTTTTACCTGCTTGTATGGATTACCCAACTCTTCTGATTTGTTTTATTAGCGTATCTTTAAGGTCCAATTTCAGTTAAAGTTACACCGTAAGAGTTTCATTTTTTATTTTCTAAACAAGCTCGATATATTGTAACGAAAAATTACAAAAATACATGACCAGTGTAAGGAGTAGGGGGACCCTAACAAACACATTTCTTAGCTAATTCAGCACTATATAAAAAGAAAAAAAAAAGAAATGGGCCCTGGAGACAAATAAATGTTTCTTGTCCTTCCTTGCTAAGATGGAGTTGCACCAAGTGTTAGTTTTTATACAATCAAAGACTGATTGTAGTTCCATGACTGTAGGTCATGGTGATTGTAGTGACTACATTTTGTCTTGAAGTGGCTATTGAGGAAGTTCATTGTCTCGTCTTCACGATTCTGTGGCCAAATAGAACAACTCTTATAATAAGAAGCTAGTTAAAAAATACGAACTCCATCGCATTATATGTCGTCGCAAAACCCCACAGTCTCCCAAAGGAGTACATATGATTCTTGCGTCGGGGACAAAGGTAAAAAAAGTGGGGCTCGTGGGTTGTGGTGGAAAGAGAGTGCCAAGGAACCAAAGAGCAGGTGGTATTTTTCGGGTGCCAAAGGTTCGAATATTTTACTAAACTCTTTACATATAAGAATATCCTAGCAAAATCTGAGAAAAACAATAAGAAAAACAATAAAGAAAGCAATAGGATAGAGGCGAAAATGGACCAATTAAAATTTGGACCAACTCTGGTAAACTTCTGAATCTGTGACAGCATGTGGTGTAACACCCCAATCCCGCAGGGATCGAAGAGTTACTCCCTATAACTTAAAACTCACAATTCATCAATATATTTATAGACTCCAAAATATAAAGTCATCAGAATACTAAAAACACTCTTAATAAAATCTGCCACTTTTCAGAAATCTTCTATGAGTAATCCATTATGCATAAATAATCATCTCATTGATACTCCATAATCCTGATCCTTAGCTGGATTATTCAAAATCATCTGAAAAATATAGGAGATAAGGGGTGAGTTATCAACAACTCAGTAAGCAGGGGACATATACTAGTGTGTAAACATGAGCATTTACAGAGATCAGAATGTAGAACAAAATATTTTCATTTTCAGAGTGCGGAAGCAGAACATATTATCAAAATATCAGAGCGAAAATTCATAAATAATTTCATTCAAAAATATCCTTTGGCATAGCATAAATGATCATTATCATCATCAGAACATCATATCAGAATAGAGGCCATGTATAACCCCCGTGCTAGGGTTGTGCATCTGCAGATGGCCAAGCAGAACATAAATCACTCTGTTACCAAGGTGTGCACTCAAAACAAAGACCACTACTATAACTCGTGGTTGGGCTGTATCCACTATTATTACCCGTGGTTGGGCCGTATCCACTATTATAACTCGTGGTTGGGTCGTATCCACTATTATTACCTGTGGTTGGGCCGTATCCACTATTATTACCTGTGGTTGGGCCGTATCCATTATTATCACCCATGGCAGGGCTATAACTGAATCGAGTGGAAATAGAATCAAATTCAGAATCAGAGAGTCATGCCAAACGTTTTCAGAATTCACGTCTTATCCAAACAGAGTACTGAACAAAATCTTCAGAACAGAACAAAATCATATCACAACATAATTTATGCACAAATTTCATATTCGCTCACTTTTTCAAAGTTCAGAAACAAAATATCAAAAATAAGCTCATGTCTACACCGGTCATGACAGAAAATACTTTATTCTTAAACAAAATCTCATGAGTAATGCAGAACAAATAACTGAGGTAGCTCAAATTTATTTTCATAACCAAATATGTATATTTTTCAAAAATCAACCTCAGCTCATTTTATTTTAATGCAAAATCTAGTATAGAAACCCCTCTTACCTGGACTTCTTAGTTTTTCAGAATTTTCCTCAAAATGTCAAACAATTAACAATTGTCACCTATAAAATAATCTCATATTTCGATATTCAATCCTACGCTTCTAAAATAACCTATTAAATTCCTCAAAACCTAAAATTTCAAAGCATCACTTTCTAAAATCATCACTGTTGATTTAATAACTATGACTAAAACATTTAAAATTCAGACCTATTGATTATTGAAAACCAACTATAAATTTTAATACTGGATAATATAATTATCCCAAAATATTTTAAAATAAACCATAACTACTTTTCAAATAGTCTAAACTATATCTAAAGTGTAAAAATTACATTACACCAATATTGTTTACTCTAAAAATAAAACTTTACTTAATAACATGTTAAAATACTTAAGTGATTTTCTGTAATCATAATTAAAATGTTTAAAATAAAATTTCACACTTACTGTAAAAATAATATGCTACCATTAGTACAATTTGAAAACTTATTTATTTTCTGTAAAATTTCTTATACTTTCCGCATAAATCATGCAAAAACAGATTTAATAAAAATAAAATTTCAAATTGAAACCATCTAATAATAAGGGCAAAATTATAATTTCATATCTAAATAATATGTAGTAAAGGGTATTAATGTAATTTCTCCCTTCTTTGAAAACCAACCACATGTCAAAAACTGTGTAAAATAGAAAACGTGCATGGCAGGGCTTACCCAAGGAGAAAACATGTGGTAGCGAGGGGCTAGGCAGACAGCAGTGATCTCGGCGGAGAACTGGACGAGTGAGAGAGAGAGAGAGAGACCAACGAATGAGGAAAAAAATGAAAGAGATAGACTAAGCCGAGAGAGATTGACACGGAGGTGCTGTCGGTGGCTTACCGAAAGCGACGCGGCAGAAAAGGAGTGGCGTGGAGTGACCGTCGAAGTTCTCTGTGCCGGTGATAACGACGTGAAAGCGTTGGCACCTTGTGTGGTGGCTTTGAACGACAAGTGCACCGGCTGTGCGTTGCTATGTTTTCGGGGGCTAAAATAGAGTCTTGCATGAGGCGTTGCTACGGTGCACTGCTGTTGCTGGGCGTTTCCTGGACGTGGAGGCAGTGGTTGTTCCACGGTGGTCCCGTGGTTGACACTAGGAAAACGGGCTGCTGGGCTTCACGCGGTGGTGATGACAGCATTGAAGTTGGACGGTGGGAGGGGCATGCAACGCACCGATGTGGTTACTTTCCCTATGGCAGTGCACGTAGTTTGTGGTTTAGTGTTGTTCTGCCATGGGGTTCACGGTTTGCCAAAGGCTAGGTGGTGGGGCTACCACACGATGGTTTACGTTGTACAAGGAGGAGTCGTGGTTGCTATTTGTGTGGGGAGGAGAGGCTACCGACTTGGGCAGAAATATTTTTGTTACTTGAAGCAAGTGATGTCGAGAGGTTATTGGAGAGATGCAGAGCGGAAACCCTAGATTTAATGGGTGAGTTTCTACTTGAGATTTTTATATAACGAAAAGCTAGTAAACCCTAGAGAAGAAAATGTGCATGACATGAAGACGTGAATGTCATGGGGTATGATCTTTGATCTCACGGCTTGGTGTTTGGGCATGCAAAAATTTGGGCTTTCTCTAAGAGTTTTAGGCTCGAGGTCTATTTTTAAAAAAAAAATCAAATGGTCTTTTCACACATAAAAATTCATAATTTTTTAAAACAACTTCGCACTGGGCCCGGGTGTTACATGTGGGGCACACACACCTATCTCTTTCCAGCAACAATAGTTAGATATGAAGGATTTGATGGTAGAGAATCTATTGGTTCGGTGTATGTGGTGAGGAGAAAAACTCCAAGAAGGGGTGGCGTGTGAGGCTCACACTCAATTGTTAGCGGCACTTGAGGCCCATGCGCGGCAATTTTTGCAAAATCGCCACTTCTCTCTAAACTATTTGCCGCCTAGGAGCCTTCTTGTGCCACACGTGTCTGTCCGATATTGTCAGAAAACTACATATCTATCTTTCGGCCTTGGAGGAATCAAAACAACTAAGAAATGATAACAAACTTTATAGACAAAGTCGGTAGATGGAGAAAGAAGAGAAAGAGAGGGAGGAGGAGGAGGAGGAGGACTCTGGCAAAAAAACCAGATCTAGGTTTGGAGGTTTTTCTAAGAAAGAGAGTGAACGAGAGAGAGAGAGAGAGAGAGAGAGAGAGAGAGAGAGAGAGAGAGAGAGAGAGAGAGAGAGAGAGAGAGAGAGAGCCTAATAATGTAAGAGTTTCATTATTAATTCCTAGCTTCATATTCCAAATTACGTTTAGATGGTGAGGTGATTTCAGATGATTTATCAATAGTATTGTTTTGTGTGTCCCAATGATATGTATTTGAATGTATGAAATAGGTTGAGATATATGTTTAAATGTATGAAATAGGTTGAGATGGATTTAACTTTTTATGGAAAGTTGAAAAAATAGTGGGTCTTATTAATAATTGGTTTGAGATGGATTAAGGTAATCTTTTTTTTTTCTAGGAAATAGACATCATTTCATTCACGAAATCGGAGTTTTAGCTGTGACTGGTCAATACAGAGAAAAAACTCAGATTACAAGCCAAACTACTCATCTGTGGAAAGCTTCCCTACACACAAATTTCTTTGCAATGGACATTGTCTTAACTTCTAGGAAGGCTAAAACAAAGCCCCCTAATCCACGGGTTAAGTCTTTTTGTGACGTGCCCTTGTTGCCTAAGGGCACATCTTCCTCTGCTAAGTGCCTCCTCCTAAAGACGTTCCTCAAGGACCCTTTCCCTGCCCCAGGTTCTTCAATTTAGAGTGTGTGCCACTCTCTCATTTCAGCCCAAAGGTTGGCAAAACTTCCATTCCATTTGTCACTAAGATTACTCGGATCAGTGAATTCCTCACCCCGGTATGTGATTATGTTACTCACTCGTGGGTTTTTGTCTACAATGATAGCTAGACTTGATCGTGCATTCTTCACAGGGCCTGTCCTCTCTAGCTCAACGAATCGCCTAACGCCAATTCAGATTGGAGGTGAAAATTTAGTCCTCTCAATAGTATATGTAAGGGGCTTTCCATTCCGTGACAGCGGTAGTGGAGGAAAAGAAATGGTGGGAGAAGGCCTACCTCAGTTTGGGTAGCCAATCGTGAGTGAAAGAGGCCGCGTTTTAGTGTACCTTGACAATTAGACTTGACCGTGCACTCTTCGCAGGGCATATCCTCTCTAGCTCAATGGATCGACTAGCGCCAATGCAAATTGGAGGTGAAAGTTCATTCCTCCCAGTTGTATATTAAATAGGTTTTCCATGTCGTGACTGTGATGGTGGAGGAAAAGAAATTGTGGGAGCAGGCCTACCTCAGTTTGGGTGGCCAATCACGAGTGCAAGGGGTCGAGATCACTGTGCAGAAAGGCCAATATGTCAGAGACGTGGCATGCCTTGGCCTCAAATAGGTCCTCCTCGTTGACGAGGTCTCAAGGTGATTTGGAGCAAGCCTTAGAGCGCAAATGGGAGCCGATGAAGTTGAAATATTTTTGAAAGATGAGTTGGCTGCCGAGCACCAACTTAACGACAAGTTTAGGGCTAAGCTAGAGGAGGTGTCAAAAGCTACCCAATTGAAGAAAGATTGTTGCTTGAGATATTCTGAGATGTTCACTACAGGTGGAGTCACGTAAGAAGATGCATATTGATTTCTACATTGCATAAGGTGATCTGAAAGACCTCACAACCCAACACAAAGACATGAGAGGAGCTTCGCAAGGCCGAGGCAGTTATGTGCGGTTAGTTGAGTCTGATGAGGTGATGAGGGGAGAGTTGAGAAAGGCCTCGTAGCAAGTTAATGAGCTTGATAAGACCCTCCAAGAAGCTAGGAATGACGTATCCGTCTTTCTCCATAATTTTTGGCAGCTCTTCGAGTCGCAATGGGGCATGGTGAATCAAGTAAAACCTCGATCTCCCGACGTTGAGTAGGTTCCTACTGGTTAACTGGTTAAGTCTGGAGTGGACTTGTGTAGTGCCATTCCTGATGTGGCGGCTGTGGCCATACTTTGGGGGCCAACATAATTTCAGACACGTTCTTTGTCCAACAACAGCTTCCTCCACCCGACAGTGGCTTAAAGCCTTAAATATTTTTTTTATGTATTAGATTTTTTATAGTGGTCGAAGGTTGCTAGTATTCTTTGTATTGATGCATCTTTATTGGACTTATTGATGGTCAATTTTGTTGTTATTGTAAGGGTCCTACCAAAGCAAGAGGACGTGCCATCAATGGAGTTGAATGGAAATAAATATGAGAAACGCTCCATTGGTTCGGTAAAGAAAATAGTTGAGGGTGTTGCAAAGTGCAGCAAATCTAACATGTGAGCGAGTAAGCACCTTACAGAAAGCCTGGCAAATACATCTCAGTGCGAGGTAGAGATAAAGGCCTTGCCTTATGGTAGGCGAGGTAGAAAGTCACCCCCGTGAAGGTGAGAATGAAGAGTTAAAGAGGCTGGTGGCTCTAATGAGACAAGAGCTACCCGCTAAAGAAGAACAATGGTCTAGGACATACTAGAGCAGATATGCTTAGAAAAGTAGTAATGTCATACGCAGGAGCCCAAACTCCACCTAAAGGGTCACGTCTGAAATGGGTCTGTTGAAGGGTTACGACTCGGGAAGTCAAAACATCTTAACCCAGAGGTATGACCCGACACTGTATGGAAGGCCCTTATTCAAGGAAGGATTGAGGACTTGATAAGCTGTAAGGGAGTGCAGACCATGCCTTAGTCGTGTCTCTTTGTCATCATGTTGTACAATAGATGAGGCTAAATTACTCATATCCAAGCATATATGGAGTCAGAAGTATGTCAGAAAGACCAATGGAGAGTCCTGCCCTATAAAAGATATTTGGATATGGTACAAAATCTCACTTTTGATATCCTAATCGCCTGAAATCTTGTAGAGAAAGATTCTTTAGATGAGGCAAGGGAGGAGCAGTGCAACGGAGTAGTGAACCTGACGTTGTGAGGTAGATTAGCTTCTAATACTGGACTAAGAAATGTGGGGTGAATGTTATATGTAAGATGCATTTGCATATTCTATAACCTTCCACTTTCTTGAACATGAATAAATATGTTTTTCTCACTATGTTTATCTTATATTCATTTCTTATTTTTCGAGACTTTGAATGTGTTTTCTATTTTTCAGTGATTTACTATATTCCGGTGAGTATCTATATCTTTGTGTGAGTATGTGTAACGTGTGTTATTTCCATGGGACGAAATGGAGTTCTCCAGACCATTCCTGCGATACGTCGCCACGAGTTTCAAACGGGTGATTCCCCATGAATGATTAGGATGGAGTGGTATCTTGGCATGTCACGTGTTGGTTGTATTCAAGTTGGTTGGCCAAATAGACATTTTGTGGCTACAACATATTGTCTTTGTGTGAGAAGTTGACCCGTGTTGGGGTACATGCGAGCTGACTTACACCAGGTTTGATGGGCAGAAGGGATTTCCCCCGTTCCAACTGTTGAGTGGCCCATCCCCTATTTTCCTATTAGGTGACGTATGTCTATGTTATGGATATTTATGTGGTGAGCATCCATGTGATGGTGACTGTACCATTGGTATTAATGTGATTTTATAGATTTCTTTCCTATTCGAGCAAAGGGTGACTCATCGCCTAAATAATATTTGTGCTTTAAATTACGTTGCATAAGAGGTTAACTCTTACGTGTGTGTGTGTGTGTGTGTGTGTGTGTGTTTCACTAAGAGGGTGATTTATCGCCATGTTTACTTACTCATATCTTTATGCCACATAGGGTGATTCCTTGCCAAAGCATACATATATGTGTCATTTCCTGATTTACATGAGATGTTTATTGCATCTTCCAGAGTATTATCTCTTATTAGCAGTTTCTTGTCATGGCTGTCTAACCCTATGGTTTCATTTTTGGAACCATAGACTTTGATGCATAGTTAGAACCAAGAGTGATGCCCGAGGAAGAAAAGCCGACCACACCCGAACATTGAGGATGGAGGCTTGTTTCTGTCGTAGGGGTCACGCATCATTTTGAGTTGCACTTAGTACTTTCTAGGAGCGACCAATTGTATATAGTTTGCCGCCCGTTAGATAATAAACATACTGTTTGGGTTGTATGTAACTCTATGATAATACTTATAAGGAATGACAATAATCATTTCTAAGATTGTGTTTTAGACTTCTGATACTATAAGGTCTAGTTTATCGACTATACGTATGTCTTTTCCAATGTGATTTTATGGGTTAATTACATTTTGACCCATCGAACTTTCACTCAATTCATAATATGCCCCCGAAACTAATAACTGTATCAAAGTGGACCCACTTATTGTCAAAACTTACCAATCCCCCCTTCCGTCTATCAGTAGTGTCAAATCTAACGAAAAATGCCTCTGTACTGCTCATGTGCATAACATTCACTGCAATGATATAATTTTTATCTAATTCATTATCATTGACCATATAAAATAATATATGCTATCAATTAATAATAAATCATACATGAATAACCATATATAAAATTATTTGATACTTAAGTTGCAAGCAAATATGAATAATCTATGTACACAATGAAATTATTTGATATTCATTAACCATATATAAAATATATGATATTATTAATAATTATGCATACTAAAGAGTAAAGTCTAAGTTAGTAAGTAGTAAATCTGATGGAAGTGTCAAAGTTGGGAAAGATCAAATACTTTGGTTGCCGAATTCTGATGGAATGTTCACGACACAGAGTGCTTGGAACTGCATAAGAATTAAGGGGCAGACATTTCCATGGGCGAAATGGGTTTGGAATCCGGCTCTTCCAAGGAAAATATCAGTGACTATGTGGAAAGCAATGCATGAATGTCTCCCGTTGGACGATCGTGTGAGGAGGATTGGCATTCCAATAGTATCAGGCTGTGATTGTTGTCGTGTTCGGGCTTGTGAAGATGCATATCATGTATTAGCCAAAGGTGGCTTCGTAGAAGATATGTGGAGGAGGTGCTCATTAGTCCTAGGTGTACCGAGGTTGGAAGGTAAGCCATGGAAAGAGGGGGTTGCTTGTTGGCATCGAAGAGCAAGTAATTCTTCCTTTAGTGGGCAGTTACTTGGTTCATCAGTGCAAGGCGAGAATGGAGGGAGTGGCAGACTCTTCTCAGTCAATTTGGTGCTCTATCAGGTTCTAGATCTCTTAGGCTACTTTGAAAATAAAGGAAGTCAAACATCTAAGTCGGAGAGATGAAGATGTGCTACACTGCTTCCAGTTGCCTTGTCCTTCGACTCAAGAGAAAGTTGCATCTACTGTCAAGTGGAATCCGCCGAAGGAGGGTTGGGTGAAACTGAACATTGATGGGTGTTCTTTAGGGAATCCTGGTGATGCAAGGGCTGGAGGGATTATAAGAAGTTCAAATGGTGAGTTTATAAGCGGGTTTTCTGTCACTCTAGGCCATCACTCGAATAATTTTGCAGAAGTAATGGGATTATTGCATGGTCTTCAGAACATTGATAGGTTGGGGTTTACGAATGTGGAAATCGAATTGGATTCTTTGCTTGTTATTCACTGGCTAAGGAATAAAAGATGTGGACTTTGGTATATGGAAGATTTTTGGGAAGCAATTCAAAGGCATTTAGGTGGGCTCAGTTTTTCTTTAACTCATTATTTTAGAGAGGCAAATTCAGCGGCAGATGGATTTGCAAAGCATGGAGCTCTAGGTTCCTCTGGAGTTTGGTCTTCATTATCGGATGTTTCTTCTCTTATTAGAGGTATCATTAAATTGGAAAAGGGGGGGTTTCCATATATTCATTTACAGAGGAAGTAAGGTTGTTTGTGCTATGTTGGGTTTTTTTTTTTTTTTTCTGGTTTGATGTCCTTATGATGTCTAGTCTTCAGGTAGGGGTGATATTCGGTCGGTCCGGACCGGAAAAATCGACCGGACCGACCAATTCGGTCTGGACCGGACCGGACTGAGAATGGTACTAGTCGGTCTCGGTCCGAATTTTATTGGACCGACTTAATTCGGTCCGATCCACGGTCTATGGGTTTTTCGGACCGGACCGAATTAAAATTGAAAAAATATATATATATTAATTATATAATTCTCATTTAACCTATCACTAACTCACCATTAAATAATTATTAACTAATAGTCTAATACTAATATTTATAATTTTATACTAATACTAATATTTATAATTTTATACTAATATTAATATTTATACTAATAGTCTAGACTTTACATCTAGTCTTCTATACTCTAATATGGTATATAAAAAAAAATACTAATAGTCTAATATAGAGTAAGAGTCTAAGACTATAGTTATAGTTATACTAATATTATAATATAGTTATAACTTATACTAATCATAGATTCATGATTCATAATAACTAATCACTATAAGCCTATAGTATTAATGTATTATTATTTATTATATAATATCTAGTATTAGTATCACTATATCATTATAATATAAATATTATAATATAGTTATAACTTGTACTAATTACTAAATCACTATAACTAATATTAGTATATTACTATTTACTAATAGTCTAATACTAATAATATTATATAGTTATAACTTATACTAATCAAGTAATCATGGATTCATGATTCATAATAACTAATTACTATAAGTCTATAGTATTAATGTATTATTATATAATATATAGTATTAGTATCACTATATCATTATAATATATATTACTATTACTATTAGTAATTTAGTATTGGTATAGTCAATAGTTATTTACTATAATATAAGTATTATATAATATATTATACAAAGTAGTAAGTACCAAGTTACCAACTATATAACTATTATAAGTTATAATAACTTTACTCATATAAGAGTTATAGTATAATAGTATTAATAATTTAATAGCATATTATAAAAGTTATAGTATTATAGCATAATATTTGTATAATAGTATATTATTAATATCACTATAAGTTAAAAGTTATAACTATATATACCTAATAGGCTAATAGCCTAATACAATGATTTATTCATCATATAATGATATACAAAATACAATGATTTGTTAATCACATTACAAATTTACATATACAAAATGTAAAAACTTAAAAGTTTAATAGATGAAAGAATTTATTATTATTATTATTAGAATAATATAGCAATTAACATTTAACATCATAAATATAATTATTATTAATTATTTTTTTAAAGAGTTAATTAAATAATCCACATTAAGTAGTTTATTTAATTTTAATTTTACTAATTTAAATAATTTTTTTAATTAATTTATGTGCTAAAAAGATAAAAGAATCACAAATTGATCAAAATGGCACCCAAGCGGTGCCGTTTTAGTCACTGCAGGCGAAAACAATAACTGGGTTGCGCGAAACGGCGTCGTTTCGCGCAACCCAGTTATTTTTTTTCAACTTAACTTCCCTAAAACGACGCCGTTTGGGGTCCAAATTGGACCCAAACGGCTCCGTTTCAGGGAATATAACTCAAGCTGCTTGCGTATTGCGTTCGTCTTCCCCAGAAACCCCGTCCGCTTTCTTTTTCCCCAATTCTCATCCCGCAGCCCAGCTCCCGCAAACCCTAACCACCCTCCCGCAGCCCCGCCGTCCTGCCAACCGTAAGCGCCCTCCCGCAGCCCTGCGATCCACCCTCTGTCTCAGCACTGTAGCAGGCCCCGATTGCCTAGTTGGTACTCTCTCTCTCTCTCTCTCTCTCTCTCTCTCTCTCTCTCTCTCTCTCTCTCTCTCTCTCTCTCTCTCTCCCAAAACTTAAATTCATTTCCTTGTGAAATTTGTGATAAAAATGGTTTTGTTTTGCTCTAGCCTCTAGGGAACATCTGCTTGGTTACTTCCCATCTATTTAAAACTGTTTTTGCTGTAGAAAAAATGCTAATATTTCCTGCAGGACATCAATTTAGTGCGTACATGCTGAAAAAAAAAAATCACTTGTCCTGCTAGATGATTTTTGTTCCATGGAGCTGTTAACCATAAAATCATCCGCAACTCCCCCTGCTTCCTAGCCTCAATTTTGTTCCTACATGGTGTGGCATGCCATTTTGCCATTATTAAGTGATTTCTAAGTGAAAAAAATCTTAATTTTTTGTTATCCACATTCTTTGAACATATCCATGTTTAAATTGCTCAACCTTTTTCTCCCATAAAGCTTGATTAGCTGTATTAACTAGAATCACAAGCCTTTTTCAAGGGCTTGTATGCTGAATAGGGTTGGCAAACGAGCTTGAGCCAAGCCCAATATCTGACGGTTGAACTTGGAATTTCATACAAGAGTTATCAATTCTCTTATATTGTTTAAAGATGAACTATAACACAAACTCTTACATTGTTAATCTGTTAGCCTGCCACTCTATGTCATACAAGAGTTATCCTATACTTTATAATATTACTTCATTTACAATTTAAATATTAATGGGATTTAGTCTATCAATTCTCAAATAATTCATTTCTTCTAAAAAAAAAACATTACTCGTTAGGCTATCCATGCATTGCAATTTCATCATGTTCTCATCTTATATACCGAGGTGATAAAATAAATTATTGATGGATAATGTTAAATCATAAAAATAAGTTGAAAGTAAAATACAATAAATTATTGGGTTTAAGTTTTATATTGGGTGTTATAACTCAATTGAATATATGTTTAAGTTTATTTTATTTTATTGGTTGAAACTTGAAACTGTCCATTGTTTATTGAACCTCCTTTACTATTAATATTTGTTTTCTAATTATTTTTTCATTTTGTCCTTTTTATAGATGGAGTCTTCTACAAATGATGTGCAAGAGTCAACACCAAACATGCATCCACCCCCATGCCCACCCCCATGCCCACGCCCACCCCCATCCAATGTAAGTGATCAATCAGTTGGTGGGTCACAAAGAGGTAGAGTTAGGTCTATTGTTTGGGATCACTTTACAAAAATACTAAAAGGTGATCCAAGTAAACCTAGGGCTGCATGTAATTATTGTGGTGCTTCGTATGCATGTGATACGAAGACCAATGGTACGAAAAACATGAAGTATCACATTGAGCATCAATGTAAGAAATGTCCTTTTAAGAAGACGGATAAATCCCAGACCACTCTACGTTGGAAGGTGGAGGGAGGAAGTGGAAGTGGTAGTGGAAGTGGGGGACTTGTGTCTATTGCATTTAGTGTTGAGGCTTGCCGACAAGCCATAGCAGAGATGATTATTCTTGATGAGTTGCCCTTTAGGCATGCTGAAGGGGAGGGTTTTAGGAAGTTTATGCTTGTGGTTTGCCCTAAGTGGGTAGGGATTCCATCTCGTATGACGGTTGCCAAGGATTGTTTTAATTTGTTTTTGAAGGAAAAATAAAAGTTGAGAAATACTCTTCGAGGGCAGCGAGTTTCCCTCACTACTGATACATGGACATCCGTGCAAAACCTAAACTATATGTGTCTCACAGCACATTTTATTGATGATGACTGGAAGTTACACAAGAGGATTCTTTCCTTTTGTTTGGTTGAAAATCACAAGGGTGATACCCTTGGTAAGGGCATAGAGATGTGCTTGCATGATTGGGGGCGACCAAAAATACTTGCACTCACACTTGATAATGCAAGTTCTAATAATGGGGCTGTTTCTTATTTGAAAAAAAAAACAAAGTATAGGAGAGAGACGATCTTGGAACATGAATTCTTGCATGTTCGATGTTGTGCCCACATTTTGAACTTAATTGTTCGTGATGGGTTAAAAGAGTATGATGAGTCTATTGCGAATGTGAGAGGTATTGTGAAGTATGTTAAATCCTCCCCTCAAAGGTGGAGTACATTTAAGAAATGTGTGGAGTTGGAAGATATTCAATCTAAAGGCCTAGTTTGCCTAGATGTACCGACTAGGTGGAATTCCACCTATCTTATGTTGGAGAGGGCTTCAAAATTTAAAAGGGCTTTTGATCGGTTGGAGGAGGAAGATCCGTGCTTCCTTAGTAGTATTGGAGATGACGATGATGACGATGTCGATGATGAAAATGTGGACCATGTGGTGAATACGAGAAAGTCAAAGAAGTTAGGGCCTCCCAATGCATCCGATTGGGAGAAGGTTCAGTTGTTTGTGAGGTTTCTTCAATTATTTCATGATGCAACTTTAAAATTCTCTGGGGGTGAATATGTAACTTGTAATATTTTTTTCCCGGAGTTGGTTATTATTAAAGATGCCATTAACATGGAGTGTGAAGAACGAAACCTCGTGGTGGGATTAATGGCCACAAATATGAAGAGAAAGTTTGACAAGTATTGGGAGAACTTGGAAAATCAGAATATGTTGCTATATGTTGGTGTTCTTCTTGATCCTCGTTACAAGATGCGATATCTTGACTTTGAGTTGGGAAAAATGTATGCACATGATCATACAAAAAAAATTGATTTCAGTTGGAAGGTGAAAAATGCATTTATCCGCATGTATGAGGCATACAAGGAAAATGAAGAAGAGCATTCTCCTCAGCGCACAAGTTTCCAAAATGAAGATGTAGCTCCTTCAGCTGACAAGGCGGCGAGTAGAAAGGCAAATTTGATGGCCAAATTTAAGCAACAGTTGCAGTCTGAAGACAGTTTGGAAAGTAAGTCAGAGGTTGATAGATATCTAGCTGAAAAATGTGAGGATGAAGATGATAGTTTTGACCTTCTAATTTGGTGGAAGGTGAATTCAGCTAGATATCGCGTACTTTCAAAGATTGCACGCGATGTACTTGCAATACCGGTATCTACTGTGGCCTCTGAATCTACATTTAGCACTGCGGGTCGTGTACTTGACCCTTTTCGAAGTAGTTTAAATTCAATGAGTGTTGAGGGTCTCATATGTGCACAAAACTGGCTTCGTTCTTCTTCTAGTCCAATAAGCCTTAGGACTTTAATGGATGAAGTGGAAGAATTTGAGAAACAGCTGGATGTGAGTATGTAATAAAATTACCTTTGATATCTTTTGTGGTTTATTTTGTTTTATCTTCTATGTTATTATTGTTATGTAACTTTATTTCACTTGTTTTGTTTAAAATTTTTATGGATAGAACTTGTTGGGGATTTGAACTTTGCTGATTCTGTGGAGGCGTCAAATTCAATGTCTATTGGCCCTACTTCTACACCCAATGTTGATTAAAGACTAAAGATGTGAGGTAAGCTAGGCTCTTAAATTATTTCTTGATCTTCATGTGGGATTTTATCAGATTTTAACTACTTTAAATTAATAAGTGGAAACAAAAAAGATGATAGAGTTTCAAGTTCTTCATTTGATCAGTTCCTTCAATTGATTTGATGATATTAGTTGTAGTAGTCGGTCCTTAATCTTTAATAGCCCTATTCATAACGATGGAATAAAAAATTTTCAATTTGTTGCCATATAAATGACTTATTTATGGACATGATTGATTCAGAAAACTTTGCTCATTCCACATGGATCTCATTTTTGTTGCGTGTAAATTTGTATTCAGTATGTGGATATGACATATTATAACGAACCTTTAGACAATTGTTGAGTTGATTGTCAGACTTGTATTGTCCTTAGTTGTAATCACATGTGCAGGTTTTATTTCCTTGTTCTATAATTTATAAAGTCATAACTATCGTAAGTATTTAAAAAAATACTTACGACTGCTTTATAATTATTTTATAATTTCATATTACATGAAGGGTAATTTTATAAAATTAAAATTTATTATAATGAAGTGACATGCAGCTTCCATATATTAGCTGATTAAGATTGTAAATTTGTAACATGCAGCTTCCATATAATCTTAAAGCATCTCTTTCAGCCTTGCACCCTAGTAAGCGGAATACATGTGCTGAACTTGAAGTTGCAAACAAGTGTCTTGAGGAAAGCTATTGTACTATCAGGAAGATATTATCCTTTATGGCTTTGTAAATTACCCATTATATGTTAAGTACTTAAGTTGTTAAGTTTTAGATTATAATTTGTAATTTGTAATTTATAATAACTTTTGGATTTTTTTTTTCTTTTTTGGATTTTTTTAGTTTTTTATATAGAATAGTTTTTTTTTTTTATCATTGTATTTTTCAAGATCAAGCTTTTTTTAGTAGTTTTAGCTAAAAAAAAATGTACAAAATTTGAAGTGGGCCGAAAAAAATTGAAATTGGGCCAAAAAAAATCAGATTTAGATGGGCTGAATGGCCCATTTTAGGCATGTCCAGACCGACTGGACCGACCCTAGACCGGACCGGACCAAAATGGACCGGACCGGACCGGTCCTATATGTGACTCGGTCCGGTCTAGGGTGGACAATTCTTGGACCGAATAGGTCCAGTCTGGTCCACAAAATGGCCCAAGACTGGACCGGACCGGACCGAACTCACCCCTATCTTCAGGTGATGGTTTGTAGATATGGTTTCCTCCACCATAGTGAGAGTCTTTAATAAATTTGGGACAAAGTCACTATTGAACATATGATCTTCAGCTCTTCGATAAAAAGTAAAAAAATTAAAAAAAAAGGTAGTAAATATCCATCATTTTTCCTCGACCTAATTATTGTCCGGTCTAGTCCGATCGGTCTGTTTCGGCCTAATTATTTTATTATTTTTTTCATCTTTTGTTTTTCAAATAAATAAATGTAAATTATTAAATTAAAATTAAGTGAATTATTAATATAGATTATGTAACTAACTCGTTAAAAACATATTTTACTATAATTATATTTATGATGTTGATAATTACTACTTACTAACTTAAACTTTACTCTTTAGTATGCATAATTATTGTGTACATAGATTATTCATACTTGCTTGCAACTTAGGTATCAAATAATTTTATATATGGTTATTCATGTATGATATATTAACTATTTACATATAATGACATAAATTATCACATAATTTATAATTTATTATTAATTGATAGCATATATTATTTTATATTTTATATGGTCAATGATAATAAATTAGATGAAAATTACATATTTGCATTGAATGTTATGCACATGAGCAGCACGTGGAGGCACTTTCCGTTAGATTTAACGCTGCTAGTAGACAGAAGAGGGTGATTGCTAAGTTTTGAAACTAAGCAGGTCAACTTTGATGCAATTATTAGTTTCGGTGGCAAATTGTGAATTGAGTGAAAGTTCGAGGGAGCAAAGTGTAATTAATCCCGATTTTATATATGTATCTAGGGCTGTAAAAATAAACCGAAGAACTAGAAAACCGGCCCGGAACGGTTGGTTCGGTTCGATTTGGTCCAGGACCGGTTCCTCGATTTTAAGAACCGATCATAACCGGTCCGGTCTTAGTTTTATGTTTTTTAGGACCAAACCTGTTTGCATATTTATATATTTTAATTAATTTTTAATATTATATATAATATTTTTTATATTATATATAATTTTTATAAATTATAATTATATATGAAATAATGTTAACATATAATTTATAACATAAAATTTTAATCTTAAACATTAAAATTTATTTGATCATATGTTTAAAATATAAAATATATATTAATTACATTTTATGGCTTAATAAATTCTCAACATATTCTTTTTGATAAATATATTTGTAATACTAATATACGTTAGTATATTAATTACTATATTATCACTAACATATAGTAATAGTACTATACCAATAATAATACTATATACTAATAGTATTAGTGTATTATTAATATTTATATATATTAATATATATATATAAGTATAAAATATTAGAGATTTAATATATATTAAAAACCGGACCGAGCTGGACTGGAACCGGTAAAACCGGAAGTATCGATTTAGTAGGGTAACCGGTGCGGTATCGATTCTTGAAAATACAAAATCGGTGTATACCAGTTCAGTTCCAAAATTTGTCCAAAACTGGACCCGTTACACCCCTATATGTATCCAACACGTGCACTTCCACCTGAATGAGTCACGCCTAACCCGAACAATCCTTGGGTGTTGACTATTTGACTGACAATCTTGGCACCATGAAACTTCTTCAGGACTTTATAGGAGGAATAAGGCACCATAGGTATGTCTTTACTTCTATCATTACACATTAGCTACTACCCAGTAGCCGATGCTGCATTCCTGCATACTTTAGAATCCATGCTTTCGAGGGGTTTACGCCGCCTTAGTTGTTTGCTTCCTTGTTATTGGAGTACAAAGTTGAATCTTGTTGCCCACCGTAGTTTAGGCGTGCGTTAGCCTTGCTCACCAACCATTGGCGCGAGTGTTAACCGAGGTTGTATCCATGTGTGTTAGCCTTAGTCACCAACCATTAGCGCGAGTGTTAACTCAAGCCACATACAAGTGCGTAAACATTTGATTGCTCACTTAAGTCACATACACATGCGTAAACACTTGTGAGCTGGAGACTTTCTCGATCTTTGTTGAGGCAAAGGCTAACCATGGTCGCATGCACGTGCATTAGTCTTAGTCGCCAACCATTGGCCCAAGTGTTAACTCTAGTTGTATGTGTGTGCATTAGCTTAGTCACCAACCAATGGTGTGAGTGTTAACTCCAATCACTTGCACATGTGTTAACACTCGATTGCTCATCTAAGGGGCCTGCTAAGATTCTCAATAGATTCTCTCAACTGCTATTTAGGTGAAGGCTAATCTAGGTCGCATGTTCGTACTTTAACCTTAGTTGTGAATCATTTGTGTGAGTGTTAAGCACAATCTCATGCGTTAACACTCGATTGTTTGCCTGAGAGGCTTGCTAAGGGACCAAAACCACAATTTAGGCAAAGGATAACCCCAGTTGCAAGGCATGCTTTAGCCTTGGTCGCCAACCATTGGTGTGAGTTTTAATCCTAATAGGATGTGCGTTGTTAGCACTCAGTTGTACGGGTGAACCGATTCATCACAAAAATTGAAATTTTTAGTTTTTTTGATTTTAGTCCAGTCCAGTTCGATTTATAGGTGTGATTCTGTTTTAAATTGTCCAACTCCATTAAAAATCCATTGATATTTCCGTATCACCCCTTTTTGGTGCAATGAAAATTTTTCTTTTCAAATGTGTTTTTCTTTTCTTTTTTTTCCCTTTATGGGCACTTATCAAAATAACAACACATGTCATTCTAAGCATCTAGAACATGATGAAAGTTCCCCCTGGACATAATATAAAGATGACAATAAATTTATTTAGAATTGACTTGCATTGGAAAGTCAAGTTACATGAATTTTTAATGATTTTCAACGCATTATTTCCATTGTCATTGGGTCGCAACAATCATACTCGAGATTCTTTAAATTTATCATATGAGCATAAAAGCCTTTTTATTGGTTATTAAGTTTTCAAAAATTCAAAGCACATAGAACAAAACATAAAAACGAGAGTAACTGAATGATACTTGCTTAAAAGTTAACCAATACATAAAGCTTCAACATATATATATATATATATATTGGAATAAAAATAGAACATAAAAAATTATATATAATATAAAAAATTAAAACATATATATTCTGGTCTAGTTCAGTCCGAATTGGTTTTCAATATATATATATATATATATTTAACGGACCAAACCCACCGGTTTGGTTTGGTTTAGCCTGTTAAACCCATTTTCCAGTTTTTTTCACCCCTAAGGGAGTGGGAGATTATCTCAACTGCTATTTAGGCGAAGGCTAATCTTAGTCGCAAACCAATGGAGTGAGTGAACTCTAGTCGCATGTGCATTGCTAACATTTGGTTTCTTACTCGAGGGGCGTGCTAAGGGAGCAGGAGACTTGCTCGACCACTATTTTAGAAGTATGCGTGCATGTTTTTACCTTGGCAAAAATTGCTTGTTCGTTTGTATACTCATAAGAAGATTCTTTATTCCATATTCAAATTACATACAATTGGCTAAATAAAATAGTTTCTCGAGTGCATCGTATTCCATAGGTGTGGTAGCCTCTTCCCGTTCATGTCTCCCATGTGGTATAAGCCCAATTGTTGTTTGCTACGACGACATATGACCCTTCCCAACTGGACCCAAGCTTTATGTCTTCTTGTCTTCTGGTGACCATCCTGATTTCTCTTAGCAAGAGGTCTCCAACTTTAAACACCCGGTGTTTGTCTCTTGTTGAAATATTATGTTGTTCTCCTCATGTAGGCTATTGCTAGTGCTTTTGCCTCCTCTCTTTTTTTCTTCCAGTAGGTCTAGATTTCCTTTCAAGCCTTTGTTGTTTGTTTCCTCGCGCCTTTGTCATTTTGCTTCACTGTCTTATGTCATAAATGGGGTCTCTCCCATTGGGGTCGTCACGATCATCATGTATGCCAATGGTATTCTTAGTAGCTCTTTAACCCATGCTCCATTTCGATCATCAAGCCTCTTTTCTACATGTGGAACACAGTTTTATTTGTCGTTCCAACTTGTCTATTAGCCTACAAATGGTAGAGGGAGGAATATCTAACCTTAATTTCCAACTTTGAGCACCAATTCCTATATTTGTAGCAATCGAACTATAGCCCGTTGTCTGAGACAAAGGACCGCAGTATGTCGAATCGACACAACATGAATTTCTAGAAAACTTTTATGATCTAGCTCACCATAATTGTCGCTAATGTCTCCGCATTCCCCCACATCATGAAGTAGTTGATGGCAACCACTATGAAGTTGACATCTCCCTTTCCTGGTGGCATGAGTCCTACGATATATATTCCCCATTGTGTGAAAAGCCATGGTACCACTATCACAATTAACTCCTTTTGCGGGTTGTGAGGCACAATTGCTTGTTATTGGCACTTCACACATTTCTTAAAAACTTTCTTTGCATCTTTGAGTGCGTGGGGCCAATAGTATCTTGCATTCATGGCCTTCTATGCTAAGGCTCTACCGCCAAAATGATTCCATAGACTCCCTCAAGTATTTTTGCCATCACATATTGCACTCCCTCTTTGGATATGTAGCACAAGAGTGGTGTGGAGAAACTTCTTCTATACAACACCCCTTCCACTATGGTGGATCTAGTTGCCCTGGATCTTATCTTTCTAGCCTTTGTTTGTCTTCTTGGAATTTTCCCTGTGGTTAGGTATTTTGCCACATCTTATGCACACTATGGTATACCTGATCCTATTATCGATACTTTGATTCCAATAGACGGGTCTCCAATACCTAAAGTGACGAATGTGTGCTTGGCAGCTTATCAATTTTCTTCATGTGGTATCATTGAAGTACTTGCACCATTCCTATACCAACGGTAGGCACAACTTCAACTATCCCATTTCGCCAAGTACACCCTCGTCACCTAGTTCACTACTAGCTGGGAATTTTCTTGTACTTCAACTTCACTCGCGCCTCCCTTTGGCCATGGTAAGTCCTGCCAATAGTGCTACAGCTTCGAATGCCAACTTTATGGCGTAGTGAATTTCTTCATTATGTTCCATAACAAGGAGGCCTACTCCCACACCATTGCGGCAAGAGGAGCCATATACGTATACTTTTCTGGGTGTTCCCTTTAGTGCCATCTACAATTCTTCTAGGAAGTTGGTAAATTCAACAACAAAACTTGCTAGGATTTGTCCTTTCATGCCACTTCTTGCGAGGTAACTGAGATTGAACTCACTAAGCTCGATTGACCAGTTCACCATTCTACCTAACGTGTTAGGCCTGTGTAGGACTTTCTTTAGAGAGACTTCTGTCAGTACCGTTGCAACATGATCCTTTAAGTAGGGCCTTAACTGGCGTGTTGCTACCACCAGCGCGAATGCCTATAACTCCATTCATAGGTAGCGCGTCTTCACTCACCTTATATACGATCTTCTAAATTCTTCCTTCTTCCCTTACCAGCACAACAATTCCTGCTTTTGATGCAACCAATAAATATAGATACAATGTCTCCTCCTGCTTGGTTTGGCTAAGGAAGATAGGGCTAGATAGGTATCTCACTCTTGGGTCTTCCTAACACTCGAAGGCTTTTAATGTATTCAGTGATGCTATCCTACTGGTCAATTTCTGTACTTCATTCGAATTTTGGGGTGATTTCATCTCCATTATCACCTTGATTGTTTACATATTGGCCTCGATCACTCTTTCTGATACCATGAAACCTACGAATTTCCTTGAACCTACGCCAAATGCACACTTAGTCGGGTTGAACTTCAAGTTGTACTTTGCAAAACGGCAAAGGCCTTTTTTAGGTCCACCAAGTGATGGTCTTCCTCCTTACTTTTGACCAAGAGGTCATCTACATATACCTCCATATTGCATCTAATTTGTTCTTTGAACATGCAATTCACCAACTATTGATATGTCAGTTCTGCATTCTTCAAACAGAATGGCACTACCTGGTAACAGTAAAGCCCTCTATCTGCTATAAAGGACAACTTTCTTGGTTGCTCTCACAGAGTTTTATCTGGTTGTGCCACGAGTAGGCGTCAATGAAGCTCAACATTCAGTGTTCTACCATCGAACCAACTATTAAGTTTGTCTATGGCAAAGGGAAGCTATCCTTGGGACATGCTTTGTTCAAATTTGTGAAGTCTACACACATTTTTCACTTTGTGTTCTCCTTCTTCACCATAACTATGTTGGAAAGCCACTCTGGGTAATGTGACTCGCTAATGAAGTTCTAATTCTAGTAGCCGATCCATTTCCTCTACTATCACCGCATATTTTACAGCATTGAAGTTTCTCCGCTTCTGCCATATCTTTTTGGCCTTGGGATCAACATAGAGGCGATACTCTATTATTTATGTGTCTAATCCAACCATATTCTTGTGATTCCATGCGAACACATCTCTATGCTTGATGAGGAGCTGCTTCCTTAACCCTTCGAGCTTTGGGATGGCCCAGCTTCACTTTAGGATTCCTTATCACGCTGCTCGTCCTGTCCTTGGTCTTCACCTCATTCAAATCCAACTTCTCTAGGACTTCGTTCTCTCTTTGTGAGGTTTCCATTTTCCAATGCCATCTTCGCAATCTTTCTTCCATTTAAGTAAATATGCTATCCAACTCGGCATGGCGGCCATTCGTGGTAGTAACTTTCTAGTCACAAATTCTATGAGAGTGTGTGGTAGCAAGCATCCAGATCTTACTTTACCAGCAAATTAATTCTACAAACGGTGTCAAATTGTTGATGCAATTTTTGGCAATGCCTGTAACATGTCCAATTAACCTACAACCACAACAAAAACCTCAGGGGTCTAGAGAGGGATACCTCTAATGGTTAAGTTAGCAGAAATAAGACTTTTCTTGATAATAGAAATATAAGGGAGAGAGAGTCCATGCCCAAAATGTACCTGGTAACCCATTTATAGAGATTGAGAAGCTCAGTATAGTATAATCCTTCTGAGAGTTCAGTTCAAAGGACCCGATATGGTAACCTTCCTTTCAAAGCATGATTCTATCATTAATAGTGCCCTTCCATCTCGAGTATCACGTCCGAACTTATCTCCGTGAATCTTGGTTTCTAATCCTTTAGCCGCCTTACCTCATGTGGATCTTTTGTGACTACATCTTTGCTTGCCCGCTATTCTTTCCTTGCAGCTATGCACTCAAGTTTTCTAATTAGTCGCCTATGGCTCTTTCCTCACCCACAACGTGTATTTAGACCCAACAGTGGATATGTTGTAGAAGAGGAAGAAAGAAAAGAAAACAACACAAACCAGGAGCTGCAAAAAGGGGTTTCAATATATTTGACGTAAGAGTTATTCTATTCTTGAGTCGATGTGTAAAACAGACAATCCACATCATTTAAATAATACAATTTGATTTATAAGATTCAAATTCTAATATTTATTTTTTAAATGAATTATATTATATAAATATTTTATTAGGTATGCTTCACACACTAGTTTGAGAATATAATTTTTCTTTGACGTAATCATTGCAACAAATGGACCCTCCAGTACACTAGAAACGTAGAGTTTTCAAATTCTTTGAAAGACATTTGCCCCTTCACCTCAAATAGAGGAGAGAACCATCCGACAAAACTAAAATTTCTGTGTGTGTGTGTGTGTGTGATTCAACATTTCCCTGTAACATCAAAGCCTTTTGGTCCAAGTGCAACGAAAAGAACATTCCAAATAAGCTAAACTACAATGCATATGGATCAATAACTGCAGTATAGTTATTGCCAATATGATAGAGTAAATGATAAATCTAGAATTTTCAAAGAGGCCATAGAAATTTAAAATTCATCTCCCCACTCTGTTTTCATGATGAGCACCATCACATAAAGCCAACGCATCAAGGGAAGTCATGATTGGAACATTGCATCGCTTGAACGGCTGATTGCTCTCCATTCTTAAAAAATAAAGTGAATTGAGAAGCACTAGGTATACAAATGGATCTTATAAAATAATGCCATAAATTGATTTAATTTGATGTAATATGTCAGATTGTAAAATATATATATAAAATGTATTGTATTAAATTAAGTTAATTTATTTTAATAAAATTCTTTTATAAATGAAGTATTTCTCACGAGAATTTCTCCTTCCATAAATATCCAAATCTCGGCCCACTTCCTACTATACTTATTTATCTCTTAGAGAAATGGCATTGGCTTAGTGCATTTCCAAAGTTTGGCTAAATAACAATAAAATTGTTTGCATTGGAGTAGTCAAAATAAGGAACCTCTATATATGAGTTACAATTCTACCAAAATTTTCTTCAAATTTGGAGATGTATTGTTCAAAAGAATTATTTAATTAAAAATATACAGGCAAAAAGTAAGGTTCATGTACATGTGCAAGAGTAGCATGTACATTTTTGTGCAATATAATGAGCAGGAGAACCTCTGCACCTTTTTCATGTATATATACATTTTTTGTATATTAGTTCTGTGCAAACTACTATAAAAGCAAGAGGTAAGGTTTCTACACATTTTCTGTAGATGAAAATTTTAGATTGAGGAAAAATAATAGTCAAAAAATAAATACTTTAAGTAAAAATTAAATTATTAATTAATGAGAATACCTGCGAAGCGGACCGTCTATTAAACTGATAATAGTAGCCCTCCATTCACACGGTGACATGTAGGTAGTTTATTGTATTATTTTGCATCTTCATGCACTAGATTAGAAAATCCATTCATCACCCCTTCCTCACTCGTATGCCTCCCTCCTCACTTTTTCCACTCCATCCCCGACGGGCTCAAGATCTCAACACACTCATCCCGCACGGTGCTCAACCTAGACGGATGCAGAGCTCGACCGTCTTCTTGTTAAGTGCCTCTCGTTTTCTTGTTTCGTCTTATGCTCTGTTCGGTTGTCGTAGAAGCTTCCCTTTTGTTTTCCTCATAACCAAACAAGTTTTGAAAATTGAATAATATTTGCCCTGAGAAATTTTTTATATAAATTAAAACGGTGAATCCTAAAGCTTTAACGCATTACAAAAAGGAAATTAAATATTGAATGGAAAGTTCTCTTTATATCCTGCATTCGATTGTTTAGATTTTTGTTTTGAAACGAGCGATTAAAAACAGAGTAGCAACAGAGTGAAGAACTGGTGAGGTTTTAGTTTTAAACAAAATTATAAGAAGTTGATGATTACTGAGAGGTGGTTGTTTTATTTGAAATAGAAAATCCATGGATAACCGGCGGCTGTGGAGGAGGGACCAGAGCAGTGAGCAGTAACTGAACTAGCTTGGTGAAAGAAGAAATCATGATAAGCAGTGACTGTATATTACTTGTGGTTAAAGACCCTTGTAGATATTTTTCTGGAAGCGAGTTGAATTTTTAGAAGTTGAATTCGCTTGAGCCAGCCGTGTAATGCTTCAGGAAGATATAGCCGTATTGAGAGTGAGAGTAGTGTCAAGAGTTGAGAGCAAGGAAGAGACTCTTTGTTGTGTTCGAGTTACACTTCTTCGCCTTCCTTTTTGTTTTTGTTTTTTTTTTTTTTCTCTGGATGGTGAAGGTATAAATGGAAGAGTTATGGCCGTAAGTTGCCGATGGGGTGGTGTGAATCTGTGGCCGACGGTGATGCTCAATTCGTCAGGTGGTCTGAAAATTTACTGCAATGGTAACAGATATCGACGTCGGAATTAGATGGTAGTGGTGGAACCTTGAAAGTCTTGGGCGGTGGGAGGCGGACTTGGTGGCGGTGCACTGAGGTGAGATGGAAGTGCTTGGAGACGAGGAGGAAGAAATTATTTTCAGCTTGGAAACTGATTTCTATGAATTGTTTGCAGTGAGGCTTAATTAATTTATTGTATTTTTGTCTACATGTCATTATGTGAATGGAGGGCTACTCTTCTCAATTTTACAGACAAACCGCTCCGCAGCGGAACTGTTAATTAATAAATGATTAATGTAGTTACAAAATGTGAACAAAATTAAAAAAATTTATTATTAAAAAAATAATATTATATTACTATTTGGATTAATCTAATGTGGAATAATATCTTGAATGATTTTAATTTTATGCAAAAAATATAATTTTAACTAAATTTTAGAGATCATTTTCATGAAACTAAATTGAGATAGTTTTAGATAGTTTTAGATGAGTTAAATTAAATATTATTATAATATTATTTTTAATATTATTCTTGTTTTAATATTTAAAAAAAATTAAATTATTTATTATATTTTATATAAAAATTTAAAAAAATTATAATAATAAATTAATATGAGTTTCGAATAATGGGTTGTAAGTCCTCCCACTTTGTAAAAACAACCACATTGCACGTGCTTTTACCACCTCCATGACGTCACGGCGCAATGACCCTCTACGTTCAACCTGAGACCCCACTCATAATGGACTCTCCCAACTCCCCCCACGTGGTCTACAAATTACCTCAGCTTGACTTTTCAACTCATACCAACTTCGATTATTTCACCCTAATGAAGCATGCGTTTATTGAAAAGTAAACTACAAACATTGTGAATATAATGTTTTTCTGAGATTAAAAAACAAAACTCATCCACCTAATCAAAAATTCCACCGAGTATACGTGAGCCTCAACTCGTCCTCCCTTCTTAATGTTGAGAGTTTAAGGGTTTGTTTGAGAATATAATTATTTATAAATATTTTTATATTATTTTATTATTATTTATAAATTATTTATTATTATTCATATATTATTTAAGAAATTCTTAAGGGTGGCTTAAAGAATTAAATGAGATGAAAAATTTATGAATAATATTGAAATAGTTTATGAATAATAATAAAATAATTTAAGTTAATATTTTAGGAGGGTGCTACTCCATACAGAGAGGCCACTAAAACAGCCACCGAATAGGCAAAAGAAAAATTGTCCCTTTTTTTCAAACATTTTTTTTTAAATTCATTAAATATTTTTTTAAAATAAAATAAAAATCAGAAATTCATTTTAAACTCCTTACTTAACAATTAAGTAAAAAAAAATAAAAATAAAAAATTCAATCGGTGGCCACCATCGGTGACTACCTTCTATGGGAAAAGCATTTTCTAATGTTTTATGAAGTTTTGGAAAATGAAGAAGAAAAATTTAAGTTAAAATATTATAAAGTTAAAATATTGTTAGAATATAATTTTTTTAATATTATATTTATTTTGAAATTTAAAAAAATTAAATTATTTTTTATATTTTATTTGAAAGTTTGAAAAAATTATAATGATTAGGTTGAAAGTGTATATCTTTTAGTGATATTTAGAAATGAAATAAGATGAAAAAAAATACAAGACGAGTTGAGATAAGATAAAAAAACATTACCAGACATCCCTTAGTATCCAAACAAAGCCTTAAGCGGACATTATTCATAAGTTTTCCTTTCCTTTCCTCTTTTTCTCCTATCTTTCATTATTACAACAACAACAACAATAATAATAATAATAATAATAATAAATAAATAAATAAAGCACACAATTTGTATTTCAAATTTCATCCCACCCAAGCTTCTCTCTTTTTTTTATTTTTGTAAAATAAAAAGCCATTTGGAGTGATTAGAACCCACAACTTCATTGTTGCTTAAGTATCATAAAAGTTGTAATGATCAGTTTAAATGATGTTTGTGAAGAAAATAAAATGAGATGGATGAGATGAAAACTAAGGGTGGGCACCGAAGGCCCACACCCCACTGCCCCGTCCCCATTCGCCCTGCCCAGCATCTGGCCCCCTTAGCGGGGGCGGGGAGGCCCAATCACACCCTGCACTTATATATATTTATTATATAAATATATATTTATATTACACATATTTATAAAAATATTTATTATTTGTAATATATATAAATATATTAATATGTATTAAGTAGAATTTTTACTTAATATTTTGTATAAGTTGTGGTATAATAGGGTGATCATTTTATAGATTGACAATGCAATACAATAGTCTCACATTGTTTAAGTGTGAGACTTATATTGTGAAGACAATCTATAAAAAGGTCACCCTACTAGACTACAATTTATACAAAATATGCATTAACAAGTTTAAAAATTATATAGTTAAATTATAGTCATATTTACAAATTTAAATTTACAATTTAAGTCTAAAAAAATATATTTTTGATCTTTTTTAGATACAAAAATAATTTTTGAACTTAGTAGATTGTAGTCTATTATTAAAATAAACAGGGGGTAGATTGAGAGTCCGCCCTGCCTCCGGCATGCGGGACAGGAGTCGGGGAGGGGGCTACTCAGCACCGTATAGTGCAGGTAGCACCTCTAATAAAAACTACTTCCAAACATCCCTAATGTAGAATTCATTATATTCAAAAAAAAAAATTAAAGTAGCAAATACCAATACCTTTTTAAATAAATTGATATAGTAGACTTCCACATCAATGATATATTTGATACGTCAATAAACAATATTACAATGATATATTAGTGGATTTATGATTATATCGAAATAACACCTAGATGATTCTAGGAAAGACCAAAGAGAGAGAAAATAGATATTTTCTTTCAAAAGTAACAACAACATTAATGTCAACCATTGTGCAAAAGAGACTGATCTATTAAAATCTCGTTTGGTTATATAGGAGAAATGAGATAAAAATAAAATATTATTTAAATTTTTTTTAATATTATTTTTATTTAAAAATTTAAAAAAATTATAATAATTAAATAAAATGAAACTAAACAAAACTAATTACGCAGATACAATTGTTGTTTTTTTTTTTTTTTTTTTTTTCTGTTAACTTTCGTAGCGAAATCGATTCCATCCAGAGGCACCCCGCACGTCCGCACAAGTCCACAAAAATTTATAAAATCAATGTACACTGTAATGGTGCGTCGACAAAAAGATAAGATCAAACTGTCCCCACCTCTTTGAATGCCCCTCCCTTCATTCAAATTATTTTTATTATAAAATAAATTTAATATATTATATAAAATTATGTTAATTTATAATATTTTATTTGACCTATTTGCACTTATAACTCTACTCTCTAATTAATAAGTTGGCAAGGTTTGGTAATGGATAAAATTAATAATTTATCATAAAGATTGTTGGAAAAATAACCCTAAATAATTGTCCAAAGTTCTCCACCTACACATCGTAGTGGATCTTGGTGATAACCTACCACCACTCATATCTCAAAAGGATATCTCATGTATATATCTCTATATATATAAAGAATCTATGAAATGAAATTTTCTTGTTTTAATAGAAATTTCTTATTTTAACGGAATATGCTGGTTTTTATTAACTTTTCATCCGTTTATAATAATTACAGAACATAAGGATACAATTGTATTTTCATTTACATTCTATTTATGGTTACTTTTATGATTTTTATTGGTTTCTATTCCACTATTAATAAATTTAAATATGCTAATAAAACAGATTTATTATAATAATAATGATAGATTTAATTTCCAATTTGAAAATACGTTATAATAGGAAAACAGATTTATGTAGATTTATCTTTTTGTATTCATTATAATAGAAAAGTATTATAATAATTTACAAATATACTATCTTTCAATATCTTTTAAGATATATATTAGTAATAAAATAATAAGATATATGTACTTTATTTTTATTTTAATAAAATATATTAGTACTTTGAACTGATCATACGTGCCTCAGTATTTATATATGTAAGATAAATTTATATATGTAGGCTTGTAGCTAGGAATTAGGTTTTTCCAAACATTAAGCAAATGCCACTGCGTCTAAAAATTAATTTTATTTTAAAATATTTTATTCAATTATCAATTAACTTTGTCAATGATAATATTAATTAATTTATTTTGTGCATGGTTATTAATATTACTATCTCTAATTATTAATTAACATATAGTTAGTATAGTTGTAAAATATGAAAAAAAAAACACTTTTAAAAAATATTATTATTAAAAAATAATATTATATTAAAATTTTGGCTAATATATAAATAATTTAATGTGGAATTATGGAGTCATTTAAACAAAATATATTATAATTTTAGATAAATTTTAGTTTTTATTTTAGTTAAACCATTGTCAATGTTCTCTATTCATAGTCGACATAGCCGTCTGTAGTAGTTAGTACATGGAGTTTGAAATAGCCAATCTACTTTAATTTTCGTCGGGGTACTTCATTATTATTTGATTTTGGTACAGACGAACGCTGTATTTTTTGTATTACCATTTAAAGAAGAGTATAAAGGATAAAACTATGGAGAACATTATTCTTCTTATAATGTTACTAGACAAATTTTGTACATACTCTTTATAAAAATATAGATTCCACTAAAAAAAAATCATTCTTTTATATTTTTTTAAAATAAGGGCTATGTTTTTACGAAAATTTATATGAGATTTATCTATTTAAAATTTATAAATATCATTTCTCTGTTCTTTTATCATGTCATGATCATAATAGTATCTAGATCTCTCAAGGGAGACTTGGACGTACAGGCCAATGATCGATGTAAGATTATCTCGTTTATTTTTACAATTTATCTCATCTCATCTCATCTTATTTAATTATTAAAATTTTTTCAAATTTTCACATAAAATAAAATAAACAATTCAATTTTTTCAAATCTTAAAATAAAAATAATATTAAAAAATAAATATTTTAATCAATTTTTAACTTTAATCTCAATTTATCTCATATCATCTATAAAAACAAACCAATAAATGTGAAGAACCAACTATTAGCATTATTCCCTTGAATGAGATCGAGATAACAGTAGAAAGTTAACAAACAAGGATAATGAGTTTGGGTCTCGTCTCTTTAATAATATGATTACCCTTAGAGGTCAAATGCATGCATGGTGTCTCAAAGATCATCTCATATTATATTATCTAATCATTACAATTTTTTAAAATTTTAAATAAAATATAATAAACAATTTAACTATTACAAATCTCAAAACAAAAATTATATTCTAACAATATTTTAATTTTATAACATTTTTATTCAACTTTTATATTAATTCATCTCATCTCAACACACTATTCAAACTAGGCTTAACCGCTTAAGAATATTTCAGAATATTTGTAAATAATAATGAAATAGTTTATAAATAATAATGAATAATTTATAGATAGTAGTAAAATAGTTTGAGAATATATGAGAAGAATTATGTTCTCCTAACTTAATCTAGCAAGAGAGTGAAGAGTTTTACGGGACTCCAAAGTGTTGGTAGATATTTTTAAGTGCTTGAATATGATGATTGATTAAGCCTTGCAATGATGCCAATGCTTTGTATGCTCATACACATATATATTATATGTGAGGAAGGCCACTCCCAGGGTCTGGCTGAACCACAAAGGCGTAATGCACAAGGCACCAATGGGTCTAAGGGTAGCCTGACAGTAGGAAATTAGTATGAAGGGATAGGATGGGCCGAGTTGAAAAGGACAAGGTCGGCCCAGGAAGCCCAGAGAGAAACAATGGAATTAGACAACGTGGAACGTGGATCCCTGAGTTAGAAGGACTGACACCACTCCTAGCTGACAATCCACATACAACAGGGACAACCCTAGTCCCTGGACACTGATGACTTGACAGACCTGGAAGGTGGACGCGACAGGCCGAGACCACACCGCATTTAATGAAGGACGGGGACAAGCACGCCATAACATGAACCCTGGACTGTCAGCAGTTGCCACGATCAGACATGAACGACTTGTCTCGTGGTAGAACGTGGGACGAAGGCACGACCTGAGTACAAAGCAACATCGTCACGATCGGCTTGCCAGGGGACCACTCCGACCAAGTATATATACCCCCCTCGTTGGGGCAGAAAACTCTCTAAGTATTTTCATTTGAGCTTTCTTAAATCATAGACTGAGAACCCAAGCTGACTTAGGCATCAAAGGTATTTCTCACCACCCCGAGCTCTCATTTTCCCATATTTGCATAAACAAATTGACTCGTTGCAGAGTTGCTCGGACTGCGAAATACGACATCAACAGTGGCATCGTTTTTCCAATTGGCAATGCGCTTCTCGGATGAGCGTGCCTGGAAGCTACACAAGCTTCCGTCAAGACCCAACACTCGATACACTGAAAGAAATTTCCGAACTATCAAATTGGGGTACTCCTCCGAATCGAAGCTAAGCATCCTGCAGTTTGTAACCAGAAGCCGCCAGGCATTCGGATGGAGTTGTGCAAGGGCCAACCCCAGAAAGTTGAGAACATCCCAGATGGGGCAGCATAACGGAAGATGAAGATCATTCGTAAGCATCAAAGGGTATAGCGCAACCCGAGATGCCATCTTGTCAGAATCCACCGCGGCTACACGGCGCCCAGGGATCTCCAAAACCACCGACTGTGGGATGTTGTATGCCCTCCTCAGCACACAGAAGTCATCGGCAAAGACCAGCGAGTCCCAGCTCCACCCAGCGAAGTACAAATAGCGAGCATCTAAAGATTCTTTGAGAGCCATTGGAAACTAAAAGGAAGGAGGAATGAAGCAAGATAATGAAAGGGGAGAAACTAGGAAAATAAGCCCGAAGGAAATCGCAGAAGAATGAGAAGTGGAAACTACAAAAAATGTGAGAAAGGGGGGTTTTGGTTTTATATAGAGAATGACACAACGGTTGGCATTCTACAAACAACAAAACGATCCCAAACCAAAAATCCAAGGGATGTGGTAGGTCTCGAGATACACACGGAGTGGTGTCATGGAACCTAACCAACGCGAACCCACAAGAGTGTGAGGAGCAAGTAATGAGCGCCTGAGAGGCACGTTCCAATACGCAGACAAGTACATGGGCGGATCTCCCCCTGCCCCGAACCGTCGGATAATGAAGTGATGGAAAGAACTCAAGGCACCATTAAGTCATTGATGATGCAGCCGAACAGTCGTAGGGTGCCAGACGTGCGCCAAGGGGAATTGACCAAAGAAAGGAGGAAGGAGACGTTTTGAATTCTCACCACACGTGTATGGTGGGAATTCGCGGGGTATTGTAAGGAAGGTCATTCCCAGGGTTGGATCAAACCATACGTGCCCAACCCATGAGGAACCAATGGATCTAAGGGTAGCCCAACAGTAAGAAATCAATATGAAAGGATAAGATGGGTTAGGCCAAAAAGGACAAGGTCGGCCTAGGAAGACCAGAGAAGAGCAGCGGAGTAAGACGTGTGGAACATGGATCCCTAAGTTAGAAGGACTAACACTACTACTAGCCAACAATCTACATATACAATATCACGAACAACCCTGGCCCTTGGATATCGACGGCTAGATAGACTTGGAAGGTGGGGTGTGCTAGGCAGAGACCACGCCGCATTTAATGAAGAACAGGGACAGGCATGCCCCGACATGAACCCTAGACTATCAACGGTTGCCATGATTAGGTATGGACGACCTGCCGCATGACAAAATATGGGAAGAAGGTATGACCTGAGTATGAAGCAACATCGTCAAGATCGGCTTGCCTAGAGACCACTTCGACCAGGTATATATACCCCCTTCCATGGGGTAGAAAACTCTCTAAGCACTCTCATTAGAGCTTTCTTAAATCATACACTGAGAACCCAAGGTGACTTAGGCATCAGAGGTGTTTCTCACCACCCCTCCCCCTCATTTCTCCATATTCGCATGAACAGATCGACCCGTTGCGAAGTTGCTCGAACTACAAAACATGACATCAACATTATACTTATATACTTTTGTATTTGTCAAGAAAGATTATATTTGTAAGTTGATATGTTGGACATAACATCTTACCATATTAAGAATATAAAAGATATATACTCCACATCAGCTAATCGGCATAAGGGCTCATTTGTTAAACCTATTTCTAGTTTCCATATCACCACTAAGCATACTTGTCACTTAAAACTATTCAAAATTGAGTTTATATACCATAATTTGTTGTATAACTTGATGACATTTATCTCAATTCCTAATATATGATATTTAGAGATGACTTATATACCGTATCCTAATCCTTTCATTAATAAGGAAATTGTGGCAAATTGAGTTTTTCTAATTTACTACAAATTTTACTACTAAAATCTTGCAAATTGAGGTGACAATTCCACACAATTTGTAATTTAATACATTACAAATGTAATAAATATTAATTTTAACTTACTATAAACTCTTATGAGAAAAACTCAAGTTTTTAAAGTCTAGATGACAAATATTGTACTATCTCTTACATTACTTTATTGAAATAATCCTAATAGAGATTAGGGAGGTAAACGGTTCGGTTCGGTCGATCTTAGAAATTATTTTTTGGACTAGATTAATTCTTTCAATCCACCAAAAGTTCAGGCTAAATCGGACCGATAAGGCCTTTGGACTGAACCTGATCACTTTGGTTTGGTCCGATCGGTCTTATCGGGTTGTTTTGGTAGGATCATTTTTCTCTCTTTTGTTTTTTCAAGTTTTTAATAAAAAAGCTATATCAAATGATAAAAAATATAATTAAGTGAATGATTGAGTCTAAGTTGTCTAATTAAAAATATACTTAACTAATTAAGTATCTTAACTAAGTATAATAAATTAATAAGGTTAATAGAATGCATATTATCAAAATATCTTAAAATACTTTAATGTTTTATATTATCTAAGCATAAGTAATTATAAGCTAGGTGAGAAGAAAATTATATAATTATTTGCTTTCAATTTACATAATCACTTTAAAAGTCTACATTGTAAATTCAGTGGGTTCGAGGGAGAAAACCCTGCACCAAGACCAAATCAAATACTGAATTTTACCACTTTCTTAATCGAGACTGATTGATCTGGTTCGGACCTTTTCAAACCGAAATATTTACACCCCTGGCCCTAACAAAGACACGGGAGGGTTCCACGGACTCGAAATTCAAAATGGGATAAAGGAAAAAAATAAAATAAAAAATGATTTACTATTAATACATGCTGTGAATTCCACGGATTCAATCTTCCCGTGTGCATGAAACAGTAATTTTGTTTTTCATCTCTCTAGAAAGTAAGATATTTTCCGAATCATCTCGCTTATTCCGGGCCCTTTAATATATATAATATATATATATAGAGAGAGAGAGAGAGAGCATTCACCAACCCCATGACAGTTTCGTATGTGCGGGGGGAAGAAGATGATCAGTTCGAGAATGAAGCAATATTCAGCACCCACTCCGTATCACTTTCTCTGCTTCTGCTTCTGCTGCTCCTTATTCTTCTTCGTCTTCTCGTTTCAGATTTCCAGCGCTCAGAATGCTACTACCGACCCATCTGAAGGTTCTCTCTCTCTCTCTCTCTCCTCTGTGTCTCATGTGGGTATGACGTTGGATGCAAGTAGAACTGAGGGGGCCGGGTGAACCAATATCCTGCCTTTCTCGTGAACACTATGAACTCCTTGAGTAGTACTTGTTATTCAGTCCCCGAGCTCTAGATCAGTAAGATGCTTATTATTGTTTGTTTACACTCCAGAATTCATGAGCTTGGAGTTGTTAACTGCATGATCTTGATGGTCATCATGATCGTACCATGCATTTACATGCTTTAATTAGATCGAATTACGGAGAGCCATAAACCTTTCAAACATGTATCTTTTTTACTAGCTGACTTATCTCACAGTGTGACGAGAAATGAAAGGTAAAAACAATCTAATAATTAAAGATGTATAAAGTGCTTGAGGGGTGGCTTTCCAGGGTGCCAGAACTGACGAGAGATCCCTCTATTGATCCTCAAAGGGGACGAAATACTATGTTGTATACCCAATATATATAGAGTAATATTGTTAAATACAACTCTCGCATAGGCGTTCTGTAACAGGTGAATCTTCCTAGAAAAAAAGTAATTTCTTTTATATTTGTTAATGATAAGGTCTATTTATTTTAATAAAGAGATTGTACAAAACTTGTATAAATAATTACAAAGTATATAATATGTGACATAATATATAGTAGAAGTAATGCATCTAGATAGGTTTTAAATACAATCAAAATATAAGTTGATTAGCTTTACATGATTCTAGTGTTAAAATGTAAGATAATTCTAGGGGTGGGCAGAGGGGACCAGCTCGTCCCCTGCCCCGCACCTAAATTTTTTTTATATAAATATTTATTATTTTTATTATAGATAAATACATTAATATACATTAAGTAAAATTTTTATTTAATATTTTGTGTAAGTTGTACTGTAATAGGATGACATTTTTATAGATTGCTTTGACAATACAAGTCTCACATTTAAGCAATGTGAGATTATTGTATTATACTACAACTTACATAAAATATACACTAACAAATTTAAAAATTATATAATTTTTAAATTTTAGTCATATTTATAAATTTAAATTTATAATTTGAATCTAAAAAAGTATTTTTAATTACTTTTAGATTTAAATAATTTTTAGATCTAGTGGACTGTAGTCCATTATTGAAATGGGTGGGAGGCGGGATAGATTGGGAGTCTACCCCCTCCTTCGATGCCGAGGCGGGGGGCGACTCCGCACTGTATGATGCAGATAACACCTCTAGTTAATTCATGTACTAATTAACTTCTAAGGTATTTGGATTAAAAGCCTTTAGTTTTGTGTACGGATGGTGTTTTCTAAAGTAATTTTTGTTAATTTTGGAATGATGCGAGACAGCTAAGGCATTGAACTCGATGTTCCAACAATGGGATGCGGAAGCTAACGCATTATGGAACAATAGCCGCGGAGAGCTATGTACCGGATCTGCCCTCGATGAAACGATATTTGAAGACTCCAGTAATAACCCATCCATCCTTTGCGATTGTACTTATGACAATGGCTCAATTTGCCACATCACTCAACTGTACGTCCATCTCTCTTCTAATTATTTATTTATATTTAATGAAAAAAATCACTTAATGTATTGTATCAAATGACAAACGAGCTAGATTGATTATGATAAATAAATTATTAGATTTATCAACTAAATTGATCATGCACAACACCTTAGATGTGAAAAGTTGGTCTCAAAATTCTAACATTTAAGGTTGCGTTTGGATGTTGAAGTGAGTTGAGTTGAGATGATAAAATATTGTTAGAATATTATTTTTTAATATTATTATTATTTTAGGATTTGAAAAAGTTGAATTGTTTATTATATTTTATATTGAAATTTGAAAAAATTATAATGATAAGTTGAGAGATGTTTAATAACCAAACGAAAGTCATACATAGTTCAGTCAATCTTAAATTAACATGATCTAATAAAGTTTTTGTGCTATTACTAAATATAATTTGTGATATGCTTGTAAGAATACTGTAATTAATGCCGATGATTCGAGTCCTCTTATTCCTAACTCGTGAACTTAGCTGATACAAACTAATATAACAACAATTCGATGTATGATTTATCCTAACATCAGTGACACTTAAAAGCATCTTTACTTAAAAGTATGAGCAGCCTTGTTACAGTCCCTCTCTACATGTTTCACTAACCATTGATCAAAAGAAGCCAAAGTCTCAATGATTTCTGATATGAACATCTAGTTTCTGGATCCTTTTAACAACTTGAAGAGCATGCATCACCCTCAACTATGACCTTCTTTAGTATTTCGACACGTGTTTCTTATTAAGCTACGTGAAAAGTGTTAGTTCTGCACAAATATTTCACAAAAGTAATTGTGATATATTAGAATGTAAATCTTTTTTTTTTATTATTGTAAAGTATATTTAATCAATCATGCTAAATCATATATATATATATATATATATAGGTGAGCTTATTTTTATAAATCTTTTGGTGAACAAATTTTTTTTCTTATATTAAAAAATTCTAAAATCATATGAATAAAGTTAAAAATTCGTAGAAATTAAACAGTAAAAAAAAAAAACCAAAACTTTAAAAATTAAAAATTAAAAGGGAGTACGGCCTACGGGTACAACCGTACAAGAAAGGTCCTGAACAATGTTAACGTTACCGTCTCGAAAGACAACGAGGTTCTAAAATCTAAACAATGTAACCTCGCTGAACGACTGCACCAAATCTAGCGCGTGTAAAATAAACTGGCATTACCCAGAAAACTTGAACCAAAACAACTGCACGCAAACAAATGGAGAAAATGGAAGGAAAAAGTTTTGGTGCTTGCGTCTTCGAAGTCCCCCGAAGTCCACTTCTTAGGATTGATTCATTGAACAGGCACTGCCAACTTAGAAAGGTATCTTTGGCGTCTTCTCCAGAGTCAAGACCAAACCAGCGCTTTAAGATTTCCTCAACTATCTTCACTGCCCAATCCATATTAAGAAATGGATTTACTTCCGTTCTAATCCAGGCTAGAGTCTGTTGGTTTGATAAATATGCTTGATGTATGTCAACATTGTAGTTTTCAGTATAACATTTGCACGCACGGTGATCGAAACATCTCCATTACTTATTGCATCCTAACCGCTTGTTTGTTTGTTTTTCCAGTAGAGTTCTTGCTCTGGACAAACGTGGAGTTATTCCAGAAGATATTGTGGCTTTGAAATATCTGACCTTTTTGTATGGATTACTCAGTACCTCTCCTCTTGGCCTTTATTTTCTGAAAATTAACTTCGTCGTTTTATATTTTTTTAACTACACATTATCTTTTCATGATACAAGAACTAGAGCCGGTGATAATTATTGTTTCTTCTTTGGAATTTTAGGAAGATTGATCAAAATTTCTTCACGGGTACCTTGCCAGCATTTATTGGAAACTTATCTAAATTGCAGCTTCTGTAAGTCCAGAAAAAGCTATCATTTGTGATTGGAAGTTTTTCTGTGCTTGATAATTGAATTGTGTTCAGCAGAAATTATTAATTTAGTTTTTGTTGCTGCTTAATCACGCAGCTAGTCATCACATTAATGTAGTTATTATATCTTTCTCATAACTTTTAATGGTAGATTGCTGTTTCTTCAGTGGAAACATTTACTTACAAAAACAATATTCTATTTAGTTTCAAAAAGACTAGAGAAAACAGTAAGGTAAGTGAAGAAATGAAGAAATGATCAAAATGAAACAATGTAACTGCAAAAGCCATCACAGAGGTTACCCAATAATGTTGGCATTAACTATCATATACAGGATGTGGTTGCATCTTTTGAGTCTATTTGATTTATATATTATGTTTCTTTTTATATATCTAAAGTACATTAGTAGATAAAAATGATCTAAGGATTGCCGAGTTTTTCTTTCTTCATTTTTCTCTTTTCCCTCTCTCTCCCCCTTTGGCTGATTGAGGTTTGTCAGGATTTTTCTCTAAACTTATACCCAGTTGTCCACTTGAGAAGCTTAAGTGGATTTCCTATGGGGAGGAGTTAGCGATGAGTTCAAGTTCCACCTAGTCAAGTGATCAAAGGTCTGCACCCTAGCTTTGTCAGGCAGTTCTGAGGATCAGAAGTTTGCTTTTACTGAACAAAGCTTCGCTAGGGAATTGGTTATAGTGTTATGCAACAATGAGGTACGCTTTGTGGCACTTGGTGGTTGATGCAAAATATGGTAGCATGTGGAGTATATGGTGTTCATATATATATTCGGTGGGCCTTTTGGGGTTGGTGTGTGGAAAAACATTAGGAGAGGGTGGGGGAACTTCTCTTGTTTTGTTAGATATCAGGTGGGTGATTGTTCTAAAATCAAATTTTGGTTAGGGACCATCCTTCGAGGACTATCTTCCCTTAATTGTTTGGTCTATCCCAATTATTGCAGAACACATGGAGATTTTTCATAATGTGCTCCACTGGAATGTTAACGTTATTAGATCAGCCCATGATTGGGGCATGGAATTGTTCTCTTTGTTCTTTGACAAGTTCTCCTTTAGGTGGAAAAGTGGCAGCAAAGATCAAATATATTGGATCCCCTCCAAAAGGTGGATCTGAGGTTAAATATTTCCTTAATGCACCCATCCCTCCAGTTAGAGGTTGGAGATACAAGATGCTTTCAAGGGTAGATTGTTTTTGGCGGCCACCTTAGGAAAGATTGTCTCTATGGACAAGTTAAGAAAGAGGCACATTTTAATAAAAGAATGTTGCCCAATGTGCAAGTAGAATGGGGAAAGAATCGATCAGCTTTTGTTACATTGTGAATTGGTTGGAGAATTATGGGCTGCAATGTTAGTATGTCCGGGATTGATTGGGTCATGTTCTAGCAGGTGGTGGAGTTGTTGGCATGGTGGCAAAGTCCTTGTGGAAATTGTAAAAAATCAGAAGTTTGACAGACAGCCCCTTTGTGCTTAATGTGGTGCATTTGGTGAAAACACATTGGCCAAAGTTTTGGAGACCATGATAGGATGGTGAAAGAACTAAAAGCCACAATGTTCTGCACCCTCTATTGTTTAGATGGCTGCTCACTATAGTCCAACTTTTTAGCTTTCTAGATTTTTAAAAAGCTTTTGCTGTTTTTTTTTCCTAGTTGGCTGTATCCTTTTATATATTTCCTATGTAATAGGGTTGTGTCCATCTGCACGTTCAATAAAATTGCATTACTAATAAAAAACTACTCTACAAATGATTTTACAAAAATATGCTTTGTCTATTTTGAAAACTAGTATTTTTTTTACCACTCATCCAATCAAATCTTATATATTGTTGCATTTAAATTTAGGTTTGTATCATCATTCAGGATGCCATTCCTCAAATGGTTTGCGATGGAGTACCTTGTACAAAAAAGTTGACATAGTGAATTTTCATGGTTTCGCATAGGGCACCATTCTACTGTTGGAATAGTCAACATCATGGTTGTTACCTGAAATATAAGGTCTCCTGGTTAGCTCTAATTCTGATTCCTGTTTTTTTTTTTTTTTTTGGTTCTATCTGTTAGGTCAATTGCCCATAATACATTTTATGGGACCATTCCAATGGAGCTTGGAAACCTTAAGGAGTTGACAGTGCTGTAAGAATTCAGAGCATTCTCTACAATTAAATGTAATTTGGTTGTTAGCAGGCATTGTCAATAGCGATCTTGTTTTGGTAGTAAAACTTGCTTATACTGCGTAAGGCCTTGCCTTTCAGATCAAAGTACATCGCAGATACAATATATGTTTTTTTTTTATAATTAATGAACTTTATTGATCAAATGCAACTAGGCAAAGCCCATGTACACAGGAAGTATACAAAAGAGACACCTAATTACACTCTAGCAAGTTGAAAAGAAAGCAAAAACTCATGAACATTCCCTCCCTTTAATACAATTGCAGAAAACCATTGGACCAAAGAAGATACAAAAAAGTTCCAGATTTCCCCCACTGTTCTCTCCTTGTTGTTGAAGCATCTCTCATTTCTTTCCAACCAAATACACCACAGTAAGCACAAAGGGACCATCCTCCACGTTGCAACCAGCTGTGAGCTTTGATGTTGCCTATTCCAACATGCTAGGAGATCCACCACACTCTTGGGCATAACCCAAGTCAACCCAACCCCACTGATAATGCCATCCCTTAACTCCCTCGCCACCTCACAGTGCAGAAAAATATGATCAATCGATTCGCCATCTTTCTTACACAAATAGCACCATTCCGGTACAATCAACCCTCTTTTTCTTAAATTGTCTGCCGTCAAAATTTTTCTTAAAGCAGCTGTCCAAGTAAAAAAGGCAACTTTAGGTGGCACTGGAACTCTCCATATACCCTTCCAAGTTCCATGGGAACACTATGGGCTGGTTATCTTGCAGCACCTTAGAGCATTGGTAGTGGCTTCTCTATCTTCATCTTCATCTTTAAATTTAAAGAATATGTCTTTAAATTCATCTACATTGGCTTATGCATCTCTAAATTTTTGCATAGCTATAAATAGTGCTTATTCAAATTTGAAGAAGTACTATTCATTCTTCAAATATTAGTTTACTATTTTTTTCTCTCTCCTATCCATTAAAATCAACTTTGTAGAATTTATATTAAGATGATTTTGATACATAAAATTTGTATTAAGTTGATAATATAAAGTGGATATTAATTGTAAAATATATATATAAAAATAATTTTAGGAAACAAATAAAAAATAAAAAAAATAATAATATTTTATTATTATTTGGTTCAAAGATGCATAAACCAATGTGGGAGTTTTTTTTCATATGCAAAATCATTCTTCAAAAATGATGATTTTGCATATGAAGATGCATAAACCACTACCTATCACCCCCACTTCCTCCTAGCTTCCTGGAGGAAGGAAAACTGAAAAATCCTGCAATCTCCTCAACTTCCCAATCCTGCACATTCCTGGAAGAAGTCAGATTCCAGTACACTGTGCCATTGGCTCAGCATAACACTTCTGAAACAGCCGCCTGTTGATTTCCGACTAATCTGAAAACTCTAGGAAATGCAGAAAACAGTGCTCTCTCACCACTCCATTTATCAAACCAGAAACTGATTCTTGTGCCCTCACCAACCTCCAAACTGGTATGTGTTACAAACGCCTTCCACCCCTTTCTAATAAACCTCCAAAGACTCACACCATAAGCCCCTCTACCCATCTTAGAACACCATCCCCCCCGATCACAACCATACTTCCCGGCCACTACCATTCTCCACAACGAATCCTCTTCCAATTGGAATCTCCACAACCACTTACCTAATAAGGCTTTATTGAAAGTGATCAAGTTACGCACCCCTAAGCCTCCCATCTCCTTTGGACTGCACACTTTTGACCAACCCACAAGATGAAACTTGTTTTCCTCACCCATGCCGCCTCACAAAAAGGTCCTAAAAAGTTTTTCAATCTGATTAGCCCCCGATAAAGGAAATAAAGAGAGATAATACGTAGGGAGATTGGAGAGAGTACTTTTGATGAGAGTTAATCTCCCACCTTTAGAAAGGTATAGCCGCTTCCAACCTGACAATCTTTTTTCTACCTTCTCTACTACTCCATCCCAAATAGATTTTGCTTTAAAGGTGGGCCCCAAAGGAAGTCCAAGGTAACTCATAGGAAGTGCAGCCACCTTACAACCCAACAACTTAGCTAGATAGTTAATATGCACCACCTCCCCCACCGGAACCAATTCCGACTTTCCCAAATTCACCTGGAGGTCCGATTATATAGAAGAGTACAACCCTTGCTCTCATCATGTAAATCTCTTCTATATAATCAAAGGAAACCCTATGGAAAGGGCATTCAGACCAACTTTGACACATAAGCCTTCCATATCCAATTTCCAAAGGGGTATAAAAGTTGCGTTAACAATGTCCCAAGTGAAATTCAAGAAAGACCTTCATGACGTCCTCCCTAACAATGTCCCAAAAGGCCTAAAAAAAATTCATAGAAAAGCCATCTAGACCCAGAGTTTTATCTTTTTCCATCCCTCTTATCACATTAAGCACCTCATCCTTTTAAAAAATTCTCTCCAACCATGCAGCGCTAGACTGATCAATCGTATCACAAAATAACTCATCAAGCATAGGTCTCCAAGTGTATTGCTCCAATAGAAGCCTATCATAGAATTGAACAATATGATCCTTTATCTCAGAAATGTCCGAAAGAACACTTCCCTTATAATGAAGCACCTCTATGACATTGTTTCTTCAATTGGAATTAGCCACCCTATGAAAAAACCTGGTGCACTTGTCCCCTTCCTTCAACCAAAGGGTCCGAGAGTTTTGTCTCCACGAAATCTCCTCTATGAATGTGATTTTTTCAAGATCAGCAGCATTACTACATTTTCTTGCCTTCTCCTCAACCATAAGAATCCCCGAAACCTCGTTTTCCTCTAGGCTTTGAAGCTCCTAAAAGAGAGACGCTTCCTTTGGTCATCAATCTTTAAGTCGTTTTTCAAAGTTTTAAGTTTCCCAGCCAAAACACAAAACTAGGGATGCCTGAGAACTAATATGAAGACCACCACAATCACCTTGTCCACAAAGGCATCAACTTTTAACCACATGTTCTCAAATTTGAAGTATTTGCGTCCCTCATGAAGACCTCCACAATCCAACAAGATGGGGGAAATGGTCTGAATATAACCTAGGAAATCGTTTTTTACATAAATCAGGAAAATGAACCTCCCATGAGGGAGATACAAGAAAATATGATAGGCTTCTATCGGAGCAATACTCGTGGGAGGTTCCCTTTCTTTTTTGGAAAAAGATCTCGCCAAAAGAGGCTAGCCCACCTCAATAGCAATTGAAGGGCTCTAAATTGTTCTTCAAAATCTTCGCATGAAACCCCCCCCCCATAGTCTCGAATTTCATCCACCTTTTGCAATACCCAATCTGAATGGAGACCTGCCCAGTTTGGTCCCGAAGGCAACGCGAAAATAGGACTCAGCTCATACCCAAACCACTCCCGCCCATTCTTAGAATAGATAGAGCCATCCCGCTCCCTCCCAAACTGAAGTATAAATCTGGGCAGGTAGCTTTCTTGCTAGTTTAGGGTCGACGGTGGTGAGGTACAAGAAGGCCATTTCTGTCCACCACCCTTCTCACGTAGTCCTACATGGATGTTACCGCTCATACAGCTCTCTGCCAGCATACAGTTAACCTTTCCCTTCAAACAGTTTTAGTGTTGATGACTCAAAGTCAAATGGGAATTTGGTTTTCTTTTCAGCAATGACATGATGAGAGCAACCCTTTCATAAAAACCTACGGAACCTCCACCCTATCCTGCCACTGTCAATGGACAGCTTTGCTGTCCATAATCATTCTTCTTTCCTTCTATTCTTCTTTCCTTATTTCACCTTTCCTTAATTTACTTAGGCTTGTACTGTTAGCATATTGATAGAATATAGTTTCCATATAGGGCTAGAATGCTAGAATGACTCGGAAATTAGTTTCTTTCCATGTATAGCTATCTTGTAAAGTTCATATATAATATACAGATGACTAAAAGGCCAATTGATTCAGCCATTCACACAATATTTTGACAGCCACTTCATTGGTTGCTTAACCTAATCCTAACAGAAGAAGCCATTTTTATTATTAGGAGTAAACTAGGTTTTCCTTACTCATCTAAAAATAAAAAAATAAACTAGACTTTCCTTGGTCCTCTAGGTCTTTATAACTAGTTGCCTGTCTGAAAATGCTTTCAGTTTGCCTTTTAGACATGTACTTCTTTTGCTCTTGCCTTGTGTTAGCTCAGGCATGCTTCCTCTTACTTGATGGCATCCCTTGGTGCTTGTTTTCTTTACTTTTCCGTGCAGTCTTTGATGCTCACTGCTTTCTCTAATGCTAGCTGTTGGCAGTAGCATTTATACTGCTAGAATGATGTTTGCTCCTGGGAGATGGGAAAGGGGGTAGGGGATAGGGGGATGTTTGCCAGCCAGGTCTTGCTCAAGTGACCAGTTGCTTTATAATAGTTGTAAATCAAACTCACTCACCACAAGGGGAAAAAAAAGAAGTGGAAAGACTTCTTTACTTGAAAATGTTTCTACCACCCAAAATGTACATAAATTACTTTATGGCCTCTTAAGTCAAGTTTGCTTCTAGTCCTGAAAGGATGGTTCACTTTTTTTATTTTGCTTGGGGGTAATTAACTCCGCTTCCCTTTTGACATGCCCACATAGGACGGTGATGGGTTTCGGAAAGGTTCAAGTGATTCGAATCTCTTGACTCTGGGATGTACACGGACAATTAATGAATTGATGCTTTATTTAGACTAAAATGAATTAATGCTGATGCAGATAACTTCCAGAGATCTTTGAATGATAATTACCAGCAAACATTCTATAAAATGTTCAATGAAAACAATTATTTTACAAAACGAAGAATTTAATGATTCTACTTGTAGATTTTCAATTTTCCACTGTACAATTAAGAAACATCATATGTACGAGAGGATTGCTATAACTTCCCTAATGACAGGACATTATGCTTTAATAACTTAGAAATGAATTATACTTGAAATAACGGTATAAGAAATTTACTTCATTTCTCATTCATTCCAATAACTCTTTGTATATATGTTATACAGGTCTATTTCTAATAACAATTTCTCTGGAACTCTCCCTCCAGAACTTGGTAATTTGGTCAAACTAGAGCAATTGTAAGTTCCAACACTTATTCTTTTTAATTTTTTTTCTTCAAATAAATGCATGTTTTGCATGTTTCAACATGTCAGATGATGATAGTGTATACATTGTTTGGTATTACAGTTATCTAAGCAGTTGTGGGTTGGGTGGTGAATTTCCCTCAACATTTGCTAAGCTTCAAAACATGCAAGTTCTGTAAGCAGGACTGCTACTCTCACTCTATATGTTTTAAGCTGCCCCCTTTCCCTCCTCCCTATACCATCTTGTGGTTGCCTTACTATTAGTGACCTTTTTGAATTTCAGGACGGCATTTGACACTCCTTTGAGTGGAAAAATACCTGAATTTATTGGTAATTGGACAAGACTTGAGAAATTGTAAGCAATAAAAAAGGATCTTTTTATTTCATCTTCTAGTTCATATATTACGAAAGTAACCTGTATTTCTGTGATAGATATTGGTCTTTTTGACAAGTCATCCAATTGTTTCTGTAGGAGATTTCGAGGGAACTCCTTTGAAGGTCCAATACCATCTAGTTTTTCTATGTTGATCTCACTGAACTCTCTGTGAGTAAATATTTGTTGCTGATTCAGGCTCTCTGTCTTTTTCTCTGTCTCCGTCTCATTCTCTGTTGCTGTCTCTGTCTCACTTCCCACTTTAACAAGGGAAGAAAGACTAACTTCGGTAATGTTTGGGTATAATTGTCCAGACAGATCAGTGATTTATACAATGTGAGCTCTTCCCTTGATTTCATAACTAGCTTGAAGAAACTAACAGATTTGTAAGTGAGCATGCTACTCCACGCACTACAAATATATGCATTTAGTCTTATTGTATTAACCATTAGCTACTCCATTTTCTTTTTTGACACCTAAGAGTTCTGAGGAATGCCCTGATCAGTGGAATTATTCCTTCTAATATTGGAGAATACCAAAGTCTACAAATATTGTAAGCTCCTGAGTTTCTGATTGAAATGTCAGTTTCATTATTGGAGTTACTGATAAAAAAAAATTATTGGAGTTAGCTTTCATTAATTTTTCTCTTTAAATTGCAGGGATTTGAGTTTCAACAACTTAACAGGCCAAATACCCAGTGCTTTATTCGATATGAGTTCTCTTACATACTTGTAAAAACCATACGAGCTCTTTCTTCCCTTGCTTTAAGATATTTACTCATACAGCTATAATTGATTTTTTTGGTATGACCCTTTTCTCACTTCATGATTTTTTGCCTTTTCTTTTTCTTTTCTTCCACCATATTGCAATGGCCAGGTTTCTTGGAAACAATAATCTTTCTGGAACGCTTCCTAGCCAAAAAAGTGAAAAGCTTCAGAATATGTGAGTCTCAATGTCATAGAAGTGGTTTACTGCTGTCAGGCACAAAACCCCAATGGGCATGGTGCATGCTAAAACCTTGCTTGTTAGAAATCTATCCAAAATATATTTCACATAACTTCATTTCATCAACATAATGTAGTATTTATCCAGTGGTTCTATTTTAAAATACTAGTTATAGCTCTATATACATTTTCAAGAACATCAGGCTATCAAAATAATGTATCCCAAAGAATGTACTAGAAATGTCAAATGTCAAAAACACTACCAACAAAAATAAGCAAGTGCATAAAAAATTTATCCTGCCCGATAAACCTCAAAATACAGTAGAAATGTAAATCACCAAAAGACAGATAACTAACATACAAGTAGTATCTCTCAAATTAGTTATTTATTCGTCATCCACAATTAGACAACAGCCAAGTATAAGCTTCAATTGCAAGTAACATTAATCATAGAATTAGTGGCAATGCAAGACTAGTGATAGGAACTATTTAGAAAACATGAAATAATATGTGAATTATCAAAAGAACAATTGTAAATTTCTTTTGCATGGTGAGAACCCAATTTGAGTTGTTGCAACAATGTAGAGTTAAGCTTCTTAAAGTAAGATTGATTTCATGAATTGCTTAATACATTATGCACTAAAACAAAAAGAACTTAGTTTCTATGGAGATTTCAAAAATGCCCGTGATTTCAAAAATGCCCGTTAACCAAAGACAAAGAGATGCCTTCAATGCCACAAATATCTACATTTGTTAAAATGCATTAGCTAGCTACTTGCGTAATTAGCAACTTGCAAGAGGATCCAAGATTTTCTTCAAGTGTCTTAAATGAACTCAAAAGGGACTTACAAAGAATGGATAGACCTATCAAGACTGACACAATAATTAAAGGGTCATGCTACTCAGCCCCCAATTGACACCTATTTGACTGAACTTTTTAATTTTTATTTTCATGGGGAGGTCTCAATTACAGCTTGCACACTCAATTGCACAAGGCGAAAACCAGAGAAACGAAAGCCTTAAATTACACTTAAACCTTAGTTTTAATAATATAAATCTCAGATCGAACATATCTGTGATATGAATTTGAAGATACAACAACTGGCCCTATTTTGTAAACGCTACTGTAACAACCCGCTCCCCAATAAATTCATTTTTAGAAGTTTCGGAGAACTGGTGTGCTACTAAACTTGAACTTAAAAAACTTTTCTTCTAACGAAGCGCCATATACGAAATATTTCATAATAAATAAGTCAATATTTATTAAATACTTAAAATCCAAAAGAGAGTCTTAGGAAACACTTATTTTAAATTCAATAAAGTCTCGTGTGCTTATCAAAATAACTTATTAAACTTTAAATCATAAAACTGAGCATGGCATAAACTATCTAGGCCTCTGCCTTGCCTCCCTAGGACAAATCCTATCCTGCAGTCCTATCCTCATAAATGTCATCACCTAGGGTGGTTTAAAAATATAAAAACATACAAAAATAAATCGAATACTCAATAAATAACACATCATACAGTAAACATAATAAACATAAGGTTTCTTGAATGATATGCATACTCATAAAATACATACGTAAATAAAATGAACATGAACTTATGTTTCACTTGTCATAGGCCGTTAGGGTTAGCAAATCTAAGTAGATTTCGATTCTGTCCGTGGCCGCAGGTTGTGTAATCCATATATAAGAAAGACACACTAGATGCAATACCAACATGTACAACCTGACAATGCAATATGCTCATAACATATGGTACCGTCTTTATATCATAACATAGGCCGTTACATATCTTATCATTCATACTTCATCATAATCATACTTGCATACTTGTCATATCATAGATTTCAAATGAAATCACATTCTTTCATAAAATTCCGTGATACATGTTTCCTCGCATAAAATCATGACTGTTCATAAATATTTGTATGCATAAATCTTCACATAAAATCATGCATGGCTTTTTATAAATTATTTTAATGCATAACTCTCACATAAAATCAGGACTTTTCATAAATCTTTTGATGCATAACTCCTTTCATAAAATCAGAATTTTCATAAATAATTTAATGCATAATTGTTCACATAAAATCATGAATTTTCATAATTTTATCTTGACTTGGGTATGTAAAAAGGGGCTTCCAATGGAGAGTGTACATGCATAATATTTTTAAGACATGTCGTTAACCGTACATACATGTAAGGGTATGATCACGCTACTTACCTTGTAGTGTTGCTTTCTAAAATTTCCGACACAATTAATCACATTGCTGGACTAAGAGGTTTATTTTTATTTTTTTCAAATAACACGTGGATAGGTGATATTTATAGAGAGATTTGGGAGATGGTGACGACCAGTTTGAGTTGGACTCGGTTAAAGAGTTTTAACGTGAAAATGACTTGTGTAGTTGTATTCCTGTTGGAATAGGATGCCGACAAGTTCGAGTTTGAGTTGGACTTAGTCACAATCATTCAAGAAGAGAGTTTGAATCTAAAAACATGATCTAGTAGTTCATTTAATATAGGATTGGCAGTGACTGAGACTGCGTAGGGGACTGCAATCAGTGATAATTTTAAATAGAAATAAATTTCTAATGGCCAATCTTTAAATTCTAAAAAGAGTCTAACTCGTTTAATAAATAATAAATGAGATTTAATCTAGTTATTGAGTCTAATTAAAACTGCTAATCAACCTCAATAATTTATCACTCGTGAGCTTATCCAATATGACCCATTAAGTATAATTTAGACCCAATAAAAATTATTAATATCTCGACCATGGAATTATTGGGCCGGGTTGTTACAGCTATATTATTTTTTTTATCTGTAAACTATTTTTTATTGATCAAAATAGTAGGCAAGAGCCCAAGTTTACGGGATATATAATAGAGCAACGCCTAAGCGTGCTAATTTAGTGATACAAGGCATTCATGAAAGGTCATGCCATGAAAATCAATTACACTCGACCAATGAAGTAAAGTATTGAAAAATAAGTTTCTAAGCTGGAAGAAGTGTGCAGCCTGAAGAAGTTGGGTGAGGAAAATAAATTTCATCTTGTGAATTGGCAAAAAGTGTGCAGCCCGAAGAAGTTGGGAGGTTTGGGGTTGCGTAACTTGATCACTTTTAATAAATCCCTACTAGGAAAGTGGTTGTGGAGATTACAATTGGAAGTATGGTTGTGAATTTGGGGGGGGGGGGTTGGTGTTCCAAGGAGGTAGGGATTCATATGGTGTGAGTCTTTGGAAATTTATTAGAAAGGGGTAGAAGGTGGTTGCAACACATTAATTTTGAGGTCAGTGAGGATATAAGAATTAGGTTCTGGTTTGATGAGTGGTGTGGTGAGAGAGCTCTATCTTCTATTTTTCCAGGTGTTTTCAGATTGGCTGGAAATCAGCAGGCTGTTGTCTCAGACATGCTGTGTCAAGCCAATGGTTCAGTGCATTGGAATGTGATCTTTTCTAGAAATGCACAGGACTGGGAAGTTGAGGAGATAGCAGGTTTTTTCAGCTTGCTTTAGTCCAAGAGGATAGTAGGTAATGGGAGCGATAGAATGTTGTCGAAACCTTTGGGGAGTAAAAAATTTTCTGTTAAATCTTTGTTCAAGGTGCTGACAAATTATCAGCCCATTGCGTTTCCATGGAAGGGTATTTGGAGAGTTCTTGTGCCTCCCAAAATTGCTTTTTTTACTTGGACAGCAGCTTTAGGAAAGATTTTGACAGCTAACAACTTAAGGAAATGGGGGATAATCGTAATAGAGTGTTGTTATATGTGTATGAACAATGGCGAATCGATTGACCATCTTCTTCTACATTGCGAGGTGGCAAGGGAGTTATGGGATGGCCTACTTAGTAGAGCCGGGTTGTCTTGGGTTATGCCCAAGAGTGTGGCAGAGCTCTTAGCATGCTGAAATAGGCATCATCAGAGTCCTCAACTGGCTGCGACGTGGAGGATGGCTCATTTGTGCTTATTGTGGTGTATATGGATGGAAAGAAATGAGAGGTGCTTCAACAAGAAGGAGAGAGCTAGGGGGAATTATGGAATTTTTTTGTACTTTCTTTGGTTCATTGGCTTTCTGCTATAGTTTTACAGGGAGGGAATGTTCATGAGTTTTTGCTTCCTTTTCAGCTTTCTAGTATGTAACTAGGTGTCTCTTTTGTATACTTCCTGTGTACATGGGCTTTGCCTAGTTTTGTTCAATCAATGAAATTTCTTACTTATAAAAAAAAAAAAAAAGTTTCTAAACTTATCCATTGACCGCTCTTGATCTTTGAAACATCATTCAGTCCTCCTCCTCCAATTGCACCACCATAGGCATATTGGGACCATCTTCCATATTGATGCAATTGGAGAGTTGCCTCGAATGCCTCTCCAAGAAGCTAGGAGGTTGCTTACCCTTCTCGGCATCACCCAAGCTAGTCCCCACCAAGCAAGGACTTTGTTTGACAAAGTCGTGGCAATCTCACAATGTAGTATGTAACTAGGTGTCTCTTTTATATACTTCCTGTGTACATGGGCTTTGCCTAGTTTTGTTCAATCAATGAAATTTCTTACTTATAAAAAAAAAAAAAAAAAAAGTTTCTAAACCATCCATTGACCGCTCTTGATCCTCGAAACATCATTCAGTCCTCCTCCTTCAATTGCACCACCATAGGCATATTGGGACCATCTTTCATATTGATGCAATTGGAGAGTTGCCTCGAATGCCGCTCCAAGAAGCTAGGAGGTTGCTTACCCTTCTTGGCATCACCCAAGCTAGTCCCCACCGAGCAAGGACTTTGTTCGACAAAGTCCTGGCAATCTCACAATGTAGTAGATGGTCAACGAACTCTCCTCTCTTTTTGCACATACAACACCAATTTATGACTATGATTCGACGTTTCTTCAAATGTTTTAGAGTGAGGATCTTCTCTAAGGAAGCCGTCCATAAAAAAATGTTGCCTTTAGAGCTGCCTTTGTCTTCCAAATGCTTTTCCATGAGAATGGCTTTCTGTTGTGCGTGACCATGGCTTGGTAGAAAGAGCGTAATGTGAATATTCCTTTCTTAGAGGGGACCCAAAACATCTTGTCTTCAACTCCCCCCGACAAACGGGTGGAATACACAAGGTAAAAAAGTGCCAAAAAAAAATCAGTTTCCCAATCTTGTGCATATCTGAGGAATGTAACATTCCATCAGGGAATACCATTGGAGATGATTAATAGGTCCGCAATCAAGGCTTCTTGCATTCTTATTATACCATAAACTTATGGATAGGTTTCCTTGAGTGACCTCTCGTTGCACCCTACATCATGCCAAAATTTGACCTTGGCTCCGTTACCCACAGTAAAACGGATATTACTTGCATATGTATCCCAACCTCTTCTTATATGTTTCCACAGCCCCACTACACAAGTCCCATTCATCTCATTAGAGCACCATCCTCCCCATGGTTCCTCATGCTTCAATTCGATGAAGATTCTCCACAAGGCCCCCTGTTCGTAGTGATATCTCCATAGCCATTTACCAAACAATGCTATGTTAAAAGATTTCAAGTTCCAAATACCCAAACCTCCTTTGATGGGAGAGCATATTGTGGCCCAAAAACTTGTGATTTATACCCCCCGTAAGAAGTCACGTTGGAGTTTCTCCATACAATGAGCCACCTCGGCGGGAAGTGGAAATAATGAGAGGAAATAAGTTGGCAGATTGGAAATAGTACTTTTGTTAAGGCAACCCTACCACCTTTGGATAAATACATCGTCTTCTAACTAGCTAATTTCATCTCCATTTTTTCTAGAACATCATTCCAAATAGATTTCGATTGTAGCACCCAACGGGAGGCCAAGATATTTCATGAGCAACTGAGATATCTTGCATCCAAAAATAGAAGCCATACTTTCCACATTAGGAACATTCCCCACTGACACTACTTCTGATTTGGCCAAGTTTTCCTTTCAAGCTTGATACAACTTCAAAGCATAATTGAAGAGCCCTCCAAGCTCGAGTTTGATTATGGCTGGCCCCACAAAAGATTAACATGCCAGTAGGTTGTTGAGAGTTGTTTATTTCCTTAGTTGTACTATAGCATTTACTGTACCACTTATTTAATGTATTTGCCCTCCTTAGTAAAAATAAGAAGCTGAAGAGAAGGAAATATAATTCCGTAAGAATTAATTTCTCTGTCTTATTTTCAACTTAGTTGCCTCCCCCACTAAGAATCCAGATATGAATCCACCCTCCACGACACCTAAAATCATCTTACTAAAGGCTTCCATCACAAAAACAAATAGTAACGGAGATAGAGGGTCACCTTGTCTCAATTCTCGTGAACTTTCAAAGAAGCCTTTTGGTGTGCCATTCACCAATATAGAGAAACAAGCCGTAGAGATACAATGATGGATCCATGTACACCATTTCTTACCAAAGCCACATCTTTCAAGCATGTAAAGTAAGAATCTCCAGTTGACATGATCATAGGTGTTTTCCATATCCAACTTGCACAAAAGCCCCGGCTCTCCTAACTTGAGTCTACTATCCAAACATTCGTTGGCAATAAGCACCGAGTCAAGGAATTGCCTACCTTTGACAAAGGCATTCTGATGCTTCGATATTCATTTGTACAAACCACTCACCAAGCTATTGGGACGATAATCTTTTACCTCTACAACGCCAGACTCTTTTGGTATGAGCACTAGGAAAGTTGCATCTAGGCTTTTTTCAAACCTTCCATTTTCATGAAACTCATGGAAGACCCCCATGATGTCTTCTTTAAGCACTTCCCAACATGTTTGAAAAAAAAAGCCATAGAGAAGCTGTCCAAAACTAGAGCTTTGTCACCCACCATGCGTTTTAATACTTGCCTAACCTCTAACTTGTCAAATGGCCTTTCGAGGAGTTCCATTTCTTGTGAATCAAGGACGTCAAAAGCAAGCCCATCTAATCTTGTTTCCAAGAAAATTGTACTGAGAGCACATTCTCATAGTAATTTACAATGTAATCTGTGATCTCGTAAACACTACATTATTTTGCAAGCCAAAAACATAATTCTCGACTATTCTCAATCCAATCACAACCAAATTTAATTGAGAATTCAAGCTTATATTTTTAGATGTTTTCTTGTAGTTGCACAATTAATTTGCAGAAAACATGATTGGACCAATAAGTTCCCAGAATCATGCATAATTGAAACTTTTTAACTTTAATATTCCTTCTACACACCTCAATATAATTGAAATGAAGCTAAAATTAGCTCAATTAGAGGATGTTTGGAGAATAAGATGAGATGAGAATTTTGTGAATAGTAGTAAGATGGTTTGTAAATAGTAGTGAGATAGTTTGAGTTATGGATTTTGGGAAAGGAGAGAGAAAACGTTGAATAAAAAATATTATAAAGTTAAAATATTGTTAGAATATAGTTTTTTAATATTATTTTTGTTTTGAGATTTGAAAAAGTTGAATTGTTTTTGTTTTCTGTTTGGAAGTTTGGAAATGTTGAATGATTAGTTTGAAAGTATTTGTGTTTGAGTGATGTTTGGGAAGGAAATAAGATGAGATGAGATGAAATGAGATTGGATAGGATGAGAATGATTACTAAACATCCCCTTAGTCTGAAAACTTTGGCCTTTGTACCTGATATGGTTCAATTCATTTAGAATCACCAAGATCATAATTAGTCTGGTTTAGATCATATCGGTGGTTTATACGACATTCCTGACCAACTCATCTGTGGGTTGATCTATAGATGATCCAGATTGCATTTTGGGGTCTAGGTGGTGCTGCTGAGCAAACTGGAGAAAGGAGTGGGACATTGTTTGCAGTTCTGTTGGAGGTTTTCCCAAAACTGTTAGTTCTGCGTCTTCTGATGACAGCACAGGGTATGAGGCAGCTGGTACTTGTGTGGGTTGCCATTTGGCACAAGGGAAAGTTGTGTATGATTGTGTTTAAGTGAAGGATGGAGAGGTATATATATACAAGGGAGGGAAATGTGTGTGTGCGTGCATGTGTGTGTGAGGGGGAGAGAGAGAGACTGCTGGGGGGAGAAAGAGACTTGTCAAGGGTGGGGTCAGTTACCTAGAGCATGGGGCATCGCTCTAAGTCATAACTGGTGTATTAGAGCTGAAGAGAAGGAGGAAGGAAGAGAGAGAGACAGAGAGAGAGAGGCAGTCAGGCTGAGTGACTCAATTGCTTATGATACAATAAAAAGCAAGAAATAAAAGAAAAAAACTGTGGCATTGATTTCTATTCGATTATCAAGGATATAAAAATGCTGGAGATTCCATTGCTACATTTCTGATCGGTTTCATGTCTATAATAGGTCCTGAGAGATCATTATTGGGGAATTTCATTGGCAATCAATGTGTTTCCATCTCATCTTCAATTTAAATATCCTTGTAATATGATGAGTGTCCTAGGCATGCTTTTCTTTCTCCAATATTGCAGTATAAACCATGACGATGTGGCTGTTTTAAAACTATATTTCACAGGAAGGAAAATCTGTTCAACAACTATGTAGAATGTTGTAGTTTGCTGTGACTGGACACTCATGAGCATTCCCATGCTAAGTTTGGATAAATCCATCCCTTTGTTTCTTTGGATAAGTAGATCCATCTCATGCTAAGTTTCCTATATGACCTATTGAATATCTCCTTAATAAATGGAAGGAGGACATCTTCCATGTGATAGCATGAAATCAATCTAATTGCTTTTCTAATTTTTTGCAAGTGTGAGTTTTTGGTGCATTACTTATTCATTCCTGTTAATATGATTTTGGATGCAGAGATTTATCTTACAATGATATGTCAGGAAGCTTTCCAAGTTGGGTAACTACCTCTGGTTTACAACTGTATGTCTCTTATATTCTTATACATCTTTTCTCACTCAAATTTTGCTGGCTCTAACATTTTGCTTTGAAACATTAGATATTCTGGTGCTCATATAGAGCTTCTTTTCTATCTTTTCTCAAACATGACTTGCATAATCTTTCTTGAACAAATGTAAAGAATCAACTACATATTTTAATTAACCAATTATACAAATATTAAAGCATCTCTTGCTTGTCCGCCTATCATTGGGTTTCCAGATAGTTATTTTAAACATTCCACTTGTTCTGAATTCTTGAATCCCTACTGTGATTCTGTGTGTGTGGCGCATTGGGTTTGGGTGGTACATGAAGACAAAAACATAATAAGGTTCTTTTCATGGAATTATACAGGAACTTGGTGGCCAACAATTTCACGTTTGATAGCTCAAACGTAAGGTGAGTAATTGAATTATGGTATCTCTTATTCATTCATTATAAACCCATTATTGAATATAGGAATGAGAAAAAAAGAAAGAAAGAAACAATAGGAGCAAGCCTTTCTTCTGTGTGTTCAGAAAACAAGAAGAAAGTTTAGAAGGCCTGTGTTTATAATACACCTTATGTATGGTAACGCACATTTCCACACTGATTCAGAAATACATCATACTTATTCCAGCAATCCTAATTCCAAAACAAGAAAAGAATATAGAACACATTGCATCGATATTCTAAGAGAATAAGCTGTCTTCAACAATATTTATCTGAAAATAGTTTTTAAAGACATACAAAAACTGCTTTTAAGAACAAGAACCCTACCAGCCCAAATTAGCTGCAATTTTTTACTCCTGCAGATGATAAAATTTCTGTCTAGATTGAGCATCTATCATTTTCTGTGCTTGCAGTACTTTGCCAGGGTTGGTTTGTCTTCAGAAGAACTTTCCGTGCTTTAGGAATTCTCCACGTTGTAAGTTTTTTGGTTCTCTGATTTCTTGTTTTGTTTGGTAATTTCACCAACTCATGGAAAAAGTAAAAGAATTTCTATTGTAGTTTTTTTTTCTCTTTTTTTTTTTTTTTTTCTCGGCAAGTAAGCAATGAGCATTTATAGATAAACTAACGGATACAAGACACAAGTTCAGTAGGGTGGGAGTCCCTTACAGTCTTCCCAAAGCCAATATACATTACAACACAAAAGTAAGAAAACAAAGGGGGTGATCGGAGTCAAAAAATTGACTCCCACCCAATTCCCACAAGGGGAGACCGCTTGAAGACGGTTTTTGAATAGTCTAATGAACAGACTATTAACCTGCAGCTAGAAGCCACAGTACAAAGGGGTGTGCTGCAACGTGTTGGTCTGGACAGGCTGGAAGGAACTGTCACATCCACTATCACTTGATCTTCGATTAGGGAAAGCGGGAACATAGTGTAGCAACCAAACTGAGACGAATCGCCGGCTAGGGGCCACCACTGGCTGTGGTGGCGCGTGCAGTACATGAGCCACACCTGGAGAGGGTTGAAAGGACGGAACAGGAAGATCTGACGCCGCTGATCCCGACGGTGCCGCGCATGGCAGCAGAAAGCTTCCGCAGGCGTAGCGGTGCGTGAAACTCGCTCACGGTATAGACCACGCGTGAGGTTTACGCGCCACTCGAATGGGCAGATTTCTTTTGCCATCTTGAAGATCGGTGCCTGAGGCGCGTGTCGGACTTTGCTTGCCGGAAAGCAGCAGATCGACTAGTTTCGGTGCCACCGGTGAAAAGCTAACATAAAAGCCAATGAAAGAAAAACCTAAACAGAGACTAAGGCTGGTAAGGGAGGGAGGTGGGTGAAGCCAAAGCTTCAACCCTCCTCCCCCCAGCGAACGGAGCAAACTCCTAGAGGCGGCAATTTGTTTACGAAGGCGAGAGAGAAAACGAGAGGGAAAAAAAAATGCATATAGTTGTACCATGTCTATAACCAAATTGGGCTTGGATGAAAAAATGCAAAAGAGATATGAAGGAACTTCAGAAGAACATGGGAAGGGATTCAAATTACACATTTATCCACATACTCATTGCTGCCTGAAGATGTACAATGAAGTGAGGAGCACGTTATTGAGAAAGTAGTTTTAAGTGTTTTGCCTATATGTTATAGCATTCCTTCAACTTCCAACTTGAGTCCGATAAATTTAGTTCCTTCTCTAGGGACAACCTTACTGGAACCACTTCGAATTATTTTCAATCATCTCGGCTCCACCATGAACATGAGGTTTTTTATTATTTATTTTAATCTTAAAAGAGTATCCCAGTCAATGAAATGATTTCTTATATCCGGTTCTTAGAGGGTCGACCCCCCCCCCCTCGGTTTACTATGTATACATCAACACAAATGCTTTCATTTTTAATCTTACAGATGCAAACTTCTCAATCAAATGCGGTGGCACAACAATGAGAACTGCTGATGGCACAGTGTATGAGGCTGAAAATGCATCTCTTGGTGCAGCTTCGTTCTATGTAACCAGTTTTGACAAATGGGCAGTGAGCAATGTGGGGTTGTTCTTTGACCGCACTGAACCATCTTATGTACAGACTACCTTGACACTAGTAACTAGGACGAATACGCCAGAGCTTTTCCAGAGATCAAGAATATCCCCTGGATCACTTAGGTACTATGGCCTGGGTCTTGAGAATGGACCTTATACTGTAAGCATGCTATTTGCAGAAACAGTTTTTAGAGATCGAAGCTCACAAACATGGAAGAGTCTAGGGAGGAGAGTGTTTGATATCTATATTCAGGTAAGAACTGTATAAAGCAAAACTCTAAACTATCCCTCATTAAAGTAGAACCACTAAAATGTTTCTACATGCTAAACCTTCAGTGCATTATTTTCAGATAGAATATATCACTATGCCCTCTCTGTTGCTTTTTTAGGGGAGTCTCCGACAGAAAGACTTTGACATATCACAGGAGGCAGGTGGTGTTGAAAGAGCACTTGAAAAGGTTTTCAATGCTACTGTCTCGGAGAACTACCTTGAAGTTCATTTGTTTTGGGCTGGTAAAGGGACCTGCTGCGTACCAGTGCATGGTCACTATGGCCCAATGATTTCGGCCCTCCGCGCTGTTTCAGGTACCATTTGTAATGATTTACAGGTCTCGATTCAATTTCAAATGGCATAATGTTCTTCTTTACCTTTGACTGCTACTGATCATTGGCTTCTATTGCTCAGATTTCCAGCCTACTGTAAGTTGGATTCCACCAAGTCCTTCAGAAGGGAAGAACAGGACAGGGTTGGTTGTTGGTATTTCTGTCTCCGTAGGAGTTGTTAGCTTAATGCTGATAGTTGCAGTTTGTTTTATGAAAAGAAAATCAGACAGCAATGACGAGGAAGGTAAGCGCACTGTAGTTCTTTCAACAAAGCCTATCCCGTGTACTTGGGCTATGCCTATTATTTCTCATTAATAAAATTCTTATTTACGGATCAAAAAAAGTTATTTCAACAAAACCATTTTTGTTTTGATAAGTATGAAATTATTATTTTAACAAAACCTCATAATGGCATTGGCACCGATATCTCCTAAAAGTACCAGTCAATATCTAACTTCTTTAAATATTAAGCTAAAGTGAACCACATATTGGTCTTTGAATCTTCTTGGGTGCTACAAATATTATTTTTTGTATCTTATACTAGAATTTATATCTTACTCTATCCTTGCTTGACTTTACAGAGCTTCTTGGTATTGGTCCTAGACCAAATACTTTTAGTTATGCTGAGCTCAGATCCGCCACAGAAGAATTTATACCTTCTAATAAGCTAGGAGAGGGAGGATTTGGACCGGTTTACAAGGTAAACTTTCTTAATACTACATATCCATTTAATACACAATGACGATTCAATATTAAAAATAAATAAGTGATTCTAACTTTTCTTCACCAAAGGAGGGTTTTTTTTCTTTTTTTCTTTTGCTAACTGTGGTACATTATAGGGTACGCTTTCTGATGGGAGGGTAGTGGCCGTGAAGCAACTTTCAGTTGCATCTCACCAGGGGAGGAGTCAGTTTATTGCTGAGATTGCTACCATATCTGCTGTACAACATCGCAATCTTGTGAAACTGTACGGATGCTGCATCGAAGGAGATAAGCGTCTCCTCGTTTATGAATATCTTGAGAACAAAAGTCTTGATCAAGCACTCTTTGGTATGATACTAAATAACCATCTCATTTTTTTTTTTTACCATAGAAACAGAATTCTAAAATTTTGAATAAAACACAAAAGAATAAATAGTACTAGAGGGAACATCTGACTAGAAATAGAAAGTTAGACATGAAATACATCTCACTATATGATCAGAGACAATTTTCCACTTTGTTTCAATGTGTGGGCTGCCATATAAAAAAGGGCCCACTATCCTTCTAGGCATAACCCCTGCCAATCCAACTTGACCGAAAACGACATTCCACAAGGTACTAGCAATCTCAATGGCGTTAAGGTTGCCTATTCTTATGTCTCTTATACTTGGGCTCTTCCCTATTCTTATGATCAATAAGATTTTGTTTATTGATAAAAAAAAGGCGGCCTACAAATTTCCCTCTCTTTCTGCACATACAACACCAATTTATCACAATGAAAATCCCAGAATACCCATACACTATTTGATCACAACCTAGCAAGCTTAAAGAAAACCATTGCAAAACCACCTGGTCTTGGTGCTTTATCACTAATCATACTTTTTACCACATTGAGAACCTAACTCTCTTCAAATGGTCTCTCAACCAATGTGACCATTGCTTCATATATGGACTCAAGTGCTAATCCATCAAGCTCGTCCAAGCAAACCGCTAATGGAAACTGAGCCATCAACCAAAAGCATCTCAATAGGATTGTTCACAATATGATTTATAATCTCATTTTGATCAGAGGAGATTGAACCATCTACCAAAAGCATCTCAATAGCATTGTTCCCCTTTCAAATCTCAATAGTTATGTCTAATCTCAGTTAGCTACTTGATGGAACAACTTTGTACACCAATTGCCCTCTTTTAATCATAGTGCCCTTGGTTTTTACCTCCAAGACCACTCCTCCATTTTAATGACCCTTTCTAGATCAATGATTGACAGGTTTTTCTTAGCTTATCTTCTTCATATGGTACCCTCTCTTCTTCCATACCAATCTGACCTTGTAACTCCTCCAGTGCTATATGTTACCAATGACTTGCTCATTCCAAGCCCTTAGGACATTCTTTAAAGCATTTAGTTTGTGAGCTAAGATAAAGCTTATAGTTCTTTGGAAATGGTAGGATAACCACCACTGTCTAATGCTATCACCAAAATCTTCTACTTTTAACCACAACCAGTTGTGCACCTACACATTCGATGGGAAAAATTGTTTAGTCTTTAGTTCTATTTTATTTTAAATTTTTTTTAAAACTTGATTGTGAAGTTGTTTGACTAGCTCTTTTAAATTACTAATTGCAATGAATTATGTATAGAGAAAAGAAGACAAATGTTATAGATGAAAGACTACATGTTCTTCTTGACTTTTAAAATTACATGATCTTGCAAATTATAATAAATTTAAGATCATTTAACACAAAAAATTGGCCCAACAAGAAGAAAACTATTGCTTCAAAAATCACATATAAAGGAAAGAAGACGAAATTTAACAAATGAAAGAAAACTAAGTGTTCCTAACCAAACAAAGTTTCCTAACCAATAAAGTTCCATGATCTTTCAAACTATATTAAATTATAGTCATTTAACACTTGAATGGAAACATGACTCAATAGGAGCAGAGCTATTGCTTTGAAAATCATTTATGTTACCCCTTGAATGCCTTCTCAGTCAATAAAACATGGAAATGTTCCAAGCAAAGTTGGGATAACCTTTTATATAGATCAGGAAAGTGCACTTCCCAATCTGTTTGTGCAAGGAATCTATCAATTCCAAACCAACAAGAAGTGTCCCAGCTAATAGACCACATGAAAGGGCCTCCCCTCCGTTGTCCATGATATCCTTCTCAAAGATGAAGTACGAGAAATCCACCTTGGCAAAACAATCATGAGCTTCACCCTATTTTTCACTTAGAAACCAAGTGAGATTGAAATCCCACCTTTGCAGTAGTTACCTTGAACTAAAAACTACAAATATTAGTAAGCTCCTCCCACGAATACCCTCTATCACTTTCTTGCCCATAAACACCTGCAAAAGTTCAGGAGAACCTGTCTTCAACCTTTTTAAAAGAACAAGCCACTTAAAATTGGTTTCGATACACAATAAAGGAGAAGTATTTTACTTTCATTGAATTGTTAACATACAAACTTTCTCCTTCTAGTTTGTTTTGTGGGAAAAGACAACACTAATTCATATATTCAGATCTTGTCACCCACCTATCATTCAATACTATGGCTGGAAGCGTACTGTGTTCTAACATTTGCACTGAATCCCGTTTGTCATGTATACACCTCATAACTAGTGGGGTCATGAAGCTCTTGCCTTGCCGAACTTTATACAGTTTGATTCGATTCATTCAGGTCAAGTTTTGGGTTTATTTCCAGAGACGGATGTGGTGTTCTTGCTAAACCTGGAGAGAAACACAGAATCATCTAGAGTTTAATGATTGAAATTCTTGAGAGTTAGGTTGTAACCTCGATCAATTCATTGTGAAATTTCTTGCTTTGAACGTGGATGCAGGCCAAAGTTTTAATCATATATACTTATTTCATTGCTTTGTGTTGATTGTCTTATTGTTATCTCATTAAATTTTTGAACCATTTGAAGATGAATAAGCCTTCATTGTAGGGTGTTCAAAATTTTTAAACTATCGTAGGCATTTTTTATACATTCTGGAGTATTTCCATGTGATCTGAAGCAGTTCGACTCTACGATAATTATAGTGATTTTTAATATACACAGATGAAATTAATTAACAATAAAGTTTTGGGAAATTGCACTTTTCACCCATAAAATACCACCCATTATATATTTTGCACCCTAAACTACAATTAGTTGCACCATAAACTATTTAATAGGTTTCCCTTTGGACCTTCCATTCAAATATATGACCATTAAGATTGTGCCAATCCACATTACTCACTAACTGTGAATAATTAAATTTGTTTGGCAACGTAACACAATCTTAACAGATAGATTTGAATAGAAGGTAGAAAGTGAAAACTATTGGTAGGGTGCAAATTCAAACCTTTGTAGTTTAGGATGCAAAGTGTATGATAAGTTGTAGTTAGTGGTTGAAAATTGTAGCTAACATATATTTTTTTGCCCCAAATTACTCTTGGTTATGAATATTAACCACCACTTTGTAACTGTTTAAGTTTTATAAGATGGTAACCGCTATTTATACAGGAAAAAATGGCCTGAATCTTGATTGGCCTACCCGGATCAGCATATGCATAGGAACTGCAAGAGGCCTAGCTTATCTTCATGAGGAGTCAAGGCCGAGAATCGTACATCGAGATGTCAAGGCTAGTAATATCTTGCTTGATGCAGAACTTTGCCCCAAGATTTCAGATTTTGGATTGGCAAAGCTATACGATGATAAGATAACACACATCAGCACCCGAGTAGCTGGGACCATGTAAGCTATATCTTTCAACTCCTTTCTAAATGTGAGAAGGAAGAAGAAAAATAGTTTCTTATAAGCATGATTATATAACCATCACAAACAAACTTAAGGGCTTGGAGTATTATGTCTAGGCTACTAATAGATTGAATTGAGAATAAGAATGACTACTTTAGCTGGATCCATTGCCTTATCACATTGGTCTTAATTCCATGAGTTTTTTTTTTAAAAAAGAAAAGGACGCTGCAGAATCTGACTGGTGCTGGACAACACTAGTTATTTATTAAGGTTCCAACAAATTGTTGTATGGTGGCCAATAACATTGGAAGATATTGTTACTATAACTTTTAAACACGAGAAAAGTGAGTATATATATTTACGAATTGAAAAGGTATTGAACCTTGGTTTTCAAAAAAAGAAAGCTTTGAGCTTGTTGGAATTGTCTACTTTAGCAGTTAGGTTTTAGGATATCTAGGTTAGATTTTATTGGGGGTTGGGAGTATTTGTTGGTTATTTTATGATGCCCGAGAGGGCATAGTTTGGGCTTTGAAATAAGCAAGAAAGAGAGCAACAACACTAGTCTGTGTACTTCTCTGAAATTGTGAGCACCTTTTTAAGTGTTTAGGGTGTTAGTTCTTATGCTGAAAACTATATTTGCAAGTCAACGTAGAGGACATATCCTCCACACTGCGGACATGGCAGAATTTTGATTTGCAGGAGAGTATGATTTTAAATTCTTTTGCAAATCAAATCCTGCCTTGTTAACTGTGTGGCGGATGTATTTTCTTCACAGTGGCTTACAAACAGAAGCCTCTTTGACATTTCATGCTAGAATTCCCATAATCCAACAAAGAGAAGCTAAAAGTAAAATATGACTAAAATATGATCCTGGGCGAGTATGGCCGGCCCATGTCCGGTAAATTTTAGAAATTGAGGAAATAATCCAGCCACTTAAACCCAAGGAAATATAATCAGAATTACCCAGAAGCTTAATGTCAAGAAACACAAAAATAAATAAAAGTAGTTAGCATAGCCTTTAGTCGTGCCAACCACGCCTACAAAATTTGCCAACATAATCTGTTGACTAGACCCCAAGTCAAAGTTATACCATACTTGTTCATATATTCTTTAATTTGGTCATTACACTTTCTCTTTTGTGAGCCTATTGTTCCTGATAAACTGAGCAGTCATGGAGATATCGTCTAGGGTTCTTCACTAAGCAATTTATTTTTATATCATTTTCACTCTTTTAGTGGCTATCTAGCTCCAGAGTATGCAATGCGTGGACACTTAACAGAAAAGGCAGATGTTTTCAGTTTTGGTGTTTTTGCTCTGGAGATCCTTAGTGGGAGGGCAAACTCAGACAGTAGCTTGGATACTGAAAAGATTTATCTACTTGAATGGGTATTGGAAATGAATCTCTCTCTCTCTCTCTCTCTCTCTCTCTCTCTCTCTCAAATTACTATGTAATTGATATTTATTCGTTTCTTATTGTGATAATCACTATTATGTTTTCTAGGCATGGACTCTTCATGAACATAACCAAACTTTGGAATTGGCGGATCCTAAATTATTGGAGTTTGATGAAAATGAAGCAACTAGAGTGATAGGAGTGGCTCTTTTGTGCACTCAGGCATCACCAATGATGCGCCCCCCCATGTCACGTGTTGTTGCCATGCTTGCTGGAGATATTGAAGTGGGCACTGTTACAACAAAGCCAAGTTATTTAACAGACTTGGATTTCAAAGACATCACAAGCAACTTTTTAGATGAAGGTGACACCATGTTAACTACCTCGAGTAGTACTAAGAGACAGCAGAAAAACCGAGATGGCAACACAATTGATGTGAGCCCGACTAATCCAACACCCTCACCTATGAATGTCACCAAATCGATGATCACTAATATTATTGGAGAAGGAAGATGAACAGTATCTTGTCTAATTGTGTCAATCTTGGTGGTATTGAATTTGCCTCATAACCAATCACAGTTGCCTTTAAGTTTCTACAAAAGGTATGTTATGATGTAGGGTTCCTCCCTCTCTATCTCAAGCTGTCAGCATGGAGTTGAAGGGATAACTTTAAAGACCTAGTTGATTTTTTACTTGTGTTGTGTTGTTGTCGTGGGTCAGGGTCGAGTGGCCTAGGTTTACTTCAGATGTGGGCCTATGTTATGAGGTTATTTTAGTTAATTTAGCCCCTTAGTATATATGTAGTATTTCAGCCCATTAATGGCATTACTATCATTTCTCGATAATTCAGTTATGCATGGGATATTAGTACCAATAGAATGTTCCAGTATTTGCTATGAATGAATTACACAAAGGCATTTGCCGAAATTGAAGGTTTCTGGTTCCTCAAACGATCAGATCTCATCTCCCATTACAATCTCTTCTTCTTCTTTTTTAATTGAAATTATCAATTGGGTTCAATTGGTATCAGAGCAGTTGGATCCTAGACGTATAGAAGCAACAATGGCGGATGACACAAGGTATACGGAGTTGGAGAAACTGGTGCTTGGAATGAGGCAACACAGAGACCTGCAAAAACAAAGAGTCGAAAGTCACCAGAAATCTTTGGATGATCTTGCTAAAAAAAATGGATCTATTAATAGAAATCTTGAATGGACACACACCCACTCATGTCACCCTCATAGCAGAAACAATGAAGAAGAATTACATTAAGGCTTTGGGGCTTCAAGGGGGATGCAGTTTCACTCTATTAAGCTTGATTTTCCCAGATTTTATTGGGGAAATCCCACTGGATGGGTATACAATGTGAATCAACATTTTGCACTACACCCTATGCCAGATTACCAGAAAATTTTGATGTCTTCCTTTTACATAAAGAGATGCATTGATTTTAGGGCTGAGCACCGACCTATTCGGAGTCGGAGGGCCCAGACTCCGACTCCGACTCCGACTTTGTCGGAGGTCGAATCCGACCTCCGACTCCGACTCCGCGATGTATATTATCCGATCCGACTCCGACTCCGACTTGTCGGAGCGGAGTCGGAGCGGAGTCGGATTTTTTTATTTTATTTTTTTGTCTTTTTTAATTTCATATTTGACCCATTTTTTAAAAAAAAACAAAATTTGTGAGCTTTCAAATTTTAACTTTATCAATATTACAATCTAAACTAAATAGAAGACCATGCAATATCAATCTAATGTTATCATTATAATTTATATTATATATATATATATGAAGATTCATAAAAAAATATATGATATATATTATTATATATGAATATTAAAAAAAAGACACCGACATTGTATACGAAATATTATTAATACACTAATATACTTTATATATATATTAATATATATATAAATATATGTAATACACTAATAGTATTAGTATATTAGTATTAGTATTAATATTAGTTATACTAGTAGTGATATTAGTTATTCTAATAGTTATATTAGTATTAGACTATTAGTTATTATTAATACTATATATTATACTAATAGTGATATTAATATTATATAATATATATAGTTATAGTTAAAGTCATTTAGTATAACTATATTAGTATAAGTTATAGTGATTTAGTATAATTATGATACTACAAGTTATAACTATAGTCTATATTAGTATTAGAATTAGTTGTAGTGATTAGAATAACTATATATTAGTATTTGCTATAATGATTTTAATTTAGTATAACTATATAATAGTATTAGTATATTAGTATTATTAGTTATACTAGTAGTGATATTAGTTATACTAATAGTTATATTAGTATTAGACTATTAGTTATTATTAATACTATATATTATACTAATAGTGATATTAATACTATATAATATATATAGTTATAGATATAGTCATTTAGTATAACTATATTAGTATAAGTTATAGTGATTTAGTATAGTTATGATACTACAAGTTATAACTATAGTCTATATTAGTATTAGAATTAGTTGTAATGATTAGAATAACTATATATTAGTATTTGCTATAATGATTTTAATTTAGTATAACTATATAATAGTATTAGTATATTAGTATTATACTGACTATATTACTGATTGTATTAGTATACTTAATTTCTAATACTAGTATATCACTATAGTTAATAACTTAATAGTATCATATAGTAATATAGTATTAGTAATTGATACTATTACTACAGTAATTTATATAGTCATTTATATATAGGCTTAAAGTGGTTTACTAATTTATATATAGTAATTAATACTATTAGACTATTAGTAATTTATATGAATAATACTTTAGTTATTATACATTATATTATATGTTATTATAAATTTATAGATTAGTGTTTATACATTAGTATTACAATATTACATGTCGATGTTATTATTCATCTTAGTGTTTATAGTATATTATATATACATTAGTTATTAGTATTATATGCTATTATATTTATACATTAGTAATTTAGTGTTACATGGTAGTAATATTGTAAATTTGTAATAGTATGATATTTACATATAGTCATATACTAAACTATTATTAGTCAATTTAGTCTATATATTATAGTATAAATATATTATTTAACTAGTATATTATTGAGTTTAACTAACTATATAAGATATAGTTGTATAAAATTTAAATAATTAATATATAGAAAAACACATATTTTATAAAATATGTATAAAATCGGAGTCGGAGGCGGAGGCGGAGTCGGAGGGAGACGTCGGAGGCGGAGGCGGAGGATCGGAGTCGGATCGGAGCGGAGTCGGAGTCGGATCATCAATGGATCCGACTCCGACTGTCATGAAGAAAAAACCTCCGACTCCGACTCCGACAAGTCGGAGCCGGAGCGGAGTCGGAGCGGAGCCGGAGCGGAGTCGGATTGTCGGATTTTTGCTCAGCCCTAATTGATTTGGTTCCAGGATGCTGAGGAGACTGGCAAGCTACACTCTTGGGATACTTTTATTCAAGCGCTGCAAATCAGATTTGGGAGTTCATCTTATGATGATCCCATGAAGGCCATTACCAAGTTGAGGCAAATGACCAATGTGGCAGCTTACATGACCCAATTTGAGGTACTATTTAATCGATTGAGGGGACTTTCTAAGAACTATAAGCTAATTGCTTTCTCAGCAAGCTTAAGGGTGAAATAAGGCTACCCCTAAAAATGCTAAAACCACACAATTTAAATTCAGCATTTGGATTAGCCAAGATCCAATAAGAGTATGTTAATAGCTCCAGGAGAATGAGTAAACCCTTAAACCAATACAGTACACGCTCTCCAAAAGGGTTTAGTGGGGGAGGAGCCTCGGGTTCATCACATGGGGAGAAGTTTCCAGGCCCTAAAGGCTTCCCTTCCAAGAATAAATTTCTTATCCAAAAGGTTAGCGTCTCTAATATGAAGGAGGACAGACTAGGGGTGCTACCACCCCCCCTACGGGGCGGGGCCATCCCTCCCCGACCCCCTTCCCCTGCATGGGAGGGGGTGTCAAAATTTTCCATGGGCAAGGGCAGGGTACCCCGTCCGTTCGCTAGGGGTGCAGGGGTGGACCCCCATCCGTCCGCCCCCCTATTGTGCCTTTGGCCCAGCTCATTTTTCTAGGCCCTAAATGGCCCAGAATCTATTTTTGGACCCAGAATTTAACTAAAAAAATAAATATATTTAAAAATTAAAAAAATCTATACATATATATAGATAGAACTATTAACTATATACTAAATTTTAACTATTAACTAATTAAGTAATAATCATCACTAAAGCACCAAGCTATTACAATTTACAATTATACAAATTAAAACTCTAAGAGAACTAATAAACTTAAACTATTATAATATTACAAACTCCTCTAAAAATATTAAATATTACAAATTATACTATTAACTATTGTAGCAACATTACACTTAATTGTAAATTAACAGTTATAAATCATAACTTTTCAATTTGATCAATTTGGGATGGCGCTGTGGTGGTGAGTTCACTGAGTGGTGAGTTGTGTCGACTACTGTGAGACTGAAAATCAAGATCATAAACGTTAATAAGTTATAAAACTTGAAATATTAATAAGTTAAAAATAAAACAAATGAGAATTATAAAGTTATAAAATGAAACAAAAATTAAAAAAATTAAAATACAAAATATTAAAAGTACTAACCAAGATGAGATTGGGATTGGACAATTGGAATTTGAGATGAAGATGAGGCAGATGAGTATAGATCGTTCATTACGATTCGGTATATGTATATTGAGAATATAAAAGCTAAAAAACATACAAGCAAAATAATTAGATACTAAAATATGATATAAAATTATAAATACAAAAAACAAATAAATGACAAATTGTGCAAACCATGGCAATGGTGGGTCCAATACAAAGTCATATTGCATCGGAGGTAGTCGTAGACGCCGTCTCATGTATCAAGCAAACAACAAATCTGAAATTAAAGCAAATATAGCAACATGCCAAACAATTAACATCCAAGCATTAACATATATATTGGAAGTTGGAAGATCAAACATCAAACATAAAAAAAAAAATGAAATACCAAAATTAAAAACATCAAACATAAAAAAAAAAAAAAAATTAAATACCCAATTAAAATGGGTTATAAAAGTTGTAAAGAATTTTTACATAAAAATATAAGAATGTGAAAGTATATAAAAGAAACACTCAATTAAAAACACAACCAAATCATGCTATGACTACGCGTTTCAAGGTGAAACCCCTAGATTAATTTAGGGTTTCGAATTGGAACCCTAAATTTTGAAACCCCTAAATTAATTTAGGATTTCAGATTAGAACCCTAAATTGGTATTTCGAAAAAAATGAAAAAATCAAACCAATCACGGAGAGATTCACACATGAATACACTGTACACATTGTTCATCAACCATTCAAACCAGTGAACCACATGCACAATCAAGTCTCCATAGCACACAATTCACAAAATCCTATCCTCCATCTCCGATTAAACCACATCCTTCCTCCAATCTCCATTCCATAAAATAAGTATCACAAAAAATTGTAGTAGATTTAGGGTTTTATTACCATCGGTGACGGAGATGAAGACGAAGTCACGGAAGGCTGCGGCGACGGCTACTGTGACAACGAGCGACGGAGCGAGACTCAGAGAGTGCGGCGACTAGCGAGCGACGGAGCGAGAGAGATTCTGGGTGAGTCGGAGGGTGGGAGGGTGATCTCATAAGGGGGATTCTAAACAAAAAATGAAACAATGTCGTTTTGCCATTGAAGAAACGGCGTCGTTTCGTTATGGGTATATTTAAAAAAAAACCCAAGCATGATGTCGTTTCATGCCTGGGTTATTTTATATATATATATATATATATATAAGTAATATTGGGCAGGGCAGGGGTCGTCCCTATCCCGCCCTCGCCCCCTCCTTTGGGGTCAGATGCGGGCGGGGGCCACCTGCCCCCTGCAGCTGACGGACGGGGTGCTCAGCCCTGTTGAATAGGGGCTGAGCAGAAGCGGGGCGGGACAGGGCCCTAGGAAAGACAATGGGTTTTGTTATTATTGTGATGGGAAATAAAATCTCAACCACAAGTGCAGAAAGGCCAAGTTATATGTAATGGAGGGTATGAAGTTTGATCAAGAATGTGATGCAGAAGAGGGAATTAATGGGGAGCAGTTATTAGAAGTGGAGGTGGCTGTACAGAATCTAGGGGTGGAGGCACTCGAGATCTCCTTGCATGCCATTGCGAGTTCTCTTAGTCCAAGGATAATGAGAGTAATGGGAATGGTTAAAGGGTAGCTAGTGTTGATTTTAGTGGATACTGGTAGCACCCATAATTTCCTTGATCCTACCATTATTCCCAAGGCTCAATTAGCCCTTGAGACAACAGAACAATAGAAGTCATGGATGCTAATGGGGAAATGATTAAAAGTGAGGGAAAACTGGAAGGGGCAGAAATTTGTTACAAGGTCACTTGTTTTCCACTGATTTTCTCCGACTGCCTTTAGGGGGATGTGATGTGGTACTTGGGATGCAATGGTTGAGAACCCTTGAGCCTAGAATTTTGCTTCTCTTATCATTAAGGTTGTTCAAAACTTCTGATGGCTTCGACTGTGGCCGATGTCTACTCCAACTCCGAAAGAGTTAGAAAATTCGAAGTTTAATGTCAGAGTTACTCCGAAAATTTTGGTCGGAGTTGGAGTTAATGTAGGCTCCGACTCTGGCATTTATACTTAATATATTTAATATTGTAGAATTAGTAATAGGTAGTTGAGTGGCCTAACAGTGCAACCATGCGTTTTGCAACATGCGACCCGCGTTTGAGCTCCCCCGTGTACGAGACTGTGATTTTTTGCAAAGATTTTTTAAATCTTAAAACGATGTCGTTTATACCTTCTATATATTCATCTCTTCTTTCAGCCAAACCCTACATATGAACATTCCCTCAGCCCTTCAGCCTATACTGGAGTCTCAACAGCAGCTATGTTTTCTTGAATATTCCTCTGTTTTCTTTCTTTGTTCTAACTTCGTTTTCTCTCTACCTATCTTCATCAATCGTGAAATCATTTAATTGAAATGTTACTCACAATGCATACCATTGCTCTCTCTCTCTCTCTCTGCCCAATCTATATCTCATCTCTGTTGCCATGCCGCAAAGCTTCCTTTTCGATCCATTCCTTGATGTTGTTTGGATGCTTGGAAAGTATTTTGGTTTGTTAATTGTTTTCGTATGCTTTGGGTTGTTTGGATGTTTATTTTTTTCATATGTTTTGTGTTGTTTGGACTATTTCAATAATGTTTGGATGCAGGGAAAGTGGTAAGAAAATTGGGAAGAAAAATAGCCTAACTGCAATTTGGGCTTCGGCAGATGACTCTGAAAACTCTAATCTAAGTCAGAATCCACTTTGATTCAGATTCGAAGTCAGTGCTCAACTTGGCCTCAGACTTTCGAGTTGGAGGTCGTAGTTGGGCATTCTGACTCCGTCAGAGTCAGAGCCCAACCTATTTACCATGACTTTCACTCGAGACAAAGGGTCAGTCATACTCATGGGTTTAAACCCTAGTCACACACAAATGATGGATGGCTTAAAGCTATCCCAGCTCACTAAGGTGGAAAGAAGAAGAATGTTGCTCCAGATTTCAGAAGTAAGAAAAGAAGAAGTGCAGACAGCAGTGCCACCAAAATTAGAAGGGTTTTGAGAAAGTTCAGTGGGGTTTTTTAGGAACCTAAAGGGTTGCCTCCTAAATGGAGTTGTGATCATCACATAACACTTAAGAAAGGGACTGCCCCTATTTCTATGTGACCTTACCGATACCCTTATTATAAAAAATTAGAAATAGAAAAAATTGTACATGAATTGCTAGCTAGTAGGGTAATTAGGCTCAATCAATCACCATTCTCTTCCCCTGTATTGTTGGTGAGAAAGGCCAATGGTCGCTGAAGGATGTGTATTGATTACAGGGCTTTAAATAAGAAGACCATCAAAGACAAATTTTTCATTCCAGTTATTGATGAGCTTCTTAATGAATTACATGGAGTCACTATTTTCTCTAAGATGGATCTAAGATCGAGCTACCACCAAATAAGGGTTTAGGAGGAAGACATTCCAAATACAACACTTAGGACTCATTATGGCCACTATGAGCTCTTAATGATGCCTTTTGAACTAACGAATGCCCCAACCACATTTCAATGGTTGATGAATGAGGTATTTCAGCCCTATCTAAGGAGGTTTGTGATTGTCTTTTTTTATGATATTTTGATATATAGTACGACTAAGGACGACCATGTAATTCACTTGGCTACTGTGTTAGAAACTTTGGCTGCTCATACTCTTTTTGCTAAAAAGAGTAAGTGCAAATTTGGATGTAAGGTGATAGAATACTTGGGACACTTGGTTTCAGCTAAGGTGTAAAAAGCTGACTCCTCGAAGATTAAGTCTATGATCAATTGACCCTTACCCAACTCTCTCAAATCCTTGAGAGGATTTTTGGGGCTCACGGGCTATTACAGGGAATTTGTACATAATTATGGATCTTTAGTTGCCCCACTTACTGACCTATTGAAGAAGAATTCATTCCAATGGACTATCGCAGACTTTAAGGCCTTTGAAGAATTGAAGACAATGATGATTAAACCAATAGTGCTAGCCTTGCCAAATTTTCCTAAGCCTTTTTCTCATAGAGTGTGATGCCTCAAGGGTAGGCACAAAGGCTGTTTTGATGCAAAAGGACAAACCCTTGACTTACCTTAGCCATGCTCTCAAGGGAAAAGCTTTAGACCTATCTACCTATGAAAAGGAACTTCTGGATCTAGTCTATGCTATAAAAAAATGGCAGCCATCCATTTTGGCCAGGGAATTTACTGTGAGGACATATCAACAGAGCTTGAAGTTTCTGCTATAGGAGTAAATTGGTACCCCCTCTTAGCAAAACTGGTTTAACAAACTATTGGGTTATGATTTTATGATCGAATATAAGAAGAGAATGGAGGATAAGGTATCATATGTCTTGTCTAGAAAACCTGAGAATGAGAGGGAAGTGTTATTAGCTAACATCACAGTGTTGGACCCAATGTGGCTACAAGATTTGAGGGCCTCTAATAGACTGACTTGGAGCATGCATAACTTTGTCAGAAATTGTAGCAAAGGCAATTCTTGACTCGAAAGTTTTCCTTAGTTAATGGATTGTTACTAAGGGTAAAATTTATTTACCTAAGAATTCCACTTTTAAGACACAAGTCCTTCAGTATGTACCTGGCAACCCCTATGGGAGGCACATTGGGTACCAAAAATTCTTCCACAAGGCAAAGGTTGATTTTTATTGGCCAGGGAAGAAAAAAGACATTAAGGATCATATAAAGGAGTGTCCTACTTGTCAGTAGTGTAAGTCTAAAAACCTGCATCCTATTGGTTTACTCCAACCTTTTCCCATCTCATCCATAAGTTGGACAAATATTTCTATAGAATTCATTAAGTCCCTATCCTCATCCAAAGGCTACGCAGTGATTCTGGTGGTGGTGGATCGCCTCACTAAGTATGCTCATTGTCTTCCCCTCTCCCACCCCTACATAGCAGCCATAATGGCCAGAATTTCTATATCTCATGTCTTTAAAGAACATGGCATGCCTTCCACCCTAGTCACAGATAGGGACGTCGCATTTACTAGCTTCTTTTGGAAGGAGCTATTCAGATTGCATGGTACTCAATTAGCCTATAGTTCAGCTTATCACCCTTAGTTTAATGGGTGGATAAAAGTGGTAAACCGTGTTATCCAGCAATATTTGAGGTGTTTTGTCAGCCACAGACCCACAGAGTGGGTGACTTGGTTGCTCTAGAGAGAGTGGTGGTATAACACCAACGGAGACTCTTCCACCAAGCTTACCCATTTCAAGGCTCTGTATGGGTTTCTCCCTCCCACCATCTTATAGTATGTAGCAGGGACCACACAAATTGCCATGGTGGACTCTCAGCTAAGGTCTCGAGATGAGATCATTACTATTTTAAAGAAAACTCTACTCAAGGCACAATCAACTATGAAAAATCAGTATGACAGCAAGCATATCATACGATAATTTGAAGAAGGTGATATGGTATACCTTAAGCTTTAGAAATATAGGCAACACAGTGTAGCTCGATGCCAAACTTAGAAATTTTCCCCCAAATGTTTTGGCCTTTTCAAGGTATTGCAATGGATCAGAATGGTAGCTTATCGATTATAGTTGCCGATAGGCTCCTTTGTCCATTTTGTGTTCCATATGTCTTGTTTGAAGAAACATTTGGGACTTTCGGTGATAGGAATGCCTTCCCTTAACATACATGGAGCTATGCATGTAGAGCTTGAGCAGATCTTGCAAAGAAGAATGAAGAAAGTCAAGAATCGGCCTTTGATTGAGTTGTTGGTTAAATGGAAGGGGGAATCAGAGGAAAACTCTACCTGGGTCACCATCAAACACCTACGGCCGTCAGTATCCCAGCCTTGTGGGCAAGGTCTTCTGAAGGGGGAGTTGTTGTTATGATCTAGGGTTCCTCCATCTTTGTCTCAAGTTGTTGGCATGGAACTGAAGGGATAACTCTAAAGATTAGTTGACTTTTTACTTGTTTTATGTTGTTGTCGTGGGTCTAGGCCAAGTGGCCTGGTTTTACTTCGGATGTGGGCTTAAAATTGAGTCCATTAGTATGTCTGTAGTATTTCAGCCCATTAAGGGTATTACTGTCATTTCCCTATAATTCAGTTATGCATGGGATATTATTACTGATAGAATGTTTCAGTATTTGCTATGAATGAATTACACAAAGGCATTTGCTGAAATTGGAGGTTTTTGGTTCCTCGAACAATCATATCTCATTTCCCATTACAATCTCTTCTTTTTTGTTAATTGAAACTATCACTGGGTTCTTATCAAAGTGTGTATATAGAGTGAAATGATATATCAACAAATGTACCAGATAACTAATGGGGTTTTAACAGTTGTGAATGCATGGATTTATACCATTAAAGTAAAACAAAATTTTTTAAAACCATGGTACGTGTATAACAAAATTTCACGTAGTAGTCTATATGCCAAATATATATAGGCATGGTGTACACAATGTCTCAAGAATATGTATGATAGATATATGTTAGATCATTAAGGTAACTTTTTATAATTATTTCGCAAAAGTTTAATGCAGTTTAGAAATCTTTTTGTTTTCCTTTAAATTTTATAGTAATAAATCTAGTTCAAATTATTTTATTAGGGAGACTATTTCAAAATTTGGTTAGCATTCTACCAATAACATGATTTTCCCCTTTAATCTTGTATCAACAACACATGAGAACATTGCTTGGTCATGGGTAGTTTCCTTTCCTATGCTCTCCTTTGATTGCCCCTCTCATATGCCTCTCTTCTGTTTCTTTCTCTACCTTAGTCTTTCAACCAAGTGTCCCCATCCATTTCCTTATCCTCCATCCTCATGTTCCTATCCCTATCCCGCTCCCTCTTTCCTTCTTGTCTGTCCTCTCCCATTTTTCCTATGTGTTAAAATCTAGATGGTGTCCTGTGGCACCCCTAAGCTTGTTAAGAAAGTAGGTAGGGATGCTACTTGCCCATGCAAGAGCGGGGTAGCCCCGCACCCCTCCTGAATGCTGGGGGCAGGTGTGGATCCATCATCCCCCCCTCCCCTCACTCCAACACATTTGTAGACTCAAATTGTAAATTTGAATTTCTAAGTATGACTATAATTTAAAAACTAATAACATAGTTTTTAAATTTTCTACTGCATATTTTGCCAAGGCAATATAAGAGTCCTACATTACTTAAGTAAGAGATTTGTATTGTCTTAGCCTCCTATATAAAGGTCATATTAGGCTACACTATAACTTGCACAAAGTATTAAGTAAAAAATATACGTAATACATATTACTATATTTATATATAGTAAAAGCAATAACAAATATTTATAAATATGTATATATATATATTTATATAAAATAAGTAGGCAGGGTGGGGGGCAGGGCGGAACCCCTCTGAGGGGTGGGGTAGCAGGTTGCGAGGCCTCGTTGCCCACCCTTAGAAGTAGGTCTGGAGAAGAACCTGGCTGACTCGCTGACTTTAGGCCTTGGTGCTTCATCTAGTGGTGGACTCAGATGTGGTTGGTTGTGGGAGATCACAAATGCACCCTAGAACTAAAGGTTGACAAGTAAAGCAGTGCATTCTCAGTGTGATCATTGGAGAGCAAGAAGGTGGATTATCAACAAGGATATGCATTGACGCAAGTGGAGCCCCATGTAGATAAGCATTGGCAGTAGATGGTAATAAAATTGGATTAGTTCTTATTTGCTATTGTTCTAAAACTTATTTTTTAGCACTGGTTTAAAAATTGGTGTTGTTGGTTAGGAATGAGACTCCCGACAGCTGCTCATGTTTAGTCCTCCTGAGTCATTCATTTCAATCAATGAAAGATTATTTTCTTGGTTAATTGATAGCAAAATTACTAGGCCCATACTTACAAAGAGGTTATCATGATTTATGATACGTCAGATTGTAAAATTATTTTTATTATATATCCAATAATATCAATGGGTGTTGTGGACAAAAACATTAAACATCATCTGAATGGAAATGGTTTATGTCAACATGTAAGGCAACAATGCGGCTGAGAGAGTACACCATTGGTTGTTAGGAGTGCCGAAGGCATTGTGATGTTGTTTTTGTCATGAGCAATGGGAAAGATGGCTTGAGTGGTGGTGGATCTTGAACTCCACCTGCTCCTTAGCAAATGTGATTGGACAGTGTGGAGTGGGGTGGATAACCCGCTAGAGTGGATCTCTGGCATTCTCCTAACGGAAACGTACACAAAAAAAGACATAAATCCATTTTGCTAGTTAAAAAAATGAGAATGAAGCACTGGATAAAGGAGTTAATACCTTTTTCAGTGATAAGAATTGTTTGATGCCAATTTGTTGAGAGTCAATAGATATTATGAACGTATAAAAGCTATATCTATTATTATTAATTATGGAATTAGCTTTGGGTTTTGTATACTTTTTTTTATTGGCATCAAGTTTCCGGGAATAGTTCGGATAATTCAAGGGAAAAATCTCTCAATCCAATGGTGGGATTCGAATCTTGGACCTTGAAATGAGTATACCACCAAGACTAAGGTTCTTTACCACTTGAGCCAACCCCTAGTATACTCACCTAAATAAAAGGATTATTAAAAACTTATATGGTTTAAACAAGATATGCCACAACTCTTTTGTTTGTTGCATCAATCACCTTTATTTAGCTAAGAAATTATAAGGACAAACCTTTTATTTAGCTTCATTTCTCAACTTTATTTTGTTTTTATTTGTGCATCTGTAATATAACTCAAAGTGTTGGAATGTAACCACGGTATTTCTCCGCCATAAGTGAAGTTAATAATATATATATCTTAAAAAAAACATATGTAAACAAGAAATTTATTTGAATCACACACCTCTTCCTCCCGTATCTTTGAACTTATTAACATGTATGGGCCAAGGTTGCATAGTTTGTTGCTCTTATGGTTCTAAGCGTTGTGAAAAAAGCATCACAAAATGCTGGTTTGTTTGGATTCTCCCTCAGTCTCCAAACTATGCGGATCTTTGCCTGCTTTTATGAGTAACCAATCGAGTACAGTTGAAACAAACGATGTTGCAAGATTTTAGAGAGAAAATTACTAATATGCAATTCCAATTTTCCAAAGGTAGTTCGGTTCTCCTAAAAAAAGGACAACAAAATGGTTAGCCAGAGCCATTTTGTGTTGTTTTGATTAGCCCAAAAAAGTGTATCTTTTAGAAACTTAAAAGTTATGCCTACCATTGGCAAAGGCATTTTACAATATGGCTTGCACTTTTGGAAAGAACCTAAAACCTCTCTTTTAGTACTTTAGTCCCTCCTGTCTCTTCCCCAAGTGCACGCAACAAATCTATATATCTCTAACATCTAGAAGAACTCAGGGGCCTTGAGGATTGAAGAAAAAAGGCAAAAGATCAAATGGGTATGGTGATGGTGATTTCGGTGCCTTTGATTCTCTTCTGCACGCTATTTGGTTTTGGGTGTTATTTCTTGGGCAGAGCCAAAGGTAGACAAGAATTCTGCACCAATGGTCAAATTTATGGGGTACCAACTCTACCCCCAAGGAATTCCAGGCACTGGAGCACCTAATTCTCACTCCTCACCCCCTCCAATCCATTCCAAGCATCACAACTCTGCCCATGTTTGAGTCCTTCCACCATGCTTATAGAGCTTCCTTTTTTGATGATCCCATTCACGTAGTTGAGTCAGTCTTTACCATCGACGGTGATATTTTGATGTTTGATATTTGGTGTTGTTATATTTGTGTGAATTACTGATATTAATATATAGCTCAATTTGGCAGTTTGTTTAGGTTTTGGTGTATATTGGATGCAAGTGGAATTGAATAACAATTTTTTTCTCCATAAATCTACTTGTGTAGCTTTTGTTTGGTTATAAAATTCCTAAAGAAGGCCACTCATAACTTTGGTTTTTTTTTACAAGTAATCTTTGCAAGAAAAGAAGTCTCTCCATGTGAAAAATGACTTGCTTTTTCTTTTCCTAGATAGAGAGAAACTCCAACTTCTCTCTAAAAAGTCTTCCAATCCAAATCTAGTTTTGAGGGGGTGGGAGCTTTGGCTCCTCCCCCCTCACCTTCCTCCTATCCTTATTTTCAGTCTATCATTTTTGGTTTTGTTTATTGTGTGCTTTATTTTCAGCTCAAATAAGGGTGAGTACTTTCGGGTGATCCCAATCTTAGCATGGCTTTTGTTCCTCTTCTTTTTTTTGAGATCTGTGTTTTCACCTTCCAGATAAATCTCTTTTTTCATCTTTTCTTTTGGCCCCGAATGAGGTGTCGAGCCGCTTGGAACAAACGCAACCTAGGGCAAGAGTTGCTCGAGAAGGGCGGGCGATGTTATGGCCAATGGTCGTTGCGGCGGTGCTCGAGCGTAGGAGGGTCTTCTGCGCAGTGGAGGCAGGTGTCCGTGCGAGTTGGGTGCTCATGCCGTCTGGGCTCGGGAAGCCGATGCTTGTGGTGGGCGCGCTGTTTGGGCTCAAGTCGGTGCTCGTGGTGGGCGGCGATAGCAGAGAGGGGGACGGGCTAAGGAGAGAGCGGCAGAGGGAGGGCAACGACATCGAAGAAATGTAAGAAGGAGAAAAAGAATAAAGAAAAAGAACAAAGAAAGTAAAAGATTGAGACGGCGGGCTAGGATAAGATGAAACCCTAAGCCCCACTTGCAATTTTTTTTATGTGTTTTCTTTTTGCAGTTTTTTGGTTTTAGTTATTAATAAAAAAGAAATAGGCTATTGGATTTGATGTCCATAACAGAGTCTCGTACATCTCCTCCGTGGAAGCACGGAATGGGCTAGTGCTTCTCTTCTTTGGAAGAGCGGTCGTTTAGTTATATTTTTACAGAGCGCTCTCTTTGTTAGGAGAGAGTTTTATAGAAGTTAAGACAATATCCGCCACAAATGCTTTTGTGTGCAGGGGTGCCCCAGAGCAGATGCGTAGTTTGGCTTGTAGTCCCGATTTTTCCTGTATTTATAAGTCACAGCTGTAATTTCGGTTCATTGAATTAAATGAAGTATGTTTCCATAAAAAAGAATAACTTTGGTTTTTTAATGTCATATTGTCAATTTATAAGCAACTATTTAAGTGTTTTGAGCATAAACTCTTGGCATCCATTCATGACTTCACGTCTAGGACATGCCAAGCATAATAAAATCTTAAATCTTTTTATCTAGATCTCGTCTAGAACGAAAGCAAACATTTCACCATTCCCTCTGGACCAAACCAACTTCGTGATCTCAACTCAAACCACTTCATAATTCAAAGCACCCAACTAATCATTTCATAGATAAAAACATCCTAACTCAATTCAACACAGTAACAATATTCGTTTCAAACTGAAATCATCACTTAAACGAAATTGAAAACTTTAATTTAACCACCAAGTGTGATGGGCCGCGTGTAGTGCCATAACTATGGCATAAATGAAGTAAGAAAAATGTTAATTATACTTAAGAAAAACTTGTAAAAAAAATTATTTCTCCAAGTGTCAATTATTGATATGTTGAAAATTATGAAATTTGAATTTCAAAAGAAAACTTATAAAATGAGTCTTGTACTTAAAATTGTAAGTACATGTAACATTACTGATTGTTACCTAGATGACTAACACAAGAAGAGGTGAATTGTGTTATTTTAAAAAAGTAACAATTATAAATCAAATACACAATATAAAATGTGAATAAAATACAAGTAAAAAGTAAGGGTAAGAGAAAAGCAAACTCAATATTTTATCTAGGTTAAGTCCCACTGCCTACATCCCCGTCTCAAGCTATCCTTTGAGGATTCTCAAATTCATTATTCAACCTCTTTTAGGTGAAGATAGAAACCTATTGCACTTTTGAGTAATACCACTTCAAAGAATCCGTATAGAACACCTTCTACACTTACAATCACCTTACAAGTGGTGATTTAACTATGAGTAATGCTATATACCACACTCTTATCCTATTTTGAGCATACTAAGTAGTATGTGACACATTCATTATCATTATATGATAAAGAAGCTTGCAGTAAATGATCATTTAATGGTGATAAATGTGTTACATCTTATTTAGTGGGATGAAAGTGGGATGGTAGTATGGTGTATAGAATTTTCCTTTAACTATTCCCCGTATAGAACTCCTACACCCTTTTACTGATACAAAACTCATAGTTGGTAGGTTATCAAATAACACTTCTCAATGAGTAAAATAAAAACAATACAACACAAATTATATCTCTCTCAACATGAATAAGTATTTAAGGCTCAATACTTAAAAAAGAAAGATTGAAAACTTTTGATAAATGAATGTTATAAACCTTGTAGTTGATGTATCGTAGTATAAAGATCTCATTGAGCTATTTATAGACATATGAGGTTTCATGTTCAAATTAAAAAGAAGCACCACTCACTTTTCAAATAAAAGTATCTCCTTTTTACAATTGTTAAATACAACATGTTTCGTTTGGATTCTTGAATGAGCTCAGCTCATCTCAGTTAAGTTCTGTTTTAGACCTATTCTAACATCAAAACACATAACTCTCAAATCATTAAATATCACTCAACTCAAAACCTCTTTACAAGTGAGACGTACAACTTTTTTCAACTTAACACATCTTTACATGTGGAACCCACAACCTTTTTTAACTTTCCATAAATAGATCTAAATTCATCTTAACATACAAACACATCTAAACTTATATTAAGTGGGCTCCATAAAACTCACTCAACCATATCAACTCACTATTATTCATAAAAAACTTAACTCATTTCAACTAAATTCAACATCCAAACAGGGCCTTACTTTTCAAAATTTTCAAACATAATCTTTTACTTTTCGCATATGACAAAAGGAGTATTATTTATTTTTCAAAATTTTTAAACAAAATCATCTACCTTTTACATATGTCAAAAAAAGCATCAATGATTTTTCAAGAGTTTCAAACCTAATCTTTTACTTTTTGCATTTGGCAAAAGGAGTATTATCTACTTTTTAAAATTTTCAAACAAAACCATTTCCCTTTTGCATATGTCAAAAAAAACATCAATGACTTTTCAAGATTTTCAAAATTAATCTCTTACTTTTCACATAGGATAAAAGGAACATTATTTACTTTTCAAAATTTTCAAGTAAAATCATTTACCTTTCACATATGTCAAAAAAATAGCAATCATTTTTCAAAATTTTCAAATCTAATATTTTACTTTTCGCATGTTACAAAATGAGTATTATTTATTTTTAACAAATTTTAAACAAAATCATCTACATTTTACATATGTTAAAAAGAGTATCAATTACTTTTCAAATTTTCAAACAAAGCAGGCACGTGAAAGGTGACAAAAAAAATTCAAATTTCAAACTTTTTATTTATTTTTTAAATAGGGAAACGCTTCTAGACAGCCCTGCTATTTATAGGATAAAAATAGCCCTCCAATAAGCATAAGACACGTAAGAAACTGGTGTATGAGGACAATACAAAACAATACAGGTGATTAAAACCGAATTGCTCTGCTCCAGGTTCTCTCTTTCTCGAAATCCTTCCCCCACCGGAATTTCCAATGAAAATTGTAGTAGCTTTTGTGGATGCACTTCTCCATTTTAGCATACAGAGAATTGAAACTGGATTCTTCATATTCCATTCTTACATGCAAACGTTGTATTCCCCTCTACCAGAGACTTGCTTTTAAAGATTTAATTATTTATATGTTTCCTTATGCAAACCCAAAAATGTTTGCTCGTGTTTACCTGTAAGCAAGCAAGCCGGCCATCACGTAAGCATTGAAAATAGTCTTGCTAATGGCCTAATTGTTTTACCCCATCTCCCGAAAGGCTCACTGAAAAAAGCAAGTAATTTCATAAATTTGAAGCTTTCTGCAATACTATTTTCACAAAGTGAAAGAATTACAGGGCGTGAATCCTTGGGGAAATCCCCTCTTCTTTTCTTGTCATGGCCTCCACTGAGATCTTGCCGTTGCCGCCACCAAACGGAGACCCCACAGTTGCCGTCACCCTTTCGAGATCTTGCCGTCACCATCTTCGAGATCTTGTCGTCGCCCACCACGATTGTCGTCGCCCATTACGTGCTCTCTGTCGTTGGAGATGAGTAGGGTGAAGATGAGTTTGGGTTGGGATGAAGTGGGGTGGGGATGGGTTTGGGTTGGAATACGAAGACAGGGAAGCATGGTTTGGTTGTCTGTTATGTTCTAGTGGAGGCAAATGCATGTTAATTAAAATAAAATGCTTACGTGTTGGATTGTTGTTGGAGGGCTGATTATTGAGGAAGACCAGCCAGACCGGTCTCTAGATTTTCTCTTTTAAATATATCATGCACATGCAAAAAATGCAAGTTGATCTTTTATGAAAAAAACTATTTTTGAGCTTTAATCCAATTTTAAATTTTTTAAGAGATGTACAAAATTACTCTTAAAATATTTATTTGTAAGTTTGTTTTCTTTCTTGTTCATACTTGATTCATTGATGTGCTTGACTATATTATGTAGACAATTTGAAATTGAGACTCCTTTATATTTAAATTCATTTATTATCATAAAAATCTATACGTAGATATATAAATATATGAAATTTCAAACTTTAGGTTAAACACTCAAAGTAAATGGTGATATTGTGATATGATAGTTAACTGCCATGTCACGACCAATCAGAATACAACATTTGGCAAACTATGTACGGTCGGCAAGCCACATCAGCATGAGTAGTAAAACAAATATAAAAAGAACAGGTAAATTAAAAAAGAGTTTTCAAAATAAAATAATGAGATAAATTAGATAAAATAAACAAATAAAAAATAAAAATAAAAATCAAATAAAATTTATAAACATTAAGAAAATCTTTAAAATATAAAATTAAGAACTTTTTCTTATGAATTTTAGAAAATCTACAAAATAAAAAACATAAAAAACCTTATAAACCAAAGAATTTTAATAAAACTTGAAATTAAAAAAAATCTTAGAAATTCTCGTAAATCAACAAAAAATAATAATGACACATAAAAGATTAGAAACATCACAAAATTTTAAAAACATAAAGATAAAAAAATGAATAGAACAATTTTTAAGCAAATAAAAACTTTAAAATATAAAATTCTAAAAATACATTTAAAAAAAATTAAAATTTTCTGAAACACATAAATTATAAAAAAAAATTATTATGAGAATTCTGAAGAAAATATTACTAAAATGCTTCGGAAAATAAAAAACGGTAATACAAAAAGAAAGATAATGAAATTAATGTTAAAGTTAAAAAAAAAATAAACAAAGTTTCAATTAAAACAAAGATAGGAAATGCGGGGTAGCATTTGGGCTGCCCAGATCCGAATGCCCAAGCGAGGCCTAGTGTGCCACCTCGGCCCGATAGCCCTAGAGGGGTGGCCATTTCCTTGTTGGATACCGTCGGGGCCATCCACGATGTGGCCCTGCCAGCCCTTGCTTAGGCAATCCAATGGGGTTGGCAGCGTTGGCCACCCGTTCCTACCGGATCACCAACGGGGTGCCCGACATTGACCATCGCCCATGGGTGGCCACCTCCGTGGGGCCATCTCTCTTCAAAGTTTAAAAAAAAAAAATGTTTATTTTTTATTTTTTGAATTAAACATTAATTTCGTTACCTTTCATAATAATTTCATTTTTTGTTTTTATAGTGTTTTAGTAACTTTTTTTTAATCAATTTTCATAATAAATTGTTATAATTTATGTAGTTTAGAAATCTTTAATGTTATTTTTCAAAATGTAATTTTATACTTTTTAGAATTGGAAAATGTTTGTATGCCAAACATCTTCTAGTGTATTTTATTTTTATTTTTATTATTTTTTTAATAGTTAAAAAAGTGATTACTAGTGAATTTGTATTTTTTTTTAATTTTTAAAATTTTAAAAAAAATATATTTGAAAGAAGTTTTATGATTTTAAAACTATACATATCAATTAGAGTATTGTTTAAATCATTTGGAAATTTTTGAGTAATTTTCTTTCCTTTTAGTTTAATTGGATGGTGATTATAGTTAATAAAAGTAAAATTCTTTTTCTAACCAAAATGCCCAAATCATTAAAAATAAAATAAGCTTTATCCAACTTATCTTAGAAAATAAAATGAAAAAATAGATTACAATCATCATCAATTTGTAAAAAAACCAAAAGTTGGGGATACTAAATTAAAAAAACAGTAATTAAGTGAAATACATATATATAGTAGGAGTTTACGGATTTTATTTATAAGAAATTTTAATTTAAATTAAGAAGCCTGTGTTGGTAAGTTATGAAAAACCGATGGTCAGCCCATATATGCAGAAGGCTTTAAGTTAATCTACTTATTTCCTTTTGGATATAGGAAATTTTTGCTCAAAAACCTGTTTCAATAAAATCTTTGTTCAAATCTAAGGAACCTACTAATATTATTCCCATAGAACTTAATAACATCAACCAAGAAGATTATAGTATAATAGATATAGAAAGAAACTTACAAGACTGGACAATTCCTAATGTTCCAAATCATCAAATATACAAACAGTCTACTTTTTCTGAAATATCATTTCTTACGAATTATACAATTAAAACAGTAGAAAAAATTATTAGTTTAAATAATGATTATGAATCATTACACTTATTAACAAATGAAACAATTAATCGTCACAAAGAACAGAAATACTCTTTCATACATATTGGATTAGTACAAGTGGCTATAAAACCACTTACTAGAAGTATATTAAACACCTCAGTATTACTCTGTTTAAAAGATGGAAGGCACTATAATTTTCATGATTCTTTACTTGGAATGATAGAATCAAGTCTGTCTGAAGGACCAGTTTATTTTAATTGTTATCCCAATTATTTTCTTTCATTATTTGATACCAATATCTTGCATTCTTTAATATTAAATATTAAAACAAATGGTTATAATATGATGAAAAGATCACATCTTTTAACAGTAAATTATAGGATCCACTATAAATTAATGAAAACAACATTAGAGTCACAAGCTCTTATTACAAGTCCAAAAGGATATACATTACTATTACAATCTAGTACACAAAACTCTAACATACAAATTCCTAAACAAATCAATTTGAACCAAATTACACTTCCAAATGAACGGTAATTAGAGAATATTATCTCATTACCTAAGATAGAAAATAATTCTAAAAATGATCTTGAATATATAGAACAAAAAATAGACGGAACAATTCAAATAGCTTTTTAACCCTTGAGAAGATCATTTCACATTATTCTTCTCCAGCACCCTCTAGTTATCAGACACCCAGATCTGCATTTACATCAATCTTTCAGAATAAATCTCAAAATTTTAATACTAGATCCCAGAATCTTGATACACAGATTCGGGAAATTATTCCTGGAAATATTATAGATACACCAGTATATACTGTTAGCCATCCTGATAAAGTATCCACCTCTCGTAATCTTGAAAAAGAACCTGAACCTTCTTCCCCAACGTACTCATAAGTAGTTGGAGATGATGCCCAAATATATACCCTGAATAAAGAAGACTTTAAAATCAACAAGGAATACTTTAAACAAGATTATATGAATGGGGAAAATAGTCACAAAAGAATAATATTCTTCTCAACTTTTACAAAATTAGAAAGAGATTATATTCAAAAAAAATATTATGAGGATTTAGAAAAAATACAGACTAATATACATTTCTTTACATGATTCGAGATATATAAATCTAATCGATTATCTACTATAAACAGAACCACTAACCAATGGATTAAATGAGAAAATAACCAAACTGTTTATGAGGAATACCTCCATTTTGAAATTATCAAGTTTAATCAAAGAAACACTCAAATTTTAGTTTCACCAATAAAAAAAACATAATATTACAAATACTGATAAATGATTTTTCTAAAAGTAAATATGATTTTTTAGAACAAATCTCTAGTAAATTAGAAAAATTAACTATTAGTAATTCTGTTTCTACCTCAAAACAACCCCATATTAATGTATTAAGTAAGACAAACTCTCATGTATTATCTGACTCTGAAATTAGTAATATTGAAAACTAATTTAAAAATCTAGATCTACAAATAAATAAGATTAGAGGAAATCATGTTAATAGCTTTTCAGTTAGAGATTCTAAACATCATGTTTCTATTACTCGAAATTGGTATCCTAGGCTCACTCCGCCGGATATGCAATTCGAGGAAAGAGAACATATAGTAAGATTTGCTTTCGCACCAGATGTATTATATGAATAAAATATAGATGGATTATCTGAATATGAAATATTAAATCATTTCCAAGAGATGATTATGGTTGCCAATGTCTATAAAAGTAATAGAAAGACTGATCATCAAGTAACACACATTATTATCACAGGGTTTACTGGCCAATTAAAAGGCTGGTGGGATCACTATATTTCTTACGAACAAAGGTCACAGATATTAAATGCTTATAAATATGATGAAAACATGCAAATGATTAAGATTGAAAATGATTTACCTATAGAAGATGCTGTAAACACATTAATATATGCATTAACTAAACACTTTGTTGGTGATCCTGTTCAGTTCAAAGAAAGAACTAGTGATTTATTGATTAATTTAAAATGCCCCCAATTATCTGATTTCCGTTGATATAAATATGTATTTATAACTAAAGTTATGATCAGAAATGATTGCCAACAACCATACTGGAAGGAAAAGTTCATAGCCGGACTTCCATATTACTTCGCCCAAAAGGTACGAGAATCATTATTAAGACCAGATGGTACTATTGATTTTCATAATCTTACATATGGTGATATAATAAATAAAATTAATAGAACTGCATTAACTATGTGCAATGATTTAAAATTAAAAAAACAAATGGAGAAAGAAAAGAAATTTGCTAGAGAAGAATTAGGTACCATTTGTGAACAATTCGGCTATACTCCATTATTAACCCATTCAAGTAGACATAAAAAAGAGAAAAATGTCTATAAGAATTATTCTAATAAAAGACGAAAATACAAAAAACTCTATAAAAAGATAAAAGAGAAACAAACATATAATAAGCCACTAAAAAATCCTAAAAAGACTAATAAAAAGAAAAAACAGATTGTTTGTTATAAATGCGAAAAAGTTGAACATTATAATTCAAATTGTAAAGTCAAACAACAGATTAATGAATTAGATATATCCGAAGCATTAAAAAACAGATTATTAGATATTTTTATAATACATTCAAGCGAAGAGGAAGAAGATAATTCTTTAGAGGAAGAAGAAATCTATCAATTAAAAGAATAAAGTTTTTCAGAACAATCTTCTGATAATGAATCCGAAGAAGATGAAGTACAGATTTGTAATTATCTAAATAAAGATAATTGTATCTATAACAAAACTATTAATGTACTTTCAAGGCAAGAAGACATTATATTAGAATTGATAGATAAAATTAATAACCCTCAAGAAAGAAAAGATTACTTAGAAAAGTTAAAAGATACTTTTAGTAATCAAAATTCTTCAGTAACGGCATCTGCAACATCTTATAATTTTTCAAAAATAATAGGAAGATTTAAAACCGACAAACAGAAAATTACGATATAAGATATACAATAAGAAATTAATAAGATAAAACAGGAGATTAAAAATTTAAAAATATCAAATCTTAAACTAGAAGTTTCAAATGAACAATTATTACAAGAAATTATACTATTAAAAATAGAAATAATGAAAATAATTTTCATAATAAAGAACATGATAAATAACAAGGAGAATACTCAACTTTAGTTATAAAAGATGAAACAGATAACTTCATTAATATCCTTGAAAAGATAAATTTTCAAAAATGGTATACTGAGGTAACAATTTCTATTAACCAAGGATTTTCTTTTACAATAATTGCCCTCCTGGATACAGGAGCAGATTTAAATTGTATACAAGAAGGAATAATACCCTCTAAATATTTTGAAAAGACAAAAGAAACATTATCTCAAGCTAATGAAACAAAATTAAACATAAATTATAAATTATCCAATGCACACATTTGTAATAGTGGATTTTTTTTAAAACAACATTTATTTTAGTAAAAAATATGAATACTAAAGTAATATTATGAAATCATTTTCTTACTCTACTTTATCCTTTCTCTGTAACAGAAGAAAGAATTTTTACTAAAATACTTGGACAGGAAATTCAATTTAAATTTTTATTTCCTCCAGTATCAAAAGAAATTAATTCTTTAAAAGAAATCTCATTAACCAAAGAAATTAATTTTTTAACAAGAAATAGAATTAAAACAAAAGAAAACCAGATAAGTTTTTTAAAACAAGAATTAAAATACAAAAGAATCCAAGAACAACTAAAAGACCCGTTATTAACCCAAAAAATTGAAAATTTTAAAACTATAATTGAAAATAAAGTATGCTCTAACTTGCCCAATGCTTTATGGAACAGAAAACAGCATATAGTTGAATTACCCTATGAAAAAGATTTTTCTGAGAAAAATATTCCAACCAAAGCTAGACCTATCCAAATGAATAATGAATTATTAGAATACTGTAAAAAAGAAATTAAGGATTTAAGATCAAAATGATTAATAAAAAAAAGTAAATTACTATGGAGTTGTGCTGCTTTTTATGTTAAGAAACAGGCAGAATTAGAAAGAGGAGTTCCTCGCCTAGTCATCAATTATAAACCTCTAAATAAAGTATTACAATGGATTAGATATCTAATTCTCAATAAAAAAGATTTATTATCTCGACTTTATAATGCTACAGTATTTTCAAAATTTGATATGAAAAGTGGATTTTGGTAAATTCAAATTGTTGAAAAAGATCGATATAAAACAGCATTTACAATTCCTTTTGGACATTTTGAGTGGAACGCTATGCCATTTGCATTAAAAAATGCCCCTAGTGAATTCCAAAATATTATGAATGAGATATTTACTCATTTTACTCAATTTTCGATAGTTTATATAGATGATGTATTAATATTTTCTTCATCTATTGAACAACATTGGAAACATTTAAATACTTTTGTTTAAATCATCAAACAAAATAGATTAGTAGTTTCATCACCTAAAATAAAATTATTTCAAAATAAAATTAGATTCCTTGGACATGAGATTTATCAAGGAACTATTACACTAATTAGCAGAGCTATAGAATTTGCCGATAAATTTCCAGACAAAATAAAAGATAAGAACCAATTACAGAGATTTTTAGGAAGTCTCAATTACGTTGCAGACTTTTATCAATCTCTCAGACCATTATGTAAACCATTATTTAAAAGATTAAAAAAGAACCCACCTCCTTGGACAGATGAACATACTAATATTATAAAACAAATTAAGGCTCATGTTAAGAAATTACCATGTTTAGAAATTCCATCTCCGCATACCTTTAAAATTGTTGAAACAGATGCTTCTGATCTTGGATATGGAGGAATTATGAAACAGAAATTATCAACTGATTTGGAACAAATTGTTCGATTTTATTCAGGATGTTGGAATCCTATCCAAAAGAATTATAATACTATTAAAAAGGAAATTCTAGCTATTGTATTATGTATTTCTAAATTTCAAGATGATTTGCTGAATCAAAAGTTTTTACTTAGAATAGATTGTAAATCAGCCAAGGAAGTTTTGATTAAAGATGTTAAAAACCTGGCTGCTAAGCAAATATTTGCCAGATGATAAGCTATATTAAGTATTTTTTATTTTGATATTGAACATATTAAAGGAAAATTTAATTCTCTTCCTGATTTTCTATCCCGATAATTCTTACAGGAAAAATCATGTCTTCTTCAAAGTCAACAGTAAAGTCCAAATCCTCATATGCGAGGCCACCATCTCCTCCCTATCCTTCACCTTGTCCCTCCGCAACTCCAAGACCATATACGGTATTGTGGTCATTACTAGAAAACATTAGACCCTCTTATAATTCATTTTCACCATTAGCTGCTCCAAAATTACCGACCTATTCCAAAGCTTCTTTTCCTTCCCAAATTATTAATCTCCCATTATTATCTCAACTTTCTTCATCTCCTATTATCATCAAATCTCATTGGCACCCAGTCTTTCCTATTGAATCTGAAATTCAACACCTGTCTGACCCCCATAAATTATTTGATGCATTCCTTTTACCAGATTGGCATTATATTTCACAAAAAATTAAGAAAACTCAGCATTTTTATGAATTCATATTAGTAGATACCGAGTCAGTTATTCTCTCTGAAATTCTTTGTTCTCTACAAACCCAACATTCTCCACCTGCATCACCAATTACTGTTTTTCATAAAGTCACCATTAAACAAGTTCTTACTCTGGAACAATGGAGAAAAAAATCCCTATTTAACAAGAAACTTCTCTCATCCTTATGATCCTCCTTATTATGATTACTATGATTACCAGTAAGTATGGACAAAAATGTTTCTAAAACAAAATAAAAACCTGCGTCATTCATGGTTCCTTCATTTTGACAAATTACAAGAAATCACCACACTCCCGAAATGGTTCTCACTATGGTGGGAATATTACGGACCTGAAACTCTTCTCCTTCCTCTTCCCCTTCAAGAAAGTCTCCGAAATTTCATTTCACAAAATGACAATCCATCAGTATTAAACCATTGTTCTCCACTTCTGCCTTTCTTTCTCAAAACAAAATTAAATTGGATTATGAAATGAGAATATGTTATCAAACCTCGTCCCTCTCTCAAAACCATTATGTTTCTAGCCCGCTAAGTTTCTGTCAAATGGTGGGAAAAATACAATTATGATCATATATTAAAAATGTTTTCAAAAGTCACCAAAACTCCAGAAGCCCTAGTCTAATGAAGCAGATTTCAAGCACAATTAGCATCCATTACCAACAAGAAGGATTTGAAAAAATTAGCTGAAACAATGTCACAAGTATCAGACAGTGACGATGAAGAAGAAGCACAACACCAAGCTAGATTATCTCCACTACAGCAATCCGTATTATTATCACCAGCTCATCAGGCCTCTCCTTCTCAATAGGCCTCCCATAGTAACCAAGCCGCCTCTCCCTCTCAAGATTACTCACCTTATCATCCAGTACAACTGATGGATTCTCAAGACCCATTTGAACTTGAATTAGCAAATTACGATCCTCAGAATATGTGACTCCAAAAGATTATTACTTTTCGATTAATCAGCAAGATAGTCGGAAGTTGTCAGAGATATTATCCCTTCAGAAGATTATTATTGTTTGTGTACATACAAGTTTACTTGTTTTGTACTGTGTTTGTTTTTAGTGTCAGCTGTACTGTATTTGTTTTTAGCATCAGCTGATACTGTTCTTATTTTTAGTGTCGGCTAGTACTGTTCATGTATTATTAGACTTACTGTTTAAGTGTCTATATAAAGGGCTTCATGAGGAAAGAAGGGCATTCAGAATTCCTGATCTGAAATCCCTTCCTCTCTCGCTCAAACCTCTCTATCCGTCCAGTCCTTCCTTCTCACTTCATCTCCTAATCCTTTTTTCCAATGTCTTCAACCTTCAACTCCTTTGAGAATTAGTCTCTTTATAAGTATTATGTTTTTAATGAAAAAGTTTATTTTATATATCTCTCTTATATTATTTATTTCCTCATGCATATGGTCAGTTATACTGCCTGCTCTATCTGTTATCATGCATATGACCGGTTATACTGTCTATTATATTATATTGTTTATCTATTTTATACTTGAGATATAATTACGTTAATTTATAAATTTATTTTTATATATTTTTACAATATTTCTCAAAATAAACCTCAAATATTAATATATTATAATCTCATTATTTTGAGGAGCCGAGGAGTAATTTTAAACAACTAGTAGCCTCGTAAGAAAAAGACTTTTTTTATTTTTTCCTCCTTTAATTGAGCCTTTGCTCTCAGCTCCCCCCATAAAGAGCAAAAGAAAAAGGCATCTTGCGACACGCGAAGCGAAGCGCAGCAGCGACAGCATACAGCAGCAGCCGCACCGCGCTTACTGTTCAGCCTGGTGCGCCCTCATTCTCTCTTCTTCTTCTTCTTCTTCTTCTTTGTTCTTCATTTTTTTCTTTTCTAAAACCCTGTTAGGTTTTCTTCTTTTATTATGTTCTTCTTCCTTCTCTCTTTTTCGGCCATTCAAAAAAAAAAAAAAAAAAACTGCTTTAGTGCCTCTCGATCTCGATTTGGGAGATTTAGTTCTATTTAGGTTCGCAAAGAAGCGGGATTTTATGCGTTCTGGTTCCAATTTAATTTTCGAGTGGGTTTCGTCGGAGGACTCCCTAGGGAATTGGGTGAGGTTTGCGTTAGTTAGGTCTTGATGGGTATGTTTTATATTACGTGGGTTTGTATAATATTGTGCGTTTTTTTCTAAACATGAAAAGTGCATATTAGGTTTGTATGTGTGCCGTAGGTTGTCCATAATGAGAGCTTTTTGTTTTATTTTCGGTTCCAATAATTTCCCCCTTCTTTGACATTGAAATTATAGTTTTAGGTTTTTGCCCCAGAACTTGGTTAGGTGTGAGTTCTCGAGGTTTTCACAAGTTTATTTTTTGTTTTATTTATTTATTGTATAACTGGCGTTGTTAAAGTGAATTGACACTCCACACAGAGCTCATTTGTTGTGAACTCCGTGTTTAGTCTGCTGTTCTCTACTCGAGGCTTGTATATTTTACCAGTTTTAATTCACCGTGTGATACACCAATCATTCATTTAGGAGAATAAATATGACCTAAATTCACGACCCGTTTTTTGAATTCCGTGCTTAATTAGTCATGAAATCTACATTTTTACATGCTTGATGCTTCCCTTGCATGATGATCCGAATGGCTTGGTTTGTTTTAGGTGTTTATCAGAAGGGATATAACGTGGACTATGATATTTCCATCAACTTCTTGTCACTATTGAATATTTTAGTCATGAAAGACTTTAATGGTTTGATTGGGGATGGATTCATGGAGGAACTTGGATTATCATGATGTTAAAATCATTTAAAGAAGCTTGGCAGTAGGATTTGACATGTTTCACTTGATAGGTAGGTGAGTTCCAAGTAACTTTGATACACATTCTTATCAAACCTATTGTGTGTCCAAGATTGTGTGGACTCTGAGATATAATTATTTCTGTATTTATGCATTTAAAGTCAGTTTATATCCAATTTATTATACAATGGTAATATATTTTATCTGTTGTGAACTTTATGTTCGATTGAGATTTTAAGCATTCCTGTTTTGGTGATTTTTATGTCATTAATGCTTTTCATAGCATTTCACACTGAGGCCTTGATGATTTTTGGAATTATTCCATAACATGTAACATGCTTTTCACTTATCCAAAAAAAAAAGCATGTAACATGCTTTTCGTAATTTTATTTCTTCAGTATTGAAAATGATAGTAGGCCGAGAAGAAAAAAAACCGCTAGTGATCATAGAAAAGCTGATTGTCAAATTTGCGGGTTTATACTTTTTGTTGATGGTCTGCATTTAGGTCAAGGCTGTAATGGTTATGACTTAATGGCAAAGATGATGTAGTGGTGTACAATTAATAACTACTTATGGCTTTAGTTTCCAAATTTTAAATATCCTTTGATAAAGTTTTGTTTTGTTTCTTTTTATAAGGCCATACTTATCAAAAGAGCTTTTCATATTGATGTGTACTGTCCAAAGGATTTGCATTGTCTTGAACTTATAAAAAAAAAAAAAAGGTTTGCATTGTCATGATGACTTAGAGTGTGTTCTGCCAATTTTTTAAGTCTTAACTAATTTGAGTATTCTATATTTGTTTGATTTTTATTTTGTTTTTGATCACTTTAGTACATCATATTCAGGTGGTGTTTAATTTCTGATCGATCTGTTTGTTTCGTGCTGGAAAAGGACCTTTTCTTGCTGTAGTAGACGTATTTTTGTCCATTATTTCGTACTTTTTGGGGATACACATGGCTGGAATTTTACCTGGGGAGTCATCTCATCATGGCACGTCTGATGGTGGGTCTTCAAGAAATTCTCTAGACAGGCAAGAGGAAGTTGGTCGCTGGTATTTGTCAAGAAAGGAAATTGAAGAAAATTCCCCTTCAAGAAGAGATGGGACTGACCTGAAGAAAGAAACATATTTACGCAAGTCGTACTGCACATTTTTGCAGGATTTGGGCATGAGGCTAAAAGTGTGAGTCCATAATTACCAAATATTTCCTTGTTCTTTCAACACTTCCGGTTGTTTCAGATATTAAATCTGATTTTGGTTTGAGTTTTCTGTTAAATCATCAAAGGAAAAATAAAATGGGAGTTCTTACCTTATGCTTGTGTTGCACTAAAATAATAGATAAGTGTTCTACATACATGGAGCTTCTTTATGGTTGAAAATGAATTGCATGTTTATCTGCACTGTTCATGTTTTAAATGATGTTCTATCGTAGACTGCTATTAGATGTGCGAGCAAGTAGAGTGGATGTTCATCGTCAAAGCTGTTATTTTTTTGATAAGTTAGAATTTTACTGATGGGCAGAAAGGCATCACCCACTTACACGGAGTATACTATAATTCCATCTAATCGTAAAAGTAAAAAGTAAAAGAAATTCTGGAAGAAGAAAGACAAGTATGAGCAGCTTTAGTTTATTTTTTATATAAGGTTCTATATGTTTCAATTTAGTCAGCTCACTGATGGAATATATTTCTTTAGAACCATTAGCATTTTCATTGGTGAGAATATTGACTTTTCTTCTTTTGATGATGGTAATTTTTCATATAAGGGATGTTGTAAGTTGGATCTCTGTGGACAAAGGCTCAGCATTCATCTGAAAAGTGCATTCATGATATATGAGATATATGTATTTCTGCCGCTGTCTGATGAGAAAAAGCTTTTATGTTGTTATTTCATCACCTGAACCACTTTCTTATCTAGGTTGGTATCTGTCCAACTTGGATCAAATAACTCCATGACTCTTCTTTAGGTTACAACTCTTACACCAATTTCCATCGTTATCAAGGTCCACTTATTTTGAAGAGCTTGTAAACTGCAAAGAAGAAAGTTTATGGTAATTAGTAGTAACAAATGAACAGTTGGCGTGATGGAAGAGGTTAATATTTTCCATTTAGTAAAAGCATCATATGACTAATACATCTGCAAGAAAGTCAGTTTTTCTTGGTGTTATATTTCAAAGCGCCCTCTCCCCACTGTACTAAAAGTATATGAAAGCCCCCTTATGCCATTTGATTAATTAAAGTTCCGTGCTGCTTGCCACTCCCCGAGGCCAAGGACGGGGTCGAACCGTTATTCTAGAATTTGCAATCCAATACATTTCCATTATGTTACCTAGTCAAAGCTGCCACCTCATGTGTCAAAGTCAAACGGTTGTTCTTCCTTCCCTACTCCCTCCTTTTCTACATATGGGGAAGCGGACAGAGCACTCTATGACTGGCGACAGGTTATTAGAGAAGAGGGGACAACTTCTTTTTCCCTTGCCTTGCTCAATTAATTGTGCAAGCAAATGCCGCTGCACAAAGGGCCATAGCATAGCTTGAGCCAGAGCTTTTGAGTTTTCCAACTAAGTTCCAGTCGGCCACCAAGAAGTGCGAGTCTTGAACAGAGGCATCCTAGTGCTAGGGAGTTTTCGTTGTGAGTATTCTCGTTATTTGGGATCTTGGGTTTTGTTATTCAGTGAGAGAGCTTTTGGCATGTTGGGGAGAATGCTTCAAAAGATATCAAAGTATTGATGTGTGAAAGTCTATACCTTTATTCTTGATTTGGAGTATTTAGTGGGATGAAAATGCTAGGACTTTTGATGCAGCTAAAGTCTAAATGCTTGAAGTCATTATTTAGAAGATCGCTTATTTGATTGGGAATGGTAATCGGTTTTGCTTCTTTCTCCACGTTGGGTTTCTTAGAACATTTTTCTAATGGTATGGAAATCCTCCAAGGCAAGGCCCTACGAATCCACCCACGGGGAGTAAACCCAGATACATGGTCTACCCTTTGAATTGTGTCTCAAGTAATTCAAGGGAACTCGTTGAATGGAACTGAGTTTGTCTATGTCTACAACCCATCCCAAGCCCACCATTTAACCAGTAGGCTTTGCCTACGTGATTCTTAAAACTTTGTAATTTAGACATTAATGCTTTCTTTCTTTTTTTCTGCATGTCTCTTTTATACATCTTGTATACTACACCTAGGCCCTTTGTCTTACCAAAAAAAAAGATAGTTACACAATAGAGTACCTCTTCCTAAATTGTCAGTATCAAGAATCTGTGGTCGTGGATGCCATGACTTTTTGGAGAAAAATGTTTATGCATAGAAATTGGCAAGATACCATATTGTTGGAAAAGGTGGTTTGACCATAATGCTGATTGCAAAGATTTGGAACAAAGCCCCACTTTGTATCATGTGGACATGGTGGGGAGTGTAATAACTGAAATTGTAATGATTGTGAGCTTAACAATAAATTTGCATCTGCCTTCATTTTTATGATTGGACACATTTTCTAGGCAATGTTCATTGTAGCTTAATTTAAGATTTGTTTTTTAATAATTATTATTTTAATGTCGGGGAACCTCTCCAAGGTAGGGCCCTTTGGACCCACCCCGTAGAGTAAACTTTGGTCCTGTGCACCGCACCCTCGGAAGTTTCCCTAGATGAAACTGGTTAAATCGCTGGCTTTCCACCAAGGGGTGTGGCCCCAAAGAATTGTTTGTACTCATGAAGTGTTGAACCTTGGACCTTGAAGGGAGTGATACCCCTAAGCCAAGGCCTTTACCACTTGGGCCCCACCTTGGGGTTTTCAGATTTTCTTATATACTTAAGATTGTACTAGTGAAATCTGTGATAAAAAAAAAAGTTGTTTAGATTGATTTAGTTAATGCATTTTCATGTAAATTATTCAAATCATCTGTGCCATTGTCCACCTTCAACAATTGTAACCTACGGTGAGAAATTCTTATAAGGCTAACAGAAGTTAGTATATGAAATATGAATGGATCATCTGGTGATTGTTTTTGTTAGGTAGTCCCGTTGGTAAATTCTTTAACTATATAAAAAAAGTCCAAAAACTAATTTCAGAATGTTCTTTGTTAAAACGTGCCCAGAGTGACATGTTGATCTGAACTTCACAATGCAGGCCCCAGGTAACCATTGCTACAGCAATAATATTTTGTCATCGGTTTTTCCTTCGTCAATCACACGCCAAGAATGACAGAAGGGTAGGTTTTCTTTACTCTTTGCTATGGATATTATATTGGAGTTTGTTGTGCTTTAGTCTTTGTTTAACTTGGTTTATGATTGAATGATAGATCACATGAGTGTAAATGACTTGTAGTGTAATGTGGATTTCAAAGCTTCTCCAACATTTATTTTGAAACATGCTCAGCATACTCCAAATAATCATTGATGTGCAGAACATTATATTCTTTGATATTTGGTACAAAAATATTTTCGAAAACGGGTATGGCATAAATCTACTTATTCAACAAAAAAATCGGGTTAATTTTCCAACAAAAGTGAGATGTTAGATGGGAAAATCGTGATCAAGCAATTGTTAAATCAGGAATTTCATTGTTTCCTTATTTTGTGAAGTCCATCCCTTGTTTTCTTGTGTGATAAATGATTTAGGCTCCATTTGGATTCAAAGATGAGTTGAGATGGTTTGTGAATAGTAGAATAAAATATTGTTAAAATATTATTTTTTAATATTATTATTGTTTTGGGATTTGAAAAAGTTGAATTGTTTATTATATTTTGTGTGAGAATTTGAGAAAGTTGTAATGATAAGATGAGTTGAGATAAGTTTCCAATCCAAACCGGGGCTTAATGTGCTTTCTCCAATGATACAATTTTAAGATGTATTAAGCATAGTCTTTCTTATTAAAAAAAAAGTTGGTTAAGCATGGTTGTGGAATTTGATGTGGTTTTTATATTGGATATGGGCAGCTTTTGCCTTCTCCTGCCTGCACCCAGCCCTCGTGCTAGCGGTGTGGCCATATGATCCTTGCCTCTCGCCACTACTCCTATGGCACTCCAACTGCATTTGCCCAACAGTCAGGCAGGGTGGGCCTGGTATATGTCCAGGCCCTTGCCATGTTCGGCTCTTAAAGCCATTTATGGGCTTTTATAGCCCATTTTTGCACCTTTTAAGCCCAATTATGGCCTCTTAAGCCAAATCTCAAGCATGTTAAGCCAGATTATCATGACCATTTTTAACTTTTTTGATACAATTATAGTAAATAGAACAAATTGAGAAAATGTAACAAATAGACTAAAAGGTTACAGCTTACAGCCTTACAACACCATGTATTCAACAAGTTACAGCACTGAAATGGCAAGTACACAACATCTTACTAAACAAATAACAGGTTACACCACCAAAATAACAAATACACAGCAGTACAAACCCTATATATACAGATTACAATCTATTCCCATTCCCAGAATTCAGAATACAGAAGAAGCAACTTCTGCTCAAGTCTCAGTCAACATCCCAATGCAAATGCAACCGGCAGCCCTGCACTAGTGCCCACTAGAACATCTCTGCAAATAAAAAACCTGGAAAAAAACAAAGTAAGAAGTAACAAATACACGAATAAAATATTGTGGACAAAATATGTTAAATATAAGAAATAGTGAAAAAACCAACTCTTATTCAAGTGATTAGGCCTCAATAGTTCTTCCCATGGATATCTCAGCGATAAAATAAGTGTTGAATAAATATGCCATAGCCTAACGAGGACTCCAATAGGAAGTAACACACTCGAGCCTCGTTTGGTTACGCAGTTTAGATGAGATGAGACGAGATATTTTGAATAGTAGTGAAATTTTTGAGTTAAGATGAGATGAGATGAGATGAGGTAGTTTGTAAAAAAATGTGTTTGGACAGTGAGATAAGATGGGATAGTTTTTATTTTTTGGAATTTGATAAAGGGATGGGTCCCACCAATGATTGAAAATCATTTAATAATTATTGTGTAATAGTTATGAATATATTAATAAACAATACTATTTATTATTAATTAAAAAATCTATAAACAAATTTAAATCCCAAATTATATATTTTTTTTGTTGTTGGCAGAGATTACTCTCTATTCCCAAAAATTAAAATTTCTTTGTTAAAAAGATATTATTCTAATTATGACCTATTTATTTTTCTATATATAAGAAATTCGAAATTTTTTATTCTAATTATAAATTAGAATAATTTTGATTATTGTAATAGATAATTATATGTATTAAAAGTGTGGTAGATATTTTTTTCCCAATTTATTAGTTTCGAATTTCCTAATAAAACCCCAAAGCCCAAACTGCTGAACTATTCAATACTCCCAAAAATATCAATTTTTTTTGTGAAAATATATTATTTTAATTATGACTTACTGATTATTTTATCTATTAGGAAATCAAAATATTTGTGCCATAATTATGTATTCCAATAAAATTGAATATTGTAATGTAAAATTATATTTATTCAAAAACTTGAATATCTTTTTTCCTCCAATATTTTTAATTCGAATTACTGCACATCTATTTGTGCATTAATGTTATGAATTTTTAATTCGAATAGCTGAGGAAGGCGTGAATTGTTAATTTTTAATTTGAATATCTGCACATGGGCTGTCAGACAGTACACAGATGAGATGAGTTTTTAAAAACTGAACTAACATGCGTTTGGGTACACGGATGAAGCCAACCGTACAACTGGGATAAGATAGTTTGTATCTCATCCATGTATCCAAACCGGACCTCAATGTTTACTAATTCAAAAGCTACTTTATTCCAGAGACTACTTGGCTTGAAGTAGCCTTGCAATGACAGAGACGAAGTGATAAAGATAAGAACCTAACAGATAGAGATAAGAACCTAACAGATAGAGATAAGAACCTAGCAGATAAAGTCTTCATTCTCTTCATTTTGTCTAGGTAGCACTTGGTGATCATATTTAATATTTGTGTTTTTCTCCTGTTTCTTTTCTCCTTCTTTTCTTATGTTAAGAGACTGTTCAATTTTTTTTGGTGAAGATTCAAAGTTGTGGTTTAAGTTTTAATTGGAGCAAATATGTTAAAAAGTTCAAAGAACCATGTCTGATAATTGTATTTTATGTAATGTTTTCACGTGAAACTAAGATCAATCTTTTGTGATGAGTTGTGCACATCAGTTTTGAATTTTCATGGTTTGATTCTGGTAATCCCCAATGATCCTCTTTTGAACCTGGATTTTAGCAACATCAGTTCGGACCACTCGAATCATATAATCAGTATCGGTATATATTTGTGGTATTGGATAAGTCTTTATCTACAAGTTGTGCTGACCAGTCTTCCTTAAAAGTGGCATCTTAAAATTTACCACACATACAGGTCATGGAAAATAGTTCTCTTCATTAGATTTTGACCCCTTTTGTTTATTTCATTTTTTGTTCTCTTTTTTCGTTTCAACTCAATAATATCTGATGTTAAAGAATGTCATTTTAAACTTTTGTTGGTGAACTTTCACCAGGGTTTGGTTACAAATACTAATGACAGCAAGCACATTTCAGAATTCAAAGCAATGATTATTTAAGTTTTACATTATTAATTGGTGTTATTTGTATTGCGAAGCATCTTAAATAAAAATCCTTCACATCTAAAACTAATAATTTTGAAAACTTGGATATTATATTAAGAGCATTGGCATTGGATTAGCCAAATGCCTTTTCATCTTCAAATTTAACAAATATCATCCATATTTGCTCCACATTGAATTAGCTAAATTGTTTTCATCCAAACTATAAGTTACAGTAAATCATTATTCTTTTCAAATATGAAAAGAACTATAGCAAGTCTAAAAGTATTTTTTGAGATTATTATATTATAGATATGAGATTTTTATTCATATGAGATTTTACTATTTATATACATATGAGATTATTATATTATAGATTATTAGATTGTAAAAATAAAAATGAATATGATTTGTTGGAGGTTATTGAAGATTATAAAAATAAAATAAAAATTAATTAAAAAATATAAATAATAAAAAATAATAATATTTTATTATTATAGAGAGTGTGATGACTAATCCAATGTAGACTTTAAGTTTTGAATGATTAGCTAAAGGTGAAAAAGCTACATATTAGTCAACATTTGAATAATAGAATGGCTAATCAAATGCTAATGCTCTTAATTATCAGGGTTTACATTCTTTTTTTCTACGATTTACATCTCTTTTAAAACCCCCCATAATAAACGCTCAAAACAAGTTGAGAAAGACAACCACCCACAGAAACACAATGTAGACAAACATCAAACAACCATTGAACTCTGAAGAAACCAAATCTCACTAATCCCTTTTCAGTACATAAATTATCATTAAAAGAACTTCAATATTATTTTATATTCATCACCATGTTGTTTGTGTTTAGCCGACATTTGCAATTTTCTATGTTTCTACCTGTTCTCCTGAACGGTGAGTTGTCATCAAAATTTCCCTCACCATGCCTACCTCTGCATGCCCATATCCATAACTATAATACCCATACTTAATTCACATCCTCATTAACTGCTTCTGATCCTCCATCTCTCTCCTCTTGGGGGAAAAAAATTAAAAATTGGCAATGGAAATTTCTGTGGGTTGGAGGCAGCAAACTCCAAACTCCAAAACAACCATTATGAGAACGGTTCATTCACCTTTTCCGAGCATGTACGATGTTCTCCTTCTTGAGAGTCGCTGATATATGCAACTGCATGATCTTGAACTGAAATTCTGTATCGCAAAAATACAGCTCTAGTTTTCTTTTTCTCACAACCAAAAACACTGCTTTATAAACTCTCGTGTTATGTATGAGATGCCTACGGACTTTTGGACCATTTGTTGGATTTGTGAAGGTGGTGATTGGCCATGTCATCGGCTTTATTGCCTTGAGGCCATTGAACCCATTATCATCAGCATCCCATGAACCGGTCTTCAGTGCCAACCACTCTAGTTGAAGATGAGCAGTGTATCACATTATCATTGCATTTATTAGGGATTGAATTGGTCATTGAGTTTCTTGAATGGAAGTTATATCTCAGTTCTCATTAATTGCTTGGTGCTGTTCTTGAAAGTTATATTATGGTGTTGGTTGCGTGGGGATTGTACCCGCTGGTTCTCTCCTGTTTCCTGTTTCAACTTTTTTGTTTTGTTATTTTGTGACACAGTCTATTTATCTTCTCAAGCAATATCTGCCTTGTTATTTGGGTTGTGGTAGGCACACATGTAAAAAACTAAATACTCCTAGTAGGTTCTGGATTTCTGCTGTTATATAGATCATTCAAGTTTTTAAACTAGTTTAAGTCTTTAACAGTGTTCTGTCCTCTTTTCTGGTTTGGTGTCCACGTGCTTGAAATCATGCTGTTCTTTTATATACTCGTACATATAAGATATTATTATTTGCTTGGTAGCTGTCAGGGTGTAGCCTAGTTGTCAAAGGGTAGACTTGCAATGAGCTTTAGGCTATGTTTGGATGTTGATATGAGATGAGATGAGATGAGTTGAGTTGTAAATAATAGTATTTTGTGGGTCCCATTGAGATGGATTTAAGTTTTTTAGGCTGAAACGTATGAAGTAGGTTGAGATGAATTTAACTTTTTTCTGGGAAGTTGAAAAAGTAGTGGGTCCCATCAATGATTGGGTTGAGATGAGTTGAGTTTGGTTCAACAACCAAACACAACCTTAGACTCAGACATCCTAGTTCAATTCCGCATTAGGAGTTTCCCCTGATTAACCGATGCATGGAGGAATTCATTGGGCACTACATAGGCATGTTACTTCAAGAATGTTTGAAGACAATTTTTTGTGGGCATTCACTAGTATTTATGGGCCAAACTCAGATAGCAATGGAAGACTTCTATGGGAGGAAATAGTAGGAGTTCATAGTTGGTGGGACACATCATGATGCATAGGCGGTGATTTTAATGTTATAAGGTTTCCAAGCAAAAGGTCAGGAGAAAGTAGGATGCGACCTGCAATGATGGAATTTTTGGAGTGTATTTTCGATTTGGGATTGGTGGATCTTCCTCCCATTGGTGGAGTATTTACATGGTCCAATCACCATACATGGTCTAGATTGGACAAATTTTTCGTCTCATCAGGGTGGGAAAGCCACTATCCGGATCTATGTCAAAAAGGGCCAAAAGAGGCTTCCTCGCATGTGTTTAGATCACTTTCCTATCTTGCTGGATTGTGGTGGGATTCAAGGATGGCGTTGGTATTTTAAATTCTAAAATATGTGGCTAAAAACTGAAGGCTTTGTGGACAGGGTTAGGCCAATGGTGGTCCTCATATCAGATTTATGGCACTCCTAGTTTCATTGTGACAGGTAAACTGAAAGCTTTGAGACAAGATTTAAAGCTCTGGAATACTCAGTCCTTTGGTAATATAGGTGACCGGAAGAAGTCTATGTTGGGAGAGTTACAAGAATTAGAAAGGATACAGGAGGATCGGGTCCTTTCCTTGGAAGATTCATCTCAGAAGGCATAATTAGTGTCAGAATTAGAAAGGGTTATATTGTTGGAAAAGATCTCTTGGCGCCAAAAATCTAGAGCATTGTGGTTGAAAGAAGGCGATCGAAGTAAAAAGTTCTTCCATAGAGTGGCCAATTCTCATAGGAGAACTAATACCATTGAAATGTTGAATATAAACGTGGCTAAACAGAGGCTCCTGTGATTTGAGAGCATGTTGTTGATTTTTTCGAACACACACTTACTGAACATGTGGGATGGCGCCAAAGTTCGATGGACTAGCTTTTGAATCCATAGATCCACAGAGTGTTTCGTGGTTGGAGAGACTCTTTGAGGAGGTGGAGGTTCATGGTGTGGTGAGGAAAATGATTAAAGATAAAATACCTGGTCCTGATGGTTTCTCTATGTTATTTTTCCAAACATGTTGGGATGTGGTGAAGGAGGATTTTATGAAGGTGTTTCAAGAATTTTTTCCGTTGGCAAACTTGGAAAAAGCCTAAATTCCACTTTTATTGCACTTGTCCCTAAGAAGCTAGGGGCAACGGAAGTGAAAGATTATGAACCCATTAGCCTCGTAAATGAGGTGTATAAGATCATATCCAAGGTGCTTGCAAATCGTTTAGGGGAGGTGTTGGGAAAGATCATTTTGAAAGCCCAAAACACTTTTGTAAGGGGTAGGCAAATTCTAGACTCAGTTCTCATTGCCAATGAATGCCTAGACAGTATATTAAAATATGGCAATAAGGGGATCTTATGTTAATTAGATGTGGAAAAAGCTTATGATCATGTGAGTTGAGAGTTCTTAATTTACTTGCTTGGGAGGGGTGGATTTGGGGAGAGATGGTGTTCGTGGATCAGATGGTCCATCCCAATAGGGAAGTTTGCAATGTTAGTAAATGGCGGTCTAGTTGGCTTCTTTAACAACTCGGGAGGCCTAAGACAAAGGGATCCTTTGTCTATACTTTTATTTGTCATAGTTATGGAGGCTTAGCAGAATGATCTCGACCTTGGTTAATAGTGGTTTTGTGATTGGTTTCTTGGTTGGTGGCCCCAATAGGGGTACTCTTAACATTTCTCACTTATTATTTGCAAATGATATATTGATTTTTTGTGAGGCAGAACAAAATTAGATGTAGGCATTGAGGGCTCTCTTACTTTGTTTTGAAGTGACATCTGGTTTGAAAGTGAAATTAGACAAATCAGAGTTGGTGCTAGTTGGTAATGTTTGCAATATCCTACAATTGGCTAACATTCTTGGATGTAAGGTTTCCTCTCTTCCCATGAATTACCTTGGTCTTCTGTTGGAGGCAGCATCAGGGGCTAAATCGATTTGCAATACAGTGATTGAGAAGATTGAATGTAGATTAGCTGGTTGGAAGAGATTGTACTTGTCGAAAGGTGGTCGGATCGCCTTAATCAAAAGCACTTTGTCTAATTTACCAATGTATTTCCTATAACTATTCCCAATTCCTGCAAGTGTGGCGACTCGGATTGAGAAATTGCACTGTGATTTTCGTTGGAGTGGTATGGGGGAGTTTGGAAGCATATTCGATGAGGGTGGGGGGTTTTTATCCCTCACACTAGACTTATATTGGGAGATAGTTCTAGAATTAAATTCTGAAGCGACTTATGGTGTGGTGATAACGTCTTTAAAGATTCATTCCCTTCAGTTTTCAGGATGACCTATGAAAAAGAAGCTTTAGTGGCTGATGTTATGGTGATATCTGGAGATCAAGTCTAGTGGAACGTGAACTTTAGTAGGGCTACCCAAGATTGGGAAATCGGTAGCTTTGAGGATTTTTTTCGTCTTCTATACTCCATGAGACCGAACTTTCAAGGGGCTGACAGATTGTGGTGGATACCCATAGGTAAAGGCATATTCTCAGTTCGCTCTTTCTATAAGTCTCTCACACAATTACAAGACAATCAATTCCCATGGAAGAGGATTTGGCAAAATAGGCCGCCTCCTAGAGCAGCTTTTTTTGTCTGGTCAGCCTCTTTGGGTATGATTTTGACGATGGACGATTTACGAAAATGGGGGGTGATCATAGTAGACTGGTGCTGTATGTGCAGAAAAAGTGATGAGATTGTGGATCATCTTCTACTACATTGTGAGGTTGCTAGAGCGCTATGGGAAGATGTGTTTTGCAGGTTAGAGCTAGCTTGGGTCATGCCCGCCATTATGGTTGAGTTCTTGGCCAGTTGGTCAAATCTAGGAGGGGCTCCGCAAATTACTGTGAAAAATGGTACCTATTTGCATCCTTTGGTGCTCATGGCAGGAGCGAAATGACCGGATGTTTGAAGACAAAGAACGCTCTATAGAGGAACTTACATCACTTTTTGTTAGAATATTATTTTTATAGGCTATAGCTGTAGATTTTAATGGCCTTGGCCTTCATGACTTGTTTCTTTTTCTTCTTCCTAGATAGGCGTTAACTCGTGTATACCTTCTTAGTACTCGGGCTAAGCCTATTATTATTAATACAATCGTATACTTATAACACTGATGCATGGCTTTGGCAAGTGGGGTTGTGTATCTGGGGTTACTCCCCACGGGTGGGTTTGAAGGGCCCTTCCTTGTTGCAATTCCATACCATCAATTTTTTTAATGACCCCTTCATTCAATTTTCCACAATTTTTATTTTTATGAAACTAAAGAATCCTGGGATCCATGGTTTGATCCCAATGCCCCTTGATGTGTGATGATTATTCTTGAAGCACTGTCTCGAAGATAAAAGCAAGCAAACATGGTTTGAGAAATGCTTGTCTCAATCAAGTTATTCATTATTGTATTTTTGAGGGTGTTCACCTGTTTCTTTAGTCATCTAGTGTGATCAACATCGCTGTGACATTCTGGTTTGATAATTTTTTTTTTTTCTAGATAGATTTGACAGACTTAACCAGACTTTGCATTTATGCAAATTGATTGTTATTTTATTAGTACAAAGGTTTTGGCTAAGTGATATTTAGTTTATTGACAATTTCTGGTTTTTATTGCTTAAGATATTTCTCTTCCTTGATATTTGAATAACGTGTGTATGCTTGACTTGGGTTAAATGTTCTCTTTCTCTGCCAATAGTGATCTGGATTTAAGATTCTAGCATTTGCCTCAATTTTTAACAAGGCTCACGCATTCAGATACTCTACATGCGTTTAACGTCTAGTTTTATTACCTATAATAAAAATGTTCTCTTTCTTGGCTCCTTGCCCCTATGGACATTTATGTGAGAACTTTATTTTTTATTAGATTAATTAAGAAAATCTAATAAGAGTTTGAGTTAAAGTGTTCGTGATTCTGTTTTTGTGCGTAACTTCATTAATTATGCTTGCAGACAATTGCAACTGTGTGTATGTTCCTGGCTGGGAAGGTTGAAGAAACTCCTCGTCCACTTAAAGATGTTATTCTCGTCTCTTATGAGATAATTCACAAAAAAGATCCGGCTGCAGCCCAGAGGATCAAACAGAAGGTCTTCACTTACTGATGGTGCTTACACCAGTTTTTTGTATAGTTCCTCAAATTGATGTTCCCTAGTTTTCTGTTTTTTTTTTTAAGATAATTGATGTTCCCTAGTTGAGTTGTTACTACCGGTATTTCTTGTGCTCTCTCTCTCTCTCTCTCTCTCTCACACACACACACACACACATTTAAGTAAAAGTTCTGCCCCTATGTCCTTGTTCTCTTGATGACAGAAAGACCCACCCTTCAGTTTCATTTTCAAACCTACCATTTTTATTTTTAGATGAGTCAATCTAAGTTAGCCCTGCATTGGAGGGAGTGAGCCTGTACATAGTTGCAGTCCACTTGCAAATAGATTGTATGGTTTGGTGGTAAATTGCTTAACTGCCATAATAATAAATGAGTAGTGCTATACACCACACTCTCATCATATTTTAATCATACTAAGTAGCATGTGGCACATTAATCACCATTAGATGATAAAGAAGCATGCAATAAATGATCATTTAATGGTGATAAATGTGCCACATCATACTTAATGGGATGATAGTATGGTGTATAGAATTTTTCATAATAAATTATTGTTCAGTCCGCATGTATCCAAATTTTTGCAGTCCATGCCTATCTGAAAATTTTTCACCTGCTTCCAATTTATTATTATTATTATATTTACATATAAAAATAAATAAATTCTTGCTCAGTTTTCTCACTTACTCATCAAGAGCTGTGGGTAAACTATATTCCTACCCCCTGTTAGTTCGTAACACCCCCCCCCTCCCCAAAAAAAAAAAAAAATCCTTTTTCCTGTTTTATGGTATTTGAAATTATTTTTCTTCTTGGTGTCTCATTGCCCTCCCTATAATGCAGGAAGTATATGAGCAACAAAAAGAGCTAATTTTACTTGGAGAGAGGGTGGTACTTGCCACTTTGGGTTTTGACCTCAATGTTCACCACCCTTATAAGCCCCTTGTTGAAGCTATAAAGAAGTTCAAGGTTGCTCAGAATGCCCTTGCTCAAGTTGCATGGAATTTTGTTAATGATGGGTATGACCCAATGTTTTCTTTGAAGTTTTAAAACTTCCAGTTCAATGGTTTCACTTCTCTTGCTCTTCTTCACACACTGGAAAATGGCTTGCAGTCTGAGAACATCGCTCTGCCTGCAATTTAAGCCTCATCACATTGCGGCAGGTGCCATTTTCCTTGCTGCCAAGTTCCTCAAAGTGAAGCTTCCATCGGATGGTGAGAAGGTCTGGTGGCAAGAATTTGATGTCACCCCACGTCAATTGGAGGGTTGGTCTCCTTCCCTTCGTTTGGTTGTAGAAATTATTTGGACTCAAGAGACATCCTTTAGATCTCCTTGTGGGTCAAATGCTTTCTGTTTACTCGTAGATTTTTTGCCTTCTAAAATAGTGGAAATATACCAAAACCAGGTGATTTTAGCTGTCCCTTACATCATTCCTTCAGATGGTGCCTTTGAAATGAAAATGTTGGGCAGTCTGGAAAAAGAATGATAAGGGATGGCTTCTGTTACCTGATGAAGGTGAGAAGAAGTCTCAGCCTTAGGGGGGTGGCATACACTGAATGATTTGCCCTGGGTATTTCTGTGCAAATGGTGGGTTGTAGTTTTTCTGTTTTCATTTCTAAATACTTTCTTAAATCATTTTGGTCATTTTGTCTTGCAGAAGTTAGTAATCAAATGCTGGAACTCTATGAGCAAAACCGAGTGCCCCCATCCCAAGGTAGTGAAGTTGAAGGAAGTGTTGGCAGTGGGCCAAGTCATCGGGGCCCGACGAAAGTTCCATCCATGAACGAGGAACAAGTTTCAAAGCAGATTGCATCTCGTCTAGTGTCAGATCTTTCATCTGGTGACAATTATGGCTTGCCGGCAAGAGGTTTGCAAAATCAAGGTAATGAAAATGGCAGTGCGGAGATGGGTAGTGTTATTACTGAGCACAAGGTGGATGTAGAAATTAAAGATGCTCAGCATCCTGAGTATGTTCCCCAAAAGGATAACATCAGAGAAGTTCCAAATAGATCCAAGGTGGGGACAGAGCGACCTGGGGGTGAAGACCAAGAAAGGAATAATGGGAGGAATGAGACTGCAGAACCAGGAGAGTGGAGGGATGATGATGCTTCACGAAAGTCCGGCAGTATGGTTGGTCGAAATTTGGAGCTCCGGGAAGGTCCCCTTGGCCAATCACCCAAAGAAGCTATGAAGATTGACAAGGACAAGCTTAAGGCTGCACTTGAGAAAAGAAGGAAGTCTCGTGGGGAAATTACACGGAAGAAAGACGTGATGGATGAGGATGATATCATTGAGAGGGAACTAGAAGACGGGGTTGAATTGGCAGCAGAAGATGAGAAAAACAAGCGGGATAGAAGGCAAAGCTGGTCAAAATCTGAGAATTTAGATCATGGGAAGGAGCATGAGGAAGTTGGAGTGGGAAACCACTCGGCAATAAAGGGCCAGTCATCAAGGGGATCGCAAGTAGAGAATGCAGAAGAGGGAGAGATGTTAGATGATGCTTCTCCTATGTTGAACAGCCGTAAGAGAAAAGCTGGGAGCCCACTGGACAGGCAGTTGGAGGGGAAGAAGCGGCAGGATTACATACCGAGTTATCACCATGACTCCATAGAAGATGGACACAGGATGAGTCGTTATGCAGATCGGGAGCACAGAAGGCATTCACAGGAGAATAATTTGTGAGTGATAAGCAAGGTGCTCTATGTACTTGCCAGGTTAGTACGATCTGATACCAGTCAGTTCACCCTATAAATATTAGTATGTGTTTGGTTTGGATTATCATGCAAGCCAATATATGTCGTACAAGAAGATATCAAGGGATGATGAGGATGGCTTCAATTTTCATGACGGCAGGGCTGCTAAGAAAGTAAAAGAGGCAGTGTCGTTTAATGTAGTCTCAGCATGAAGAATTTACAAACCGTGCTATTCAAGAATGAGGAATGTAGTGTTTTTGCCACATTTTTGGAGAACATATTATTTGTCAGTTAATGTGACTGTCAGTAATTATATCAGACACCTGCAATTTTAAGTGTCTCGAATCCTGGTTACCTTGACACAACTTGTTACATCCACGTGACTAGTACTGCATTTATATTATTTCTATTATTTTCAAGCTTTATTATCATTTGAATTGGAAATAATAATAATAATAAAAAAGGATTCATCAAAGAACCGACCCTTGGTGTAACACCCTCTTCCCGTAAGCTAGGTGTGTCACGTACTTTTCATGAAAATAAATCCGGCAAGAGATTCTCTAATTTCATAATTGAAAAATAAACTGAACTAATTTATTATGAAATAAAAGGTCTAATAAAATTGTCTTCTAAAAACATTAAAGGAATAAACTGAATAAATTTATGTCATAAAAGACACGTTTTATTTTAGAAAGCCTGAACTAAAACTAAAATGCTCATTCTATTCCTGGCCTGCCTGTTTGTAATCATCATCTTCACCACGGTGGTTAAAAAATATGAAAATAAATTAAAATGAGTCGATGACTCAGTAAGAAATCTATCACAACGAAAATATAATAAACATAAGATTTTCATAAGAACTTTCATGCTGAGCTTAAAATTCATGACTATTCATGCTGATGCTTATGCTATGTATGACTGATTTATCTGAACTAACTGACTGATTTATCTGACTTATCTGATTGGCCAACACACTTAACCTTGTGTGCAAGGTTGTGCACCGGCTCCACATCCCACTACAGCAAGGGGAATCGCTGATAGTATTCTAGCATACTATGGTGGACCACGACTGAGTTCGTGGCTTGCACACCACCCTAAAACTGAACTGCATCGGTACCATGCATCTGAATGGCCATCTTATTAACTGATCTGAACTTATCTTACACTTAAATTTAAGATGGCTTACGTGTTTTATACACATGAGATGCATGACATATTACATACATAATCATAATTTCTGAATTTAAACATGATTGCTGAATGACATGATCGTATGCTATGCTGGATGACATGCTTGCACTTGACATGAGCGGTTCATAAATAATGGCTGTCAATGAATTGGCTTGAATAATACATACATATAAGCTAACTGTGATGATCCTAATTTATGATCAAATTACTTACCTCGATGCGTTTCTTCTTGAATAATACTTCGTAACTTGAGACCTATATATAATAAATTACTATCACTAAATTGTTTGGAAATACATAAATAAATACTATATCTTACTTAACTAAATTTGAAATTCTAAAAGATAGTCAAACAAATATTTTGTTTAACACTAAAATCAATAAATCCTAGTATTTAGATTACTTAAAATACTAATTTATAAATTAGTAGAAATACTCGAGCTATTTTAAAATAATTCACAAAAATTTAAATTATTAAACTAAGTTTCATCTCTCAACATAATTATTAAATCTTATAAGAAACTTAATAAATTCCATTAAATTCTTAACATAGAAATTTTATTAAAATCTTACTAAATTGACAAAGGAAATATTAACTCAAATATTAGACTTAAAATTATACTTTAAAACATATTTCCAATTCTTTAAACATTTTTATTAAAATGAACCTTTAACTAAATATATTTATTTAATAAAAATAAACTCAACTAGTAATATTAAACTCAATAAAAATCACTAAAACAATTATTGAAATAAAATAAGATCAAGTCTGACTTGAAATATAAGTTCAATTAAATATCATTATAATCTGTAAAAAGTCAAAACTCTGGCCCATAATAATAATAATAATAAGACAAGAGCCCATCATACGCACAAGGGCTTAGGACCCAACGGCCCAAAAGACCTACGGATTCTTTCAAGAATCCGAAAACATGGCAACAAAGGAAAAACAGAGAGTTGAGAGAGAGTGAGAGGGTCTGCGATGGTGGCTCACCGAGGGAGGGCAGAGGCGATGGCAGTGCTGGTGGCTGGGAGTGATCGGCAACGCTACTGGGGGTGTCCCTATGGTGGTGCGGCATCGAGTGAGAGAGAAAAATAGAGAGTTACAGAGAGGAACTACTAGACCGAAACAAGAGAGAGAGAGAGAAAAGGCTAGTGGTGGTCGAGGCCTTACCGAAAAAAGAGTGGCTCGACAGGGGCTGCAGGTCGGCGGCTTCTGAGTCGTCAGAGAGGGGTTCGGCGCCTCTTGAGATGACTACCGAGGAGAAGGGCGACGGCACAGACTCTGGCAAAAGGGGATTTTCAGAAACAGGAGATTCACGCGGCTCACAAGTTTCTCCTTTCATGGACGGGTAAGTACGCTTTATAATGGTAGAATGATAGAGAAAAATAAGAGAAACCCTAGAAGAGCATAGACGTGCACGTGCAAGAGAGTGGAGACGTGCACGAGTAGAAGATACTCGGCAACAGAGTTGTCCACTGGGATGTTAGTGAAAATCACTGAGAAATATACGGGTTTGAGGTTAGGGTTTCAAATTTGAAACAAGGAACTTACGGGTTTTTGGAGATTTAAGTGTTTACACAGAGGCTAACAATGAGATGAGGTTCGGTGACTAGAGGAAAAATTAAACTTTAAATTTCAAAACAAAACCGTAGTAAACGTAATCTGATACACTTTAGAAATCCTTATTAAAACGAAACTCTAACAAATCTTAAATAACAACTACAATAGAAAATATAAAGATAAAGTAAATATAAATTCTGATAAAACTATAATCATAATAATATAAATTCTAAAATAAAAATTTTACTAGAAAAATTACTTATATACCCTAAAACCAAAACTGGTATGTCACACTTGGACTCCTTTTTTTTTTTTTTTAATTATTATTATTTTTTGCATCTTAGTTAAAAGTATACGAAATTATTAAATAGTTGTAGTGAAATTTTCTCGAAATTTTTATATTTTTAAATGATTATTATACATTAGTTATTATTTATTTTCACATTTTATACCTATAATTTTTTATCCATAGGCTAGAAGATAAAAACTAAACCCATGTGGCAGTTTAATAGTAAAAAATAGATATTTTCATTAATGTTATTTCATTTGGAGTAATGATACACAAAATATTTTTCACAATTCATGATATAAAATGAATATATTTTTATAATATTTTATAATAATATTCTTAATTTTAAAACATGAGCGTGAAAAGTATTGTTTGTTAAACATTCTTCATTTCTCTTATCCACTCAAACTTTGTAAGATAGATCAATCCCATTAAGGTCCAACCAAAAAGCCCCGCCAACCAATGGCAACTATCCAAATCAGCTTCCTTACTACTTCTTCCTTATCCACTATCCTTCTCACTCCACCACCAGTCTCTTCCTCACAGAATCTAAAAACCTTTTCTCCCCACTACTCCCACACCCTTTGCTTTCTTCAGTCTGACTCAGAAGAAATCCAGAGGAAATAGTGAGAGAACATTAAAAAAAAAAATACATAAACAATAAAAATGTCTCTCACGATTCCCACAAATCTGTCTAAACCCATGTTAAAGCCGAAGTTGAGCTCTCCATCGAGCCCAAAATCGAGGCCTATGATACTCTGCAGCTCGACTTCTCAAAACACCAACCCAGAGAAAATTACCAGCACTTCGCCACTGCAGACTTTCTCTGCTGCACTCGCGCTCTCCTCCATCATTCTCTCTGCGGCCCCAGTTCCCGCCATGGCTGACATCGCCGGCCTGACCCCATGCAAGGAGTCCAAGCAGTTCGCCAAACGAGAGAAGCAACAGATCAAGAAGCTGGAGTCGTCGTTGAAGTTGTACGCACCGGACAGCGCGCCGGCTCTGGCAATCAAAGCCACGATAGAGAAGACGAAGAGGAGGTTCGACAACTACGGAAAGGCGGGATTGCTCTGCGGGTCGGACGGGCTTCCCCATTTGATAGTGAGCGGTGATCAGAGGCACTGGGGAGAGTTCATAACACCGGGATTTCTGTTTCTGTACATAGCGGGGTGGATTGGGTGGGTTGGCCGCAGCTACCTGATTGCAATAAGGGATGAAAAGAAGCCGACGGAGAAGGAAATCATCATTGATGTGCCGTTGGCTTCGAGGTTGGCCTTCAGAGGCTTCAGTTGGCCTATTGCTGCCTACAGAGAATTCGTCAATGGCGACCTTATTGCCAAGGATGTCTAACTTCTTTGCCTTTATTTTTTTCTCAGGCTTGCTCTCTCTTTTTTCTTTAAAATATTGAGACAATGATTTTCATTTTGATTTTATTTTGGTCATGCTTCTAATTGGCATGGGATGTGGGGAGGGAGATGGGGTGGAGTGCCTGATCACCATGGGAAGTTGTCTGAGGAGATGGAGGTCTCTTAATGGTGGGGAAGATTTCTTTGTATTGAAAATGTAAATTTTTTTTAATTGATTTTGTGTAATTATTTGCTTATGTGTTGTGTTGGACATCACCCAAAAAATTTACTAATCCGGTCTTTGAATTTCAGTCCTTATTCACCACTAATACTATCCTACACATTATTTACCACTCTTCATGACCAAAGCCAGAAAGAAAACGAAAAAGAGTAATACCATGGAAATGGGATTTGTATTTTGCAATCTGTATTGTAATTAACCAGGAGACATTAAGATCAGCTACCTAAATCACTAGAATCAACAAAAATAAAAAACAATTGGAGGGGATGGGAGACATAAACATAAAGCAACAAATAAATAAAAGAGTCATCAAACAGTTGTCTGTGGTAGACACAACTATCGTAGTTACTATAGAGAATAAGATCATGTATTGGGAGTTTTTGAATGGAAAGATTCAACACACTTTCTATTGATTCTGCAGAGTAGTTATATACAGGACTCAACTCTATTTTAAGAAATATACAGACTTATAGTAGTAGCTACACAACACTAATTACAGAAAATAAATTCCATGATTCTCTGCACTCATTACCAAAGAGATGATTCTCAAAAGGCATTAATTGCATAGAATAAAGCCCATGATTCTCGGCATTTATTACAAAAGAAATGATTTTCGACGAACTTGAATTGCAGATTTGGTGTCCTTGATTCTCGACTAAATGGCAACTTCATGAGTTGTCTGAACTTTTGTCAACTTCCCTTATACACCCCCGCAAGATTGTGCTTCCATTGGCAAGACCAATCTTGGTTCTTAGAAATTATGTGCGTTGTTTTGACAGTGGCTTGGTCAATAAATCTGCAAGTTGATCTTGAGTATGTACATGCCAAACATGAAGAGTTCCTTTTTGAACTAGATCACGAACGAAGTGAAGATCAATTTGAATGTGTTTCATCCGTGAATGTTGTACCGGATTGAAGCTTTGATGACTTGCTTCAAGATTATCACAAAGAAGTGAAGGTGGCGCCTTTAGGGAGAAGCCAAGTTCCTGAAATAGAGCGAGAAGCCACATAGTTTCAGATGCCGCATTTGCAAGAGCCCGATATTTTGCTTCCGTAGATGAACGTGCAACTGCTCTTTATTTCTTAGAGCTCCATGAGATTGGATTTGAGCCTAGAAAAGTGATATATGCTAATGTAGAGGTGCGATCATCAATGTTTCCAGCCCAGTCAGCATCATTGTAGGTTGAGAGACATGAAACTTTAGATTTTTTAAGCTGAATGCCATGGAACAACGTTTGCTTGAGATAGCAAAGAAGTCTCTTGGTTGCTGTCCAATGTGTGACAGTTGGCTTGTGCATGAATTGTGAGAGCTTGTTAACCGCAAATGAAATGTCGGGACGAGTCAATGACAGATATTGCAAGCTGCCTATCACTCTCCTAAACTCAATACTATCAACAACAGCGGTGTCATCCACTAAATGAAGAGATGTGGTAGTTGAAAGAGGTGTAGAAACATCCTTGGCACCAAGCATATTCGTGGTTTGCAAGAGCTCATGAATATATTTATGTTGTGATAGGAAAAAACCTGCACAAGTTGGTATGACTTCCACTCCTAAAAAAAAGTGAAGTGAACCCATATCCTTCAAGGAAAATTGATGTCCAAGTTTTTCAATAACAGAAACCACAAATTTTTTATCACTTTCCGTAATAACAAGGTCATCGACATAAATTAAGAAATAACATGTAATGGAATCATGTCGATAAATGAACAAGGAAGAATCAACTTTTGAATTTTGAAAACCAAGTTCCATGAGAGCATTCTTCAAGGCTGAATATCAAGCCCTCGGGGATTGTTTTAGGCCATAAATGGCTTTTCTGAATCGACACACATGATCAACTTTGGACATATCTTTAAATCAAGGAGGTTGTATCATATACACAGTTTTAGTTAACTTCCCATGCAAAAAAGCATTGTTTACATCCATTTGTCATAATTCCCATCCATTTATAATAGCAATGCTTAATACTGACCGTATAGTGGCTGGTTTAACCACGAGGCTAAAAGTTTCTTTGTAATCAAGTCCAGGACGTTGATTATGCCAATTTGCAACAAGGTGTGCTTTAAATGGATCTATTGAGCCATCTGCTTTCCTTTTTACTCGAAACACCCATTTACATCCAACTAGATTACAGTTTTTGGGTAGGGGAACTAAGTCTCAGGTACCATGCCTCATACGAGCAGTGAGCTCACTGGACATGGCTTCACGCCATTGAGGATTTGATACAGCTTGGTTGACACACGTTGGTTCAAGGGTTGGTGGAATGAGATGTTTTGTAACCATGTGAATATGTTTGGGTTTAAAGATATTGTTCATTGACCGTGTGAGCATGGTATGGGTTCGGAAAGGGGATTTTTTGTTTGGGCCAACTTAATGGGAACAAGGTCTTGATTCGAATTTGACAATGGAAGATTGATGGGTACAGGATTTAAATTAGAATTTGATGATGGTAAATTCGGATTTAAATCAAGGGAATCTAGGGCAACATGTGAATGAGGAATATCTGAAACAGAAAGAGAGGGGATATTACCTGGAGGTGATGCAGCGGCAGCAGCATGCGGTTTCGAAATCATTGACAGCGACGAAGGGAACGCAGGTAGGTGCGCAGGTGCTAGAGCAAAGGAGTCAGTGGAAGAACGTGAATAAGTCGAGCCCTGCGAAATGAAAGAAGAAGACGACAAGTTGGAAAGGGGGCTTTCGGTATGCAATGGGTCGTCAAGTAAGATTGACAATTTCAGTTCGTCAAAGAGAACGTGCCGTGAGATGTACAACTTTTTAGTTGTTAGGTCCATGCATTTAAATGCATTTTGAGTTTGTGAGTAGCCAAGAAATAGGCACGGAATGGACTTGGGTTGTAATTTGTGAGTATTGTAAGGCTTTGTTAGAGGATAACAAAGACACCCAAATTTTCTTAGTTTTAAATAGTTGGGTCTTTGTCCAAAAAGGGCCTCAAAAGGAGATTTGTTTTGAAAGAGTGGAGTGGGTTGTCGATTTATGAGATATGTGACGGTTTGAAACGCATGAAGCCAGTAAGAGAGAGGTAAGGACACATCATGAAGAAGGGTAAGGCCCGTTTCCACAAGATGGCGATGTCGGTGCTCAGAGACACCATTTTGTTGTGGAGTGTATGGTGCGGTGGTGTAGTGACTAATACCATGAAGAGACAAATATTTTTTTAAACCGATGAATTCACCACCATTGTCAGAGTACAAACTTTTAATTTTAGAATTGAAGCGTGTTTCAACAAGATGTTTAAATTGGGAAAAAAAATGCTAGACACGCTTGATTTTGTAGCCATGGGATAAAACCACATGTATTTAGTATAATGATCAATAAAAAGAAGATAATACTGAGAGCTATCAAGACCAGTAGAATATGCGGGTCCCCAAACATCAGTGTAAATAATATCAAGAGGAGCATGACTTTGAAAACTATTGGAACGAAATGGTTGTTGATGTGCCTTATTAATAGAACACGAGGTACATGAGGACGACAATTTATTAGTTGTAAGCAGAAGAGAAAAATGATTAACAAGACTTTGAACTATTTTAATTGAGGGGTGGCCAAGACGTTTGTGCCATCCATCGATCGAAGTTCTTTCATGCACATTTGCAACCATTTTGGGAAGAGAAGCCACCAGTGAGTTCGGAAACACATAGACGCCATTTTCATATGCACCTCTTAGTAGTATCGCCCCCGTTTTCTGTTCCTTCACAAGAAAATAAGACGGGTGAAACTCAACAAAAACATGATTTTGTTTGGTAAAGTGATGTATGGAAATTAAATTCTTGTGAATATTGGGAACACAAAGTGTATCACGCAAGAAAAAAGTTTTATGAGGTGAATGTAAGGCTAGAAAACCAATGTGTGAAACAACCAAACCTGTACCATCACCAAGAACAACTTCATCAGTTCCATCATATTCAGAGTGAATAGATAAATTTGTGAGATCACCAGTAATGTTGTGGGAAGCCACCGAATCAATGAGCCATTTATTTTCATTGGCATGAGAAGAGGTAGCACAATTTACAGTCACTTCATTTTGCTGCAACTGTGGACAGGCCTTGGCTGTGTGGCCCAATTGATCACAAAACTGTCACTTGGGCTGGAAACATTGCTGATTTGAGTTGGGCTTACCCGATTGTTGAGAGAAACGGCGTTGGTTGAAGTTGGACCCAAGAGAGTTGCGATTGGATGTTGGTTGCCTTGAAGACCCATTTGACCAATTTAAGCCCTTCGGTTGTTGTCCTCCATGCGAGCCGTTTCTTTTGCTGGTGAAATTTGTTGCAGCAACAAGCTGCTGAGTTGCAACATCCATTCTTCTCAAATAGCTTTCATGCCCCACAAGCAAATCATGTAGTTCCTAAAAAACAAGGGATTTTTCCCTTGCCCGAATGGGAGTAGCAATTTTCCCAAAATCGGGACCCAAGCCATCTAGAACATAGAGAGTGAGATCATCATCAGAGATCGGGTGATCAATAAGGGCGATTTCATCGGCTAAGGCTTTGACAATATGCAAATAGTCTGAAACCAATCAATTCCCACGCTGGATCATGGTGAGTTCTTCCTTGAGTTGCATAGCTCTTGCATACATGGTGTTTAATTTTTTCCATGCCTCATGAGAGGTCTTGGCGATGGCAATGAGGGGGGGTAATGGTGGTGGATGTAGATGCAAGGATAACACTTAGGATGAGTTTGTCTTGTCTAACCCAATGGGTTTTCTGAGAAATGGAAGAAGAGGCGCCATCGGATGATGGACACAATAAATCACTGGTTACATAGTCCATCAGATCGTAGCCAATGATGAGAGCTTCAAATTGAGCACGTCATTGTGGAAATGTGGAAGGTGTGAGTTTCTCATTGATTTGGGTAGTGATGTTGGAAACAACAAGTGGTGTGGTAGTGGAAGAGATAGGCTGTGTGTTTGGGTTGTCTGAGGAAGATATGGTTGCATTGGATTGAATTTTCGTTAGAGATTTTGGTCTTCTGATACCATATAAAGAATAAGATCATATATTGGGAATTTTTCAATGGAAAGATTCAATACACTTTCTATTGATTATGCAGAGTAGTTATATACAGGACTCCAACTATATTTTAAAAAATATACAGATGTTATAGCAGTAGCTACACAACACTCACGGGCGGACCTACGTTGGTAGTTGGGGGGGCTATTGCCCCACCAAAATCTTTCAAAAATATGCTTTAGTACATGGCTTTATCAAAGATATCCTAATATAAAAATTATTTCCACCCCAAAAAAAAAACATTTTCAAGAATCTCATTTAGTATTTAGTTGTCTAGGTTTTAGGTTTCTTTTAATTTTTTCATAATTACACCTATTTTTTGTCATTAATAAAATTCACATTCTCAAATTTTTTTTTTTTACATCTCATAAGAGGCAATAAAATATCTTGGTCTTTTATCATAAGCTATTTGGTAAATTTACAACCTCATTTTTCCTATTTATTTACACTTTTCCTTTTAAGTCTTCCACTAGCTAGCTTGTTTGTATTAGTCTTGTTAGTAAATATATATATATATATATATATATATTTATATATATATATTACCATCAAGTTAACAATTATGAGTGAATACAACAAATTTCGCATAGTTATTTTTATCTATATTATAGAGACTTTACAATATTCAATCTTAGATTCAACAAAAACATTTATCTTTATTTACTTAATTTTTATCATTTGCTTCAAAAAATCTTACATGATTATTTCTATCTTAATTTTTATCTTTCACTTAAGTCCGATAGAGCTCAAGTGAGATGTTTAGATGGGTGACTTTAATAATTTAGTTTGTCCCTAGATAACAACCTTATATGGTTAATGTTAAATGTCGGTGACACACTTTGTTACCTTAAATGTTGGTTACTGTTCACCCATACATATGACACACTTTGCTAATCGCCCCCCCACGCACCAAATCCTAGTTCTACCCCTGACAACACTAATTACAGAAAATAAATTCCATGATTCTCTGCACTCATTACAAAAGAGGTGATTCTCAGAAGGCATTAATTGCAGAGAATAAAGCCCATGATTCTCGGCATTTATTACAAAAGAAATGATTTTCGACAAGCTTGAATTGCAGACATGATGTCCTTGATTCTCAGCTAAATGGCAGCTTCATGAGTTGTCTGAACTTTTGTCAACTTCCCTTATAGTTACTTCTCAAATAACTATGATCAACTATAAAAGTGTTAATGCTTATACCATTACTTCGGAGACTTCTTTAAACCATATAATGATTTATTCAACTTACATGCATGGTCTTCTTTACCTTCAACAACGAACTCCTCTGGCTGATGCATATAGATAGTCTCTTCAACCTCACCATGTTAAAAAGATGTTTTAACATCAAGTTGGTGTAATTTCAGATCATGCAAAGCAACCATGGCAAGCAGCATGCAAATAGAGCTATGTTTTATCACTGGAGAGAAAACTTCATTGAAGTCCACATCTTCTCTGTGATTGTAGCCATTTGCAACTAAGCGTGCCTTGTATCTTGCATCTTTAACACCCTGTATTCCATCTTTTCTCTTGAAAACTCATTTGCATCCAATAGTCTTCGTCTTCTTAGGCAATTTAACCAAATCTCAGATTTGGTTCTTATGATGAGATTCAATCTCTTCAGTCATCGCTGCGCACCATTGTGTAAACTCCTTACTCTTGACAACTTTTGAATACATGGAAGGTTCCTGACTATCAATGTTCTCTGCCATAGTAAGTGTATACATCACCATGCCTGCATGAGCATATCTCTGAGGTGGCCTAATATGTCTCCTCTGTCTACTAGTAGTTATATTGTAGTCTTGCTCACCCTGTGCACCATTATCAAAATCAGAATCATGCTCATTAACAATAACATGATCTTGAGTACCACTATGCACTCCTTGTGAAGCTTCAACTTGTAACTCCACCTTCTTTCCATTACCCTTCTCTTCACCTGTGGAAACATTAAACTCCTTTTTCGAATTAAGCATGCGTTGTTCATCAAATGCAACATCTCTGCTAATTACAAACTTGGGTGATTTAGGATCAGTGCACCACAATCTGAATCCTTTCACCCCACTAGCATTTCCAATGAATATGTCATTCTTTGCCTTTAGGTCAATTTTACCTTCATTCACATGAAAATATGTAGGACAACAAAAAATTTTCAAATTTGAATAATCAGCAGGAGTTCCAGACCATACCTCATTCGGAGTTTTCAATTTAATAGCCATGGCTGGAGAATGGTTCATCAGATAGCAAGCTATGTTGACTGCTTCAGTCCAGAAATCTTTAGGCAAGCATTCGAAAGCATACTACGAGCTCTCTCCAAGAAAGAGAGTCATATTCATCTGTTTAGCTACTTCATTTTGTTGTAGGTGTGTCTAACTAAATGGTGCCTGACAATACCCTCATTTTTGTAAAATTCATCAAATTCGAAATCGCTTTACCTTTTTGCATGTCTGATTCTCAATCGAAACATTCCATTGTTTACAATTAATAAATACGTCATCTTTTTACTTAAAAAAAATAAACCCACACTTTCTTTGAATAGTCATCAATGAACGCGAGTAAATACTGAACACCACCTTTGGATGGAAAAGAGGATGGACCCAAAGATCAGAATGAATGTAATCTAAAATGATTTTGGTTCTGTGAACACATGTAGTAAACTGAACTCTGTACTATTTTCCAAAGACACAAGGCTCACAAAAGTCAAGTTTTCCCATTTTTCTGATCACACAACAAATCCTGCTTACTTAAAATAGACATTCATTTTTCACTCATATGACCTGAACGCATATGCCATAACCAAGTAATGTTTGAGTCTGGATCATCTGAAGTAGATATTGCAACTGCACTAGTCACTGTACTACCCATAAGGAAATAAAGACTATTAATCTTATCTCATTTCATTACAACCACAGAGCCCATACTGACTCTAATAATCCCTTCTCCCGTGTACCAGAAACTAAGGGAATCAAAAGTGCCTAAAGAAATAAGATTTTTTTTCAAATCTGGGATATGTCAAACATTAGACAAAGTTTGGACAATTCCATTAAACATCTTAATTTTGATAGAACCAATCCCAACAATCTTACAGGCCATATAGTTTTCCATCAAAATGGAACCACTGTTGACTGAATCATAGGTGGTGAACCAATCTCTTCTAGGACACATGTGGAATGTGCAAGCCGAATCCATAACCCACTTGTCACCAATATGACTGTTAGAGCCACTAATTGTTAGGACAATATCTGAGTTGTTAGACTTTTCATTGGCAACACTAACAGCATTAGAGGAACTTTTACCTTCTTCCTTTTTCTTCAGTCTTGGACACTCATTCTTGTAATGACCAAATTTATGACAATAATGACATTTAATATTTTTCTTGTTAAATTTCGATTTTGAATTACCTCTAGAATCCTAGATCTACCCCTACCCTTCTCCGAACCTTTTTCACTGGATCTACCTCTACTAAATGAACCTTTAATAAACAAGTCATTGGCTTGATTATTTGTGCCTTTTATTCTCAACTTAGTTCTCAACTCCTTAGAATTTAAAACAAATTTTACATTTGCCAAGGAGATAGTATATCTACCATATAGCATTGAGTTCACAAATTTATCAAATGATATAGGCAACGAACACAAAACAATTAAAGCTTGATCTTATTCTTCAAACTTAATATCAATATTTCTTAGATTCATAATGATTTTATTAAATTCATCTAAATGTTTAGAAATAGGAGTACATTCCTTCATTTTGAGAGTGTAACTGTTGCTTTAGATAAAATCAGTTGGTAAGCGACTTCTTCATGTACAAGCTCTCTAGTTTCTTCCAAAGATCGACAACGGTCTCTTCAATAGCGACATCTCGCAATACTCCATCTGAGAGAGACAACAGAATAGCACTATGTGCTTTCTCTTCATCTTCCTTTGTCGGTGTAGGAGATTCATCCGACACCTTCTCATCCAAGACCTTTGACAAACCTTGTTGTTATAACAGAGCCTTCATCTTGATGGGCCATAAGTTGAAGCTATTCTGACCATCAAACTTCTCTACTTCACTTTGTTATAGCCATCTTTCAAGATCTTTCACAAAGCCTGACTCTCTGATATCAGTTTGTTAGGATTAACTAGATATTTAGAGATGACTTTGCAATAGATTAGTGAAAGCAAATAACACAATCGACAATCACACACACAGAACACCAAGATTTTAGTGGTTTAGCTTAAACAAGCCTACGTCCACTGGTAGGATGGTCTCAACGAATTCACTATTAAACAAAGGTAGAGTACAAGAGATCAATCATAGAAGTCCTCAATCAAAGTCTCAATATACCCAATAAACTCTCTAGAATCTCATAAAAAGACTTTTTTCTATATATTGGCTGCAACTCTCATGTATCTCACTTTTCAAAAAATCTATTTATATATCAAACGACGTAAGAATTAAGTGTTTTGAACATTCACTCGAACGGACTGTAGAGCAGATGTTAAGCGAACAATCTATCTGAAGTTCGCTTAAGCTGTCTATCAAGTGAGTGTCCAGCGAACAATCTAGAATGATACTTTTTCAACTGGAATCAAGCCACCATTCCAACATATGCAAGGTATAGTCCTAATCAGTTTCTTTACTCTTTTGGCAAACTGACTAAATTGGCTCGACAGGGGACTACAAAGCACAATTTGGGAGTCTTCTCGCCAAGGTCGGCTCAATATTGCCAAAGAAGAAAAGTACATATCAATTATTTTGTTACTTGTTTACCAGACCCCCATTAATGGCAATTAAGCTGGTACTTGTTTCCCAACAAGTTCACTCTTTTTCGACATGAACTGGCTTAGGCTCGTGTATATATATGAAGTCAGAAACAGTCTTTTAAGTAAAACCCAATACCTGATATGATCAATTGAATTTGAACACTCAATTTTTGCCACATCCATATGCAGTTTTTATGATACGGTACTCAACATACACACTCAATATCCTTGCATGAGGGAAACAACCAAAGGAAATGATCCAACAACCAAACCAATTGAATTACCTACCAAAAGATTGGCATCCGGTAATGAATTGAGAAAAAGGCAAAGGAAAGGGTAGTGCTTTAGGTGCAACGACAAGCAGGTACGTACGGTCTAGGCCAGTCACTGGTGCAAGAGATTGTTTATGAATATATTATATGTTGCGTTTCGAAGGAGCTATGCAGGTTGATTTTAACAGATATTTTTTATGAAATTCTCAGCATCCTTTCTTGCTTTCTTAGGAGATGCTTGACTAATGAAATGAGATTAAAATTTTGTAAATAATAAAAAAATAATTTATAAATAGTAATGAGATAGTATTTTGAGTTTAGTATTATTGGGTTTTGAGAAAAATGAGAGAAAAATTTAAGTAAAAAATATTATAAAGTTTAAATATTGTTATAATATAATTTTTATTTTGAGATTTAAAAAAGTTGATTTTTTTTTTTATTGAAAATTTAATAAAGTTGTAATGATTAGTTTGAAAAAGCTGTAATGATTAATTTAAAAGTGTTTGTATTTGAATGATGTTTGAAAATAAAATAAGATAAAATGAGATGAGATGGAATGAGATGAAAATTATTTCCAAACATCCTAAGTGTGGTAGTCGAGGCACTTAATATTGCTATATATATATATATATATATATATATAGTTTCAGTTCCCTTGGAGGCTCGAGTAAAAGCATGAGCATATTGATTTATTGTCAAATTATTTTCATCAAAGCAACCATTTCTTTAATTTCTTAGACTTATGAAACAGCTAGCTAGCTAGGTTAGTGAGGAGGAGGAGGAGAAGTTTCAGCTCTAATAGGAAAGAAAAAAGAGTGGAAGGATATATAAATAGGGGATCAAAAACTCCACTCAAAAAGCTGATATGTCATTGTATATTTCCAAACCACAAGAACAAATTACATACCCAATCCTGAAACCAGTAGTAAATGCCACCCATTGATGCTCACTTGCTATTGATCATACCCAAATCATCTCTTAATAGAGTAATAACTGTGGACAATCCATTCAAATAGCATGATCTCAAGTCCTCAATCTACTATTAATTTTACTAACTGGCTAAGATATATCAAAATTACATTTACAAGATACGTATAATATCATATAACTTAATGATAAAAGACATATTTCAAACCAAAGCGGGCGAATGGCCTCCGCCACCGCTCCAATCACCACCACCACCGCCATCACCGCAGCCAAGGCAATTAATTACTTCTACCAAGCACAAGTATATTGAGGATATATATCAGATGGATAAAATTTAGGGGGACTAATTAATATTTTAGATATAATTAATTAAAACTAGCATGACCACATTGACTCTCCCAAGCTGGCCTGATCCACCACCATATGATCCATGTCAAAGATGGGCTTGACATGTGAACCCATGAGCCTAGATGAGGGTGAGCCGCTACCGCTTGGGCTACCGGGGTGGAACCCTGCATGGGGGGAGAATGATGATGCAGTCTGCCGCAGCCGGAGGTGCACCACCTCGGCCTGAGCCAGTGCCAGTTGGGTCTGCAGCGCATCAATCTGCTGCTGCAGAGAGGATATGGCCCCAACGCAGCCATACACAGGGTCACGCAGCCTTGCATTTGCTTCATAAACCATGCTACTGACCGCATCACCTCGCTGATGCACTGGCAATTCCTGCAAATTACGTTTCACAATATGCAATTCCGTCTTAGCCATGCATGGCTCCAATTAAACCAGCTTAGGATATATTAATCATGACATGATTACTTTGATGATTTTCTTCAAAAAGCTAGCTTAGTTGCATGCATGCATGCACCTTCATGCATGTCTTGATCCAAAGGGGACAAAGCAAAGAAAATCAGGTTGGTTAGTTCGGGTAGTTGAATTATGGGAACTATTTTAGTAAATTAATGGCAGGGGACCATATATTTTAGTAAATATATATATATATATATATATATATAATGTCTGTATCATGATGTATATAAGATAGATACACATGCTGCAACCCACAGACATATCAATCTAATAAAATTTTACCAATGGCGGGCTAGAGATATCTATCATGTCTGTAAAATTACTTAAATGCCCCTGATCCCTACCTCGTGCTCCGAGCTGTCAAGCTTTGTCTATCTTGGACTACGAAAAGACGAGGCAACTAATTTGAAAAATCACACATTCATAATCATATTTTCTTTTCTTTTCTTTTCTTTCTTTCTAATTTCGGGATCTTCATTTTTCAGGAAAATCTCGGGTAAAACGTATCTTCCAACTTTTTGTCCTAATTCTAGTCCGTTTGTATTCAAAAAATGTTTCGTTTCGTTTCATCTCATCACATTTTATTATTAAAATTTTTTTAAATTCCTACATAAAATATAATAAACAATTTAACTTTTTTAAATCTCAAAATAAAAAATATTATTATAACAATATTTTTTTCAACTTTTATCCAAAACCATCTTATTTCATCTCTGAATCCAAACTAATCTTAAAATTTCAAATGAGAGATAGTTAATTCACTTAAAATACTCCAATTCAGACAAAAATTTAAAAATTCTTTAATAAAAAGTGCTCAGGCCATCCTCTTAGAATAATTCTCCATTAATAATTATATATAGTTTCCAGATACTCCTTACGATTTGGATATATTATTAGTGAAATTACAGATCAGAGAGAGAGAGAGAGAGAATTTATAAGATATTAAAGTCCAATCAAGAGGTGGAGTTCTGATCTTTTTGGCACTACATAATTAAGTCTGTTGGTTGCTTTGTGCGTGTGCAACACAAACTAATGGGGGTTAGTGAGATTCGATCTTTGCAAACACCATACACAAATTAATCGATCCAAAACATTCAAAACGTGTCACAGATACATTAATTTAACTTCTCATCTATATAATATGGTTAGGGATTTGTATTGTTAATTTTTAATTAATTGGCATATTATATCATGTCATGTATCGGTACTCATGATGTGTCTCCATATACTATATATATATTTTATCCAGAAAATATTTTAATCACGAAGATTTTATAAAAATAAATTTATAAATTGATATAATTTATTGTAATACGTTAAATTTATATAAAATTATATTTATCATAAAATAGATATAATATAGAAATTCTAATTTATGAGTTTAATTTTATAAATTTTTTTTATAACGATAACACTTCTCATGACGTCGTATACGGAGTCACGGACCCAGTCGCGAGACCCAAACATCTATCTCAGAAAAAGAATGTTAACATTACGTGAACCTGAAAAGTCAGAAAATTAATAAGAAATATCGTAATTAAGGGTATCTTTGAAAGCTACTTCAAAGCGATGAGAATTAGCTGCAGTACTCTTAGGACGTACAGTTGCAACCTTCAAGTTCGGGAATTATTGACTTGAACAAATGCGAAGTACCATATATAATATATGATCTAGCTAGCTAGGATATATAATTCAAATTAATTTTTTAATAATAATTTACGATCTTTACGATTATATGTAACATTACTTTTATATATATATATATATATATATGATCTGGCCGGATATATAATTCAAATTACATACCATATATAATTTAGAGTAAAACTCCAATTTTCTTTTAAGAAAAGTTTGATCCGAGTAGAAGAAATAAATTAAAGGCAGTCTTAAATGCAAGAATTTCCTAATTCAAATTAATTAATTGAATAAAACATAATATATATATATATATATATATAAGAAGGTAGAAATAATTTACCTGTAACATCTTGTTGACATTGCTGGCACCAAAGACCTTGTGGACATTTGCAAACTTCTGGGGCTCATCTGCTGGAAAATAAGGAGCAAAAACGCAATCCTGAGCGCACCTTCTCCTGAGCAGTTTGCATGCTGCGCAGGGTGAAGGGGCACCTGCTTTCCTGCCACTCTCCTTCATGCTATATATATGTATGTATATACCAGCTTGTCTCAACAACGTACGTTATATATATATACGTGTCCCTGATGATCTGCAGCCCCCTAGCTAACAGTGATCTCTAGTCAGCTTCTAATTAGTTTTTACAGGGCAGGCAAGGCAGTACTCTTCCTGGAACTGGAAGCTGGAAGGTGGAAGCAAAAGATCACAAAGGCCTGCTGCAGCTGCAAGCTATGTAGGTGTAGATCGAGGACGAAAGACAAAAGGAAGAGAGATCTGCAGCTTTGTGACAAAAGGAAAAGGGAAAGAAACGAGAGGAGAGTGAAAAGAGAATTAGAGGGACCATGAAAGAGTCGAGGTGGTGGGCATTATATAACAAGACGGACCAAATTAATACATCTCAAATGGCCCCCACCATATATAGAAGAACCCTTTAGATTTTGGAAAGACCTACAACATCTCTCATGACATGACACCTAATTTGGCGCCATTTTTCTGGCAAATTTTCTTTACCATTTACATGCTTCATCCTTTTGTCCCATCCAAAGGTCATATATATATATTTATATTATTCATTCATTCATTCTCATAGTACTAATGATACTAATATATGTAGAGTGCTAGTGCTAGAAATTGCTTTTTTTTTTTTTTTTTTGGGTATCTTTGAAAATCTGATATGGAATTTAGGGTATCCAGCTTTTCACTTTGGACATATCCTATTTATAGTGATCTCCCCGTTGACCCCTTATTGTTATTATTTTACAATACATATATATTAATCTTCCTTCCCTACAAAATAAATAAATAAATAAATAAAATTATAATATAAAGTATGATTAATGTAAAATTGAAATCGAAAAGTATCGCCTAATTATTAGTAGTATAAGTTATACTGTTGTGGGCAGTAAAAAAGAAAGTAATAAATCTATATATATATATATATATATATATTGTTGTTCATGTAGATCCAATGCATGAAGATCAGAAGCATCATCTATAAGTAATAATATGTTGAACCCATTAGTATTAACAAATGGACTAAATGGTCCTTTACTCTCTTTTTTTGGCTAATTTGTGGACTGATTAAGCACTTTTTCTTACACAATAAAACAAAATATAAAGGTTATATTTCATTTCTTTACAAGAAAATATTGTAGTTTTTTTTTTCTCTCTCTCTTCATCAGCTAAATGCTAAGAGAAGTATTTATTCCAAAAAAAAAAAATAGAAGCAGCCCAACCCTTTATTTTTTTTAATTATGTCACATAATTAATTTCATTAAAACTAATTACAATTTACATAATTACTCTTCATTTGAAATAGTATTGTAAAATAGTTGTATAGTACGTAGTAAGTTTATCTTTTTTCAATTTTTATATGTACATATTATATATATATATATATATATATATGTGTGTGTGTGTGTGTGGAAAGAAGCTCACAAAAAATAATAGCCACCCATAATTATATAATTGTATATTTGTCGTGTATAATTAAAAATAAATTAAAACAACAAAACAAAAAATAGGGGATACGGAAAAATAGGTAGACGCCACGGACCTAATTGGATCTCACCTTTAGGTCCTGTTACAGAAATGGTTTTATCTCATCTCATCTCATCATTATAATTTTTTTAAATTTTCACACAAAATATAATAAACAATTCAACTTTTTCAAATCTCAAAACAATACTAATATTAAAAAGTAATATTCTAATAATATTTTATTTAACTTTTAACTTTCATCTAAAATTATCTTATCTCATCTCACTATCCAAACGTGGCGTTAGTATCATGGAAACTTACCAAGTTATAACTTTCTAATTCAGTGAAACCCTGCCATTAAATGAAATGAGTAATTCTAAGTCAAATCTTGTTTTGTGAAAATAAATAAGGATTCATAAAAAGGGAATAACTATTATTTTTTAATAATGGTGTTATTTATAATGTGGAAAATGATAAAGTTACAATTTCTCTACATTTATTTTACTACTTTACTTAAAATGAAGGGTATCTATGTAAAATTAATTCTTTTTTAATAAAGTGTCACAATTATATTAGTTAATTTAAAATGAGTTGTAAAAAAGTTGTAAGTGTAATTCGCCCAAGAAAGAAGAATGATTACCTCGCCCCAGTCCACCCTTGCATGGGAGGGCAGGCTACCCCGCACCGCCCATACAGGGGCAGGAGGCGGGTTGACTCTAGCGGAACCCCGATTGTTTAAGCATGACTATTGTATTATGTTGACCTCTTACATAATAGTTGGCTTAGGAGGCCAAGACAATCCAAAATTTAACTTTAATAAGTTTATATTTTTTTTTTAAATGTATAGATTTTAATTTATAATTGAAATTATACTATAATTTGAGTTTTAAAAAAATTTTAGACAAAAAAAAAATTTAGATATTGGGTTGGGTGGGGGGCCAGGTGGGGTGTAGTTTCAACCCCACCCCCCGGTAGCGGGGGGCGAGGGGCGGGGAGGGGGTGCCCCCGCCCTGTACCATGGGTAGCACCCCTAGATGGAAGGCATAAAAGATAGAGTTATGCAAATTTGCATTAGATTTGGACCCATAAGCAATTAATGATCCATCAAATAGTCTTTTCATTTTTTAAAAAAAAATTATAAAGCACTCTAGGAAGAAAAGCTTTTGTTTTTGTTTTTGTTTTCAATTTGGTCAAAAAAAGTGGGAGGGATGAATCTAAGAATATTAAATTAAAATACTGATCGTTTGAGGGCGACATTGTTAATTATGACTTAATTCACGTTGCTTGCTCAGATAAGCAACATATTAGCTAGAAAGATTAGACATGATCTTGCTTACTTGCCTTTGTGTGAACCATAAATAATTACATCGTTGCTAATGTTTGAAGTTGACGTTTCTTATAAGTATTAGAATGTTACACTATTTGTATTATTGGTACGTACGTAAGTAAGATTATAAAATTATTTTTATTATAAAATAATTTTAATATATCATGTAAAACTATATCAATTTGTGTATTTATTTTTATAAAAAAAAATTGTCACTATAAAACTTTTCTAATATATATATAAATTATATATATATAATTATAATACAAGGCCTTTATTTTGAGTATTATAATGTATTATCATATCAATTAAAAGAATATCTTGTAACCACTAAAGGGGGCATTGATATATGCCTTTTTCTTTTCCCTTTCTTTTTTTTTTTTTTTAAACCACATGATCAATAAAATCAGCACTCATATCCAATAGGATTTGTGCAATTAAAGCCTCCATCCTTAATTAATTGACATTAGACTTCTTAATCAGCTAGTTGGAAACAGCCCAAGACAGAGCAACAAATTAGAATTGTCCTGCACCTACACCAAGGCATTATTGCTAAATAGATGGAATGCCATGGAAACAAAGACGGAGACAATAGGCCGTTACATGTTCCTAAGAGTTAAATACAACCATTTTATTATGAATTAAAGAATTTAAATTGAGGTGAGGTTTGGATATACTGAGTTAACATGGAAGTTGAAAGTTAAATAAAATATTGTTAAAATATTATTTTTTTAATATTATTATTATTTTGAGATTTGAAAAAGTTGAATTGTTTATTATATTTTGTGTGATAATTTAAAAAAGTTATAATGATGAGATGAGATGAGTTGAGGTAAACTCTAAGGCTTCGTTTGGTTACTAAACATCTCTTAACTTATCTCAACTCATTATTACAATTTTTTCAAATCCCAACATAAAATATAGTAAACAATTCAACTTTTTTCAAATCTCAAAATAATAATAATATTAAAAAATAATATTCTAACAATATTTTATCATCTCAACTCAACTCAACTCACTTCAACATCCAAACGCAACCTAAATCCAAACGGAGCCGAATCAAATCTCCCCAATTAAATTCGGTATGTAAAGTATATATAGTAAAATGCTTACATTACATAATTTGATTTTAAAGATAAATTTTAAAATTTTAATCTTACAAATTAAATCTTACCATTTACGTGATATAAATAGTGTATTCTATATACTGACTTGAGAATAAAATAACTCAAACTTATAACCAGACCACTTAATTACCACTATGCTTATGAGGAACAATTGAACTTATAGATCTAACGGAGTCCAATTCCCGTTCTCCACAATGTCTTTATTAATCCATGCAATATCATTTCATACGAAACCTCAAAGTGACTCTATCTTATTATATTCCATCTATGTCTGAATTCCAATATTCATTTAATATTTCTTAATTTGGTGTCATTATTGGGATATATAAGAGATGTCATCAATTTCAGTATGTCTCAAAGTTTCTATTTCTCTTTATAGAGTGTCTAAATATCCTCATATAATAATTCAAAAAATTGCAATAGAAAAGAAAAAGGGTGTGTTGTTGTGATTTTTAAATATCTATATATATATATATATATATATATATATATATAGTATAGACTTGGTTTTAACCTAATGTAGATCCTTATACATGAAGATAATATATCGCTGTGTTCGGACTCTATTAATATGGATTTCTAACCAATTTCTCGTGGGGTTATCTTTATCTCTTCTTTCATGGTGCTCGAATTATTATTATTATTATTAGTATTTTTTTTTAAAAAAAAAGAAGAATATCAATTCTTATATATTCATCTTAAAGTAACAAAGCTTGAATACAAGGAGGAATACCCTCCAGTACAATGCTCTCCTCAGAGAGTTTAAGTACATCCTTAACTAATAAATGAGCCACATTATTGCAATTCCTTGAGATCATGTGCTTAACCGACCGCTGTTGCAATTCCTTGAGATGGTGCTCGAGTTATAGAAGAAGGAATTGAGAATATATAAAGTATAAGCAACGAATGATTAATTTATTACGTACGAAACAACTTATATATGATGATAATGTTGATATATAATCATGCTTCTCTACAATAATATTGTACTAGCTTTAACACATTTTTTTGTTTCTTTCTTCTCGAACAATATAATTACACACTTTTTATTATGGGATATACTGCTAGAAATTCAATATTGCATAATCTTAGCAGCACTAGTCAATCCGTGCTCATGAATAGTCTCATTTTTCAATTATTTAATTAACTATTCATTTAATTTACCAAGTTCAATGTTAATAGACTAATATTCAACATTTATATGTTTTGATGGAACAACAACAACATGCCATGTCGACAATAGTATATATATATAGAGATGATGTGTTTTACATACCGGCTTATATATACAAGTAAAAGAACTCAACTTATAACTCAACTTATCAAGTTAATTAAGCAGAGAGATTAATATATGAGTTTATATATATGGTTTAATATCCAAATCAAAACTCATAGTACGTCATGATAAATAGCTAGGTCATGATTTTTAAACGAATCAAGATCAATTTCACGTTATTATTCACGAGGCACGTCTCGGTTTGTTTACGGTCCTAATTATATTAATGACTCAGCTGACATGAAATTGTGATAAATGTTGTCTCCAAAACGTAATTGACCATTGAAACTAACCACCCATATGCTGCATGTAGCCACGTCCGGTCCACAGATTTGAGAGGAATATTATTATTTCAAATCTTTTAGGGGGGATGAATGGGGGGAATAATATTTCTTCCAATATGACTTGCAAAAAGTTTTTGAAAGCAAAATCATTCTAATTATGACACTAGAATTCATTTATTTCTTAAATTTTCCTTATATGCATTGGTCAAGGAGTTGAGTTGAAGTACTATTATAATGCGATGAAAGCGCAAGCAGATTATCGCGTTATGTACAGAGAACTACTACAATTACAGAGATTTCACAAAAATAATCTCATAAATTGACTGGACTTTATATGGTACATTAGACTTTACAATAAAAGTAGTTTTACAATTTAACATATCATATTAAGTCACGTCAGTTTGTAGATTTATTTTTATAGATCGAATCTCTTTATAATTAAAGCATTTATATTGCATAAACTAGTCCATTCATTACTACTACGGCCTTTACTTTAAAGGCCAAATCTATATACATGATATTCTAATTTATCAAAGGTCTAGTAGGTATTAGGGAGGTGCATGGCCTAGGTATCTAAGATGACATTTTAACAACCTATAACCGTCCCTTGTCCCCTCTTGATAATTAATCTTCTTTCCTTTTTCCTCTTTATGTCACACACCATGGGGGGACCAATATTTTAAGTGTGACATGCATGAAACTCAGTCACCATCTCTTCCATTCAATTGATCTTATTCTTGCAATGCTTTATTTACCTAAAAATGAAAGCTTAAGTAGCAAATGGAATGATCGATTGGAGTTTCCCTTCCAAACTCCGAGAACTTCTTCGTCTTGGCTCGTATCTATATACCCGAAAACAGATATATGCGGATAGGTAAAGAATATCAAAATGATGAAGATAATAGCGAATTAATTAAACACAAGTTCTGTTTATACATATATAGCTATATATATATATAGTTTGGTTCGAGATTATGTTATAATTATAAAGATGGTGCCAAAGGGTTAGTTTTAGCTAGGCCGGATTTGACATGGCTAGGTGTTTTCCAGTCAGAATAGTATTGCAAATATAGCAACAGCCATGATTTTCTACAAAATGGATCGTTATACGGTAACACAAGAGGATCAGCCGGCCGTTGGATAGTCAACCTGGAGAGCAAAGGAAAGGAGAAGGAAGCATGCAACATTAATTAATTAATTAATTAATTCCCAGTTTAGTTGGGATAACATAAAAGGGCTTGAAATTCAAAGGAAAGGGGCCCCATTTGGAAGAATTTTTTTCCACTTTTAGTCCCCTGATCAACACGTTCCATTAATAATTATAATATGATATATCAACAGAATTTTCTTCTCGATCTCTCCTTTTTTTTGTGTTTATATGATATATATATATATATATATATATGTAGGTTTATTATAACCATTAGTTTTTCAAGGAGAAAGGAGCACATAGATTTGGATATCCATTCAACCCTTCCAATATTTATAGCTGGATTAACATATTTCCTACTTTTCCTCATTTGTGGCTAAAGGATGTTTGGATGGGAAAAATAGTTTTGATTAGTATAAATAGTAGTAAAAATCATTTCGAGGGAGTTTTTATTGGGTTTTGTATAAATAGTAGGACTCGTTAATTGAAAGCAAAAATAATATTTGCAGTCATAAAGTGTGCAATCGCCGTTTAATCCTTTTGATAAAAAGTGAGTAAATATGAGATTCACATGAAAAAAATTATTTTTTAATAGTAGACCTGATCTCATTCTTTTTAAAAAAGATCGTTCATCGCTTGCAAACTCAACGATTGTATCTAGCATTATTCAAAATTATTTAAAAATATTATGCAGCATTTTGATATGGCAAATGATCAGCTAGCTTCTTTCTAGTAGCTCAAATCCTAGGGCGCGCGCACACATACATACACACATATATATATATATATCACTCTAACTTGTATTTATAATGGAAAATATTAGTATATTCTTACATTCTGCAAACTCACGTGTATTTTCTTTGAAAAAATTAGACAAATTTGAAAGTCACAGAAAAAATCTCACTTTTTAATGATGGGTTCCACTATTTTTCAAAATTATCAGTATACAAGACTTGCATATTTTAAAATTGTATCTAGTATTACTTATTTATAATTTGGTTAGATTATTATTGAGAAATGCTGTGAAGTAGCATTTGACAGTACCACACACACATATATATGTGTGTTTAAAGTCTTACTGTTTTTGGAATATTTTTATTTTTCCGGGATTCTGTGGGTGATCTTGCGTGAGTGGTTTCCTGAAATGGAAGCAAACACCAACGAGTCAACTTTCTCTCTCTCTCTCTCTCTCTCTCTCTCTCTCTCTCTCTATATATATATATATATATATATATATTTTCCTAACCAAAGAAAAAATCTCGGAAAGTAGATCGATTATCTCATGAAATGCATGCATGAAACACGCGAACGTATTTTTTACGTTTTTTTTCTGTTCTGAATTGAATACTGTCTAATTTCCAACAATTATTTTTAATTGGAAAAAAAGTTATTTTAGCGATAAATAATATTTACAGTCATAAAGTGAACAATTTTTACATATTTTTTTTAAAAAAATAGATAACTCTAAAATCCATGTGAAAAATATTAATAATAATCTTATTTTTTTTTAAAAAAAATGCGAGAACTACACACTTCACAACTGTATATAACAATATTACCTGAAGGGATAGAGACAAGGATAAAATATTGCAAAAACGTCCTTATTATTAATTACATGACTTCCTGTTTACATGCATGATATATTGCTTGAATATCAATAACGTCTTAACTAGGGCTTTCTAATTTTCTAAGTTGTCTTTCTATCGCATGCAGTTTAAAACCCAAAAACTGGGGGCGCGCGGGTTGGAACCTGGAAGAATATCGATCTATTACTCGAGTAATGAATTTACAAATTTATCGAGGAAAAGGCCAATTTATCATGTGAGGGAAATAATAATCAAATGAGACAAATATATATATATATATATATATATATATATAGCGAATTCATTTTAATATTGAAGATTTTTTTGTTCAAATAATCCATCAGTCAATATTCCATTCATACAACTTATTAGCGGAAATAGAAAACTTAGTTTAAAAAGATATTTCTTCAACTGTAAATCAGAAGGAGTATATCTGAAATACTAGTTTTTTGTAAGAATCAGTATAAATTAAGAGATTTATCTATTATTAAATCTCTTTATAGCTAGACCAATATATATAGCTGGACCAATATTGAACCAGCTATGAGCTATATATACGTTGCTATATATATTTTTTACAATTTCTCATTGGAAAAAGATCTAATTACTTGTTATTAATAAATAATAGTAAATTCCTTTTTTTGGGGGGTTAAAACTGGATAGAATACAAAGTAAGAAAATAATATATAAAATCAATTTGGAAAAAATATATTTCTATATATAGCTAATTAATATATATATACCAAATATGCATGCATGCAGTAATGTCACCATTCACCAAGATTTTCTTTTGTTTACATTTGTGTGAAGGATCTTGCCTGGAACTTGATATGAACAAATTATAATAAATTATTATGAATTTTGATGACACTGACCTTTTAATTATTTTTTTTCAAATTATTATTATAATTATTTTTTTTTAATTTTGCTTTTGTTTGTCAAAATTATGACAATGACCTTGAAAGCTCTCAAGTCTTAAATATTATATAGTTGTATTAATTAATCTAATAATCTAAAAGCATGCATATTGAGTACAAGGCTGGCCTTCAACGATATTATAATAATTAATTAATTAATTAAAAAAGAAATAAAAATTAAAATAGTTGAAATTCTGATTGGATGGAGGGTATTGATTAATTTGATCTGGGTGAGAGCATTAGCATTGGTCTATGCATATGCATATGCAAAGTTATATTTGCATAATATGGCCCTAAAATCCTCTACATTGGCTTATGCATATCCAAATATTTAGCTACTTATGAATAGTGCTTATCCAAATTTGGATAACTACTATTCACCCTACAAATCATATTTTAATAATTATTTCTCTCTCCTCCCACTCTCTCTCACACAATCCTTTCATTTTCTCCCTCCTTCAACAACAAAACAAACATTCACTTGCACATTCATTTTATTATTATAATATATTATATATATTTTTCATTTTATTATATTTTTAATATATTATTATTAAAAAATTATATTTTTTATTATTACATTTGTATCATTAATGTTAAATGTATGTAGTGGATATTAATTGTAAAATATATATAAAAAAAAATTGATTTTAGCAAAAAAGTAATAATAATAAAATAATATTATTATTTTGTTTCAAATATACATAAGTCAATATGGAAATTTTGCTTGAATGGTAAAGTGGATATGTAAAAGAGGTAATTTTGCATATGCATATGCATAAACTAATGCTAATGCTCTGAGACATGTAGCATGTTTATTGGAAGATAACATTATTAATGATCGAGATCAGAAGTAGTAGTGATGAGGTACGATGTACATGATCATAATGATCAATGATGATGAGTTGCCTTGATTCTTAAGCAAAATCTTTTTGGTCCAATCTCTTGCCATTAATATTATCCATTAATTTAAAGTGATTAGAAATTAAAGTTGATTTATTTATTTATTTATATGTGCATTATTAATTAACCGACACCATGTTATAGTCTTTAGCAAGATTATGATACGATAAGATTCTCCATGTCTTCTACATGCATCACCTATATACTTTTTTTACACAATGTTGTCGACCCCTCACTTTTTTCTTTTTCTTTTTCTTTTTTTATTTTGTGTTTCCCACCATAGATTAATTGTAAGAATTATTAATGTTTTTTCTTCATCTTGAAATTTTTTTTTCTTTTTTTTTCTTAATTTCACATGCTAATTATATGGTACTGCATTTTAAGTAGTCTTATAGAATAAATTACAATTTTATAAAGGAAAATGCTACTCTTCTCACTGGATACTCTCGTTAGGGTTTTTTTTTTTTAATTTTTTTAATTTAGTGATTAATTAATTATTTTTTAATAATATTGTAAATTTTTTAAAATATATATTTAAAAATGTTAAAAAATATATATAAAAAATAAATAAATAAATAAATAAATAAACAAAATCAACTAACAGGAACTCCAACGAGAGCTCGATCCCAGCGGTGGATATTAGCCAGTTTATTACGCAACCAACATACGACTGATGTGAAAATCATGTCTACGTCAAATATTATAAAAATGTATTGACGCTTTACTTTATAATTTATAATTGTACTAATGGATTCCACTTTACATTATATGTTTACACACTGGGCCTGCTCGTAAATAGCATATATATATATATATATATATATATATATATATATATATACTTAAAAGAGTTATTCTATTCGATCTCAAGACAATGTGTAGAATAGTATATATATCATTCATATTATTTAATTTATAAAATTTAAATTTAAAGATTTATCTTTTAAATTAAATTATGTTATATTAGCACTATATATATACTAGGTGTATCTATCTGTTACGTATGTGTATCTATCTGTTAAACAGTATATATATAATAATAGCATGGGAAAAGGTTACGTATGTGTGTATCTATCTGTTTTATATATATATATGTTCTTTGACTTGTACCGATCAGAAGCAGCTTGAAGGCACATGATCAGTATAGAATTAACATTCAACACTCAACAGCAAGCTGGTGGATTGCGTGGTGCACGTTCCATATATACGAGGAATACGGCTACGGGAACATGGGATCGAAGAAAAAGAGTATAATCTTATATGCTGAGGGGGACAAATTTACAAGTCTTTAATCATTAATTCAACACTCGGCCTCTTTTTTGAACCTCACTTTAATATATTTTGTGCTGATCTTCCTTTGAAAGTTACGAAGCAAAGCATGGTAGCTATGTTCATCATGGCATGATGAATTTGACTTTGCAGATGTCTCTATTTCTTAGTGGACTCGTTTTTTAAAGAATAATTTTACATATAATCGTAAAGTACGTAAATATCATATAATTATTTAAAAAAAAATGTGATACACTATTAAAAAATTTATTTTTTTTCATGTGAATTCTATATTTTATTTAAAAACGATTACACGTCTGTTACACAAATAACGGTTACAAATATCTTTCTCTTCTTTAAAACTCTCATAGGAGTGGTATGTCCAATATATCCTCTTCTCTATTTTATTGTTTTGAAAAATAGTTCTACTACTTATAAGTCCGTATATAGAAATCGATATGACTTATAACTGTATGTGCGTGCACGAGACTCATTAACACTTAACGAAAAATGTCGAAATACAAACATATTAATGTGCTTGAGAGTATCTTATAAAACGTGGAATAATCTATTGGTGTTGGTGTACGTGGGAAGCAAATGGAGTTGCACAAACGGGACATCTCAAGTACTCAAGGCCACGAGTGTTTTTTTGATCTATATTCTTTTTCTTTTTGATCTTCTAAGTAAACCGGCCAATAAGCGTAGACATGTACATGATGGAGTAGTAGTTCTACAAGGAAAGATGAGGAGGGGACATGCCTCTTCTTGCACATGTAATGGATTGAACATGAGGGGCCCCAATATACTTTAATGCCATGCGCTCCTTGGAACAAACAAACAAGGCATGGCCAAAAAGCAAATCATGCTCAAATGTCAGGTGGGGAAGAAAGAAAAATTTTGAAGAAATGACTTAACAAATCATGAAATTAAAGACTTTTGTTCCATGCATGTTCTTGGCTTCATCTACTCCTCTTTTTGTTTTCCTAGAAATCCCATATTCAGCCCGAAAAAAGAGAAAAAGTAGATCATTTCAATTTGATGATGACCCCAATTGCATGCAGATCAAGTTGTTGGGTCTCACCCTGCCTTTTCTAGCAGCAGTTAAAATCAAAAAGCAAAATCAGTTAATCTGCAGTTATTTATAATAAAAATAATTATTTTTTATCAAAATAAATTTATTTTTATTATAAATAATCGTTATCATTATTTTTCTTACCATTAAGAGATTAATACAAATAAATTCTATCTTGTAATAAATAAATGATATCAGAGAAATGCATGGAGTGGGGCGTGGCCATCTTCAACAGTAGTCATGATCATGAGGCTTCTTATTATATATTCTCTATATATAGCTCATGCAAACCAGTAATCATCATAAACTTTGTAGTGTACTTGAAATTATTAATTTGGGTTGAATGATTCAGATCAGACCACAAAAAGAAATTACACAGCCGTTGTTACGGCAGAGAGAGAGAGAGAGAGAGAGAGAGCAGTACTGTCTAACAATATTAATTGTAACATCATCTGGAGAATTCCTCGGATTGGATCCATTGCGCGCGCATGCTTTCAGAGTTTGCATGAGTAGTAGTACTGACTCCGACAGGCATGTTTTAATTTTTATTCAAATACAATATGTCAACCGTACCTCAAGTAATTTATTATCAAATTTTATTTTATGTAATAAATAAATAAATTAGTCGATTTAGTCGATTTTACTTCTATTTTATACAGAGATTAATACTCTCAGAGTTTTGAAAATTCAGACAATGTCATTGTAAAAATATTTGTATACGGGAAGCTTACAACAAAAATTTAATTTGGCTTGTAATTTTGAGTCACAGATATAACTTCCTTAGAGAATGAAATGATATCTATTTTCTATAAAAAAAAAAAAAAATTGAGTCGATTTTTAATGAGCTATACGGTTTAATGAACTATTAATGTTATTTTGTGATAAAAAATAAAAACGACTCATTCAATAAATAAACCAAATTGGGTTTGGCTGAACTGATTTCCAGTAATTTGTCCAGTAACTTTGTTTATTTATAGTTCTAATCGTTTATAACTTTTGAATTATCATCCTTTTTGTTCCTCGAGTGTTCAATTTTATTGTGTCACTCTCTATATGATACAATTTTATTAATAAGATCCATCCTTTTATATTTTCTTTGCAAATTTAACAAAAATGTTGGTGTAACATTCCAGACAGTTAAAAAATAGAAATTCTATATGAAAATCTTACACCACACACCTCCACCTAACCAATATTATGTATGTGGATATGTCATATTTTTATCGAGGTGTGATTTAGACCCAAGGCCGGTCTTATAAAATATAAGCAATATTGGGTCGAAGTATCTAAGCTTCTAGAAAGAAAAATTCTATTTGAAAGTCAGTGTGGAGGACACACCTTCTGCATTATTGACATGATATAATTTTTATGCAGAAAATTGAATCCTGTAAATCAAGTCTTGTCATGTAAGCGGTATGGATAACGTGTGAAAGATGAAAGGAAGGATGACGGGATTTTTCATAGACATTGTTTTTTTTTTTATTAATCATAATGCAATTGGTGAGATGGTGTGGCATGGTAAATTGGTAATATGTTTCTACTTCACAAATTAATTTTTTGGTATTAACATTTTAAGTAATATGGATAAATAAAATAAAAGAGATATATAGAACAAAACATCATATAATAAATGCTATTTTTCAACAAGGAGAAGCATTGACTTAGCATTATTCCAATACTCAAAAACCACTGCAACCAAAAACAATCCATTCAATTTCTCGTTACTTTGGTTTTTTTTCCTCAATACTTTGTTTGGTTAGCAAGAAAATCAAACAAAATAAAACCATGTTCCTGAAAAAACCCAGGAACTTCAAATGAAATTCATACAGAACATTATAAGAGGTCCTCAAGGAAGTATTACATCCTTTAGAATATTTAAGAAGATACACAAGTATAGAGATAGGAAACTCTTCTATATGTATGAAATTCATTCAACCTCAGATGATTTATTACAATATTCCAACTCAAGAATAAGCTCCAAACCGAACTTATTGGAAATAAAAAGCAAATGAATCAAAATGATAAAACCCAGTAAAAATTTCAATGTAATTGAAGAAAATAGGCTTTATAATTAAATAACAATTCGTATAAAAGATTCCAGAAAGCTTGCAGACTCATTGAAATAATGGGCTGCTTGTTACTGATCTATATATTGATTTTGTCCTCTGGTGCAAGTGTTCTTTCAAATATTGAATCCTTGCATCAACTCTGGCAGAAAGCCCTATCAGGGTGCTCTTCCTTGAGTTGGATTGCTCCCTTTGCCATGCTTGATTGTTGATACTTTCTTTCTTGCAATACTTCATTTCTTGAAGAATATGATCATCCAGGGGATAGAATAAACGTTGGATGACAATGTGCATGAAGTATGGTAGAAGAGAAACTACTGTGACAATCAATGTAATCATCCAATACACTGGTGCACTGCCAATAGCTTCCATGAAGAGATGAAATCCTTTCTTTGAGTAGGCAGGAGGAAGAGCACCATACACAAGCAGGAAGATGTACCAGGACAATATGCTACCCCATATAAAAAGATGTTGGATAAAAGTAAAGTGACTGATAACTAGAGCAATTTGGCAATTTACAGTCCAGATTATGCATGTGAATGTAATGCCACCGAGGTGTGCAACATCTGAAACTTCTCCCTGCTGTCGGAATGCGGCGGAGGAGAGCATGTATATATTGGCAAGAAAGATGATTAGAGAAGCTACCACACCATTCAATATCCAACCAATGATGCGCTTCCAAGCAAAGTATATGTTCTTTGGACCCTGTTTATAAAGGGAAGGGAACTGTTCCATTTCAAAAGAATAGATATGTTAAAACCCTTAAATTAATGTTAGTGCTTGGAAAGCCAGAGAGGAATAGAAAGGAGAATCACATGTGTTGCTATTTATGTGTTTCCTCCTACCTGGAGGCATATTTCGGAGGAAACATCCTGCTCTAGGACTCCTAATGATATCACTGGCAATGATGTCAAAATCACATTGAACAGCACCAAGTACCAGTCATCATATAGGACCTCCCCACAGAAACTTGTGTAACATTCATAATAGAATAGAGTGAGGCCAAGTACAATGTTCTTGTATACAAAGTAGAGAATCTACACCAAGAAAGTAAACAAGTTCACAATTAGAGATCAGAACTACAGTACAAAGATGATCATTAAATAATTAAGGACTTACCATTTTGGAAATTCTCTTGTAACACCAGTGCCCATGAACTATAAGTAACCTCTCCAAAAATCGGAACTGAGGCAATGAGAAGTCACTTGCCATTACTGCCTGATGTTAAATGAGAATTTTTAGCAACATTCATAAATCATAGTGCATATCGGAATCTGTTATCTCTTTCATATAATTCAAGCTGATATTTTTGGACACAAGTACATTTTTCATATTTCAGGCTTGGAATTTCACTACTGGGAATGACATGCAAAATACAAAAAAAAAGAGAATGACTTTATGGACTGAAAACTTCATCCCCCATTTTGGTGCCATCATTCATGGCTCAGATCGTCGGTCCCTTAAGGTAAGGCATTATGATCCTATTAGATGCCCAAGGCTGTAAAGAGTAACCAAAGAAAGAAATCCTGAGTTTATATCGTCAACCTTGTAAAATCTCATGGTCCCCTCAATCGTGATTACCGTTAGAGTGCAAATGATTCTCTCTCTCTCTCTCTCTCTCTCTCTCTCTCTCTCTCTCTCTTCCCTTCCCCCCAAAGAATAATGTGCAGATCATTGAACTCTGTGACTTCTTTGTTTCAAGTTCTAATCATAATGGATTATTCTATTCTCTATAAAACTTAAGAACATGCACGGGGTGCATTTGTCTGTATTATGGCATACTGCCTAAGACATTATAACCTGTTTGCACTTGAAGTAACGAATAATAGATTCAAAAGGGACAGGTCATGAGTTTTAATGGGCTGTATCATATGTTTGATGTGTAAGGTACACCAAAACAGATGAGATGAGTGGAGATAAAAGTTGAAAGTTAAATAAAATATTGTTAGAATTTATTTTTTTAATATTATTTTTGTTTTAAGATTTGAAAAAGTTGAATTGTTTATTTTATTTTGTATGGAAATTTGGGAAAGCTGTAATGATTAGATGAGATGAGTTGAGATGAGTTGTGAAAACAAACGAGGATAAGGGATTAGAGAGTAATACTGCAGATAATATTACAACTCAATATTATCAATCAACCAGTTACAGAATTCTGCTAGACTAACATGCATTTAGAAATAGATAATAACTTTACAGCTGCTAGCAGTTCCATGAGTGAGCTTCTTTACTACGTGCCTATCTCACTTGTTTTAAGAATTAATCATTTTTTAGCGTTAAGCAGTAAAAAGCATGCTAGGTGTATGCTGCCTATTAACGAGCTTAAGGGAAATTGTAAAGAAGAACACCAATACCTAGCAATCAGTAATATATAAGGAGGACCATGAGGCTTACTTGCATTCCTTCCATGCCACTGATCCCGATACCGATATCAGCTTCTTGAATCATGCCAACATCATTTGCCCCATCTCCAATGGCAAGGGTTGTCTTGCCAGTATACTCTTTCACCAATCGAGTAATCTGTAAATGTCACATTTGTGAGACTATCTCGTTTTTGAAAATTTGATTAGTGAATATAGTAACTGGAATTAGATCATTGATAAGATTTTCTGGTTTTAGAAAATAAAATAAAAAAGGTGTACCGACCCAATTTGCACAAACCAGATTGCTGATAGTTAAAATGTTTATGAAGTAATTGTGATATAAGATTGACCTCAGGGTGCTAGTGGATGTTGCCTGAATATGGAATTGGTTTGAGCATCACACTACATGGTGATGCAAAAGTCGTAGCACAACCAGACTCACTATGACCACAATTGATTGTTGAGGATCATAATGTAGTCTTTATGAGAAATGCTAAACATTCATATGTTTCAATCTTGTGTCACAATTTTCTTGAAGCAAACTAACAAGGCACTAGAAATGAAGTGGAATTCAGTTCTAATGGGACATAACCTATGTTAGATTATCTTCTTGTAAAAAAGATAAACACAAAAAGCTTACCAATGCTTTCTGTTTCGGAGACACTCGACAGCATATAACAAAGGCACAATTAACAGCCAACTGTAAGAACTGGTTCTTTACACCATCTGTCAAAGCGACTTCAAGAGCTTTTCCATCTACCACCATGGCAAAGGGAGAGTCTTTATTGCATTCTTCACACATCACTTGGTAAGAATTTTCAATTTGATATAAAAGGTCTTCTTTCATTGCCTGAAAGCTAGAAAAAGAAAAGATGTCAACTCCACTTCACCTTCAGGTGCTGCAAATTATATGACTCTGCATTTTAGACAGAAAGCTCACCATGAAGTCAATTTCACCTCTAGGGTTGGCTTAAGGGTGAGTAGATCTAAATATGATATTTATTCAAGGAAATCAAATGAAAACCTCTAAGCTAACATTCTACATGTGTTAAACCAATTGTATAGTTCTGATAGGCTCTTGTAGTTTTTTTATCTTCTCTTTATACAGTCACTTTTCACTTATCCAAAAAGTGTCAAACCCAATAACAAATTATATGCATTGCAATCCAGATTTATTAAAGTTCTGGCTGTTTGCCTGGTATAGATGAAAGGAAATAATCTCCCAGAATTCTTTAGTGATGGAATGATTACTGCAAAAATTACAATTTTACTTATCATTTTCTCCATTCTCCTCTACTTTAAGATGCTACAAAAATCCATGGAATCTTTTGACATCATAGATGAGGTGATTTTTCACCTTCACTTGGCTCTTAGTCTCAGCTTCTTTGCTCAAACATATATGGAACTGCTTCATATCCTGCTGAAGTAAGCTACAAGAAAATCTGCCAAATTGGATGGGGGAAAAGAAGAAGACAAACAAGGAGAAGAAGAAGAAAATCAATAACTGTTAGCTGCAACCTACCATATGATTCCTTAGATCACTGTAAGTACTGAAATAAGAACAAGTCTCACCCAATATTTACTGCAGTTTCCTTCTTGTCACCTGTGAGCAGCCATATTTTTAGCCCTGCTTGGGCAAGTTTATCTATGCACTCTGGAACCTGGCGTATGTAAGTTCAGGGAAATGTATGGATAATGAAAATATATGAAAAATAAGAAAACAGAGCGTGAAGCAATAAATGGGCATCATAATTGCACAAAGGTCCAACTTATATACAAAAGCTTCCCTGTTAGAATAACAGCATAATGAGAGAGAGAGAGAGAGAGAGTGGACTGACCCCTTTCTGTAACTTGTCTTCAACAGCAGCAGCCCCCAATAAAATCAGATCTTTTTCAATCAGTTCAGATGCTTTATCTAGTAATTCATCTCTTTCAGGACCTATTGTGGTCTTAGCCTGTGAAAATATTGAGTTCCAATGTTCGTATTCTGCAGTCTCTATAATCCTATATGCAAATGCTAGAGTGCGGAAACCATCTTCTGCATAATTTGAAAGGTGCAAAGCTGTTGCTTCTTGGTATGATTTACCATTTTCTGCAAGCCTATCAAAGATAATGCTGAAAACCAAAACCAACAGGATCAATGAGGTAGAAATTTGAAAGAGTTCAAGTTTTAAATTACTGCCAGACACAAACACACACACACACTCAAAGGGAAGACTCCTCATTTTGAAGTTTTAGAATCAGCTTTAAAATTTTTGTTATTTTGACATGGAAGTTTTACATAGCTTCCTGGAATCAACTAATGGAATATAGTGAATAGCTAGCCTACCTGTCGGCACCTTTGCAAAAGAGAAAGATCTGACCATCTTTATTCCTCACTATGACTGACATTCTCTTCCGTGAACTACTGAACTCCAACAAATGTAAAATCTTGTACTCCCTGAAAATAATCTTAGATGTTGTCTTTTAAGCATTTACATGAATGCAATGGAAAGGAACTACTAAAGTGCAAACAAGAAATAGAGAGAAACACAGTTACTGAATGATTTACCTCTCCACCACCTTTCCAGAGGAAGGATCCAGCTCCTTGAGAACCATTACAGATTGGGTTCTTCTGAAAAATTGGAATGCAAATTCTTGTGAAGCTACCAAAAAAGCCACTTCTTCTGGTGACTCAGCCTCATACTTTAGCTTATCAGTCTGATTGGCTTCAACAGGTATGCCTGTGTGGCATAGAGCCATGACTCTGAAGAACATTATGACATCAAATAAGTTGGATCTGTACATCCATCGATTGTTCATGAGCCTATCATCCGTGAAGTTGAAACCCTTGATAACAGATTCCTTCCCCACAGTAGAGATTTCTGGGCTTTCAGTGCTCTGATTCTCCCCATCTTCTCGGCCACCTAGAATTGCCTTTTCAGTGACCATGATGTCAGCCTCAGAGAATTCAGACAACTCAAAGCTTTGACTAGTGTTGGATTCGTCAATACTGCATCGATAGGTCTCAGCACAAGTATTCATTCTTCTAGATGCAGCAAGATCAACTTCCTTTATATCACCCCCATATGAGGTTCCTGCAATTGAGCATTTTCTAAATTCCATCTCATTACGAGTCAAAGTCCCTGTTTTATCCGAAAGAATAATTTCTACCTGACCCAGTTCTTCATTTAAATTTGAAGTTCGGGCTCGAACAGACTTACATGTTACTTCATCATACATTTCAATATCTTTGTTGATTAACATGGTTTGTAAAACTTTCACCACTTCAATGGAAACATATAAAGAAATGGGGATCAAGTAGCCATACAAAATTAGGGCCCTCGTAAAGTGCCGAAAACCAGAAACCTCAGGCTTTATGGGATTGAAGAATGGATCGTCATCATCTTGCAATCGAAGGTACAACCATTCAACCATCTCGTATTTCAGATAGAATGCAGTAGAAATTGCGGTGACTAATGATATCAAAAAAAGAAATGAAAAAAGAAGATAAATCACAAGATCCATCTTTTTTTCTATCCGGCTACGTTTAGATGGCGACCTTGTGGAGTTTTGTACTGCTTTTGTATCAGGCCCGCTAAAAATAACTACTCCATAAATGTAATCAGTGTTACGAAGTTTTGAATCTCTTAGAAGCACCTGAGCAGGGCACAAGGCATATGATTCATTTTCAAACTCCAAATTGCCCACAAAGGTGTAAAGATTTGGATTTGGGTCCTCACAACGGACAGTGCCTTTGAATTTGCTGAGTTCTTCATCTTCATTCATGCCGAGTGTTGCTTCTAAGCATCTTTTAACTTTCAGATTTGTTTCTCCATCAAGGTTCATGGTCTCTACATAACAAATTCCATCCTCGTAGCTGGAAGATAGAAAGAGGAGATCACTTGGAAAATATTCATTCTTATGAACTTTAATGACATCTCCTACAGAAAGTTCTCTCCATGTTTTCTCAGCAAATCTGCCGTTTCCTACACGAGCCTTTACAGTTCGAGAGTTCACATTCAAGTCCTGCAAGGTGTGATTATTAATATGATTTACTACATACTGCAACATCAATGGTAAACCAATGAAATAGCTAAATCGGAAAGCAGTGAAACAACATGCAAAGAGAAGAAGCTTGAAAATATAGATTTGTGAAGAAGTATTTCCATAGCCTGTTGTACTGTCAGGAAACAGCAACAAAATATGATGTATATTTTCAATCGAGGGCACTGTGCTAGACTCAAAAATCTATATTCTAACTGATATGGCTGGAGGTGAAAAAAAAAACCATTGAACATATAAGAGAGAACAGGCCATGAAATTACATATCATAGACAGAACATGTTTAACCAGAAAAGATATAAAGCTTACAGGTACAGATAGTTATCATCCACTTCTTTTAACAAGCGTTCTATATAATCCTACCACCATGTTTTGGTTGCAGTAGTTACCTGTAAGAACCTATGCCAATCTTCCACAGCCTCTTTAAGCATGCTAATCCCAATTACAAAGACCAAGGGAGCAACCAAGCTTATACGAGAAAAAGGAGCCAAAGAAGTGAAGGACAGCACCGCTGCCAAGAGAAAATAAAGATTGGCAACTCTGCGGAATTGCTCAAAAAGTGATTTGGGAAGAAAAGTTACTACATTGTACTTAGTTGTGGATACATAATTGCTGGGGTATTTGTGAGGTTTGGTCTTGTGTAGTTGAGGTTCATTGCAGAGAACCAGACGAGAAAATCCTGGCTGACCAAGGTGCTCTAGATGAACAACAGAATCTGCAGTGGAGGGTCGCAAGCATGTGAAGTTGTACAGTTTGCTCCATCTTATCTTCCCCTTAGTCGTTCTCCTTGATGACTCTGGCATTTTATTAGGCACCAAAACTGTAAATTAAGCCCTCACTAACAAGATGAAATCATACTTTTCCGATATCATGCCAAGGACAGGACCCTCAGGAAGTACTGGAAGCCTCAAGAATTAATGAAACTTAGATTAGGGGCTAAAACTAGCCATGGAACAATCAAATTTAAGCACCACCAAAGTAAGTAATCAACAACACTCATATGGTAATCATGTCTTTTCTGCACCCATCCTTTCTTTGTTTTATGTGATTCTTGAATTTCTCGACCTTTCACTATCATCAATATCTTAAGAAAGAGAAACTCCCAATGCCGAACTTTGGACTTATTTCTTGGATCTAGTGAGCATTCCACAGCTAGCCGTACTTCAAGCATAAACAGCATCTCCCTTCTGAGCCACATCAAAGCCACCGCTATAAGAGGACGGTACCCGTGTCTTATCGAAAAACCCTCACTTATGCCGAAAGATTACCTGTAGTTAAAATATAACCAAGGTGTCACCTTTATATATGCCTTGAATATGGCCAAATCAATCTTACCACTCCCACAATATGAATAAAAAACTCCACATCACACGGTTAGCTGTATATTAAGTTTGCCAGTTAATTCTGTTTACACAACCTCGAGATCACCAATCAAATCTTGCAAACAGTAGCATTCGTAGAGGTAGCAACAATCCTCAGAACGATCATTATATGCCTTCAAGATATGATCCATATTCATCTTGCAGCTCTAAAAGCATTTTGTAGATCAGATGGCTACATTCCAAGGCTCTGCATGATAAACTTAACTATCGCTCACTTGGATCATCCCAGATTGCATCTCCATTCTAAAATTAACTTGAATAATTGACTTGAGTAATGCAAGTCAACAAACCCATTAATGCTTCGGATTAAAAGATTACTCTCACGATCGAATCATCACTCATTGGAACCATCTTTCGATTATTATAATCTTACTCTTGCTTCGGTTTTGAATAAAGTACTGTGTATGGAACCCAAAGCTGCTGAATCTGATCCCTTAAGAGTTAAGGGAAAAGAAGTAATTTGTCTAAGATGGAAACGCCGGCTAGTCAGCCAGCCCCAGGTGATGAATAAAATAAGGATCTTGTGAGAGGGGACAAAGGCCATCACGCTACAAGGTGATCTCCGCCCTCTTAGTATTGTGGAGAAGGAAAACAGAATAATAAAGGAGAAAAATAATGAGAAAAATAAAATCTGACTTGCCGGCTTCTTTATTGACACACACAACACACCATTCAAGTACTTGAAGAAGCATTCCACATCAGCTACCATACAAAATTATTTCTTTTTTTTTATATCGGAGAACCTCTTCAAGATAAGACCGTTCCGATCCATCCTTACAGAATAAATTTCGGTCTCATGTACCGCACCCTCAAAAGTTTTCTTACACGGATCTAGTTAAATCATTAATTTTTTACCAGGGAGTATGACTCCAAACGATTGTTTGCACCCATAAGATATTAAACCTTAAACCTTGAAGGAAGTGATACCCCATGACCAAGGCCTTCACCACTTGGATCAACCCCTTGGAGTTAGTTACCATAAAAAATTATTTGTATTGACTTCAGGGGCGGACCTACGTTGGTGGTGATAGCCTCCCAAAATTTTTCAAAAATATGGTTTGGTATATGGTTTTTCTAAAGATATCTTAATATAAAAATAATTTACCCTCCCATCCCAAAACATTTTCAAAAATCTCATTTAGTATTTAGTTGTCTAGATTTCTTTTAGTTTTTTCATAATTACACCTATTTTTTGTCATTAATAAAATCTGATCACATTCTCATTTTTTTTTTTACATGTTATAAGTGGTAATAAAATATCTTGATCTCTTTTTATAAGCTATGTGATAAATTTACAACCTCATTTTTCTTATTTATTTACACTTTTCCTTTTAAGTCTTCCACTAGCTAGCTTGTTTGAATTAGTTTTGTTAATAAGTACATATATTATATATAACTACCATCGAGTTAACAATTAAGAGTGAATGCAACAAATCTCACATAGCTATTTTTATCTATATTATAGAGACTTTACCATATTCAATCTTAGATTCAACAAAAAAGTTTATCTTTGTTTACTTAATTTTTATCGTTTATTATATGGCTATTTTTATCTTAATTTTTATCTTTCACTTGAGTTCGATAGAGCTCAAGTGAGAGGTTTAGATGGATGATTTTAATAATTTAATTTATCTCTAAATAACAACCTTATATAGTTAATATTAAATATCGATGATACACTTTACTATCTTAAATATCGATTACTGTTCACCCCTACACACGACTCACTTTACTAATCGCCCCCAAGCACCAAATCCGAATTCCGCCCCTATTGACTTCTTTTAAAACTGAAATGGGTGCTACAGTAAACGATGTGTTTACATACCGACTCGTAAATAGCATAACTCAAATCAAAATAAAAATCAAAGAGCTCAACAGCCGGATAAACCAGTACTTACTGTAACGGAAAGGAAAGGAATACTCCAGGTTTAGAGAACTCGCAGATGATGGAGTGACAATTAATTAAGAAGAGAGCCTCGCAAGCAACGGCTACTATTTTAAAACTCTTGTCAACTTTGCTCAAGCGTTATTTTCAGCAACAAACCATAACTGAGGCCTTGGGAATGCAATGCCAACAAACCAAAATGGCATCATCACTCCGATTATTTCTTCATGGCGGGCAGAACTTGGTGGCGCTCTTTAATCAAGAACACTGCATCCCTAGGTTCAGGACATGGCGGTCTAACAAGCATGGATCAAGATCCTCTAAAATTCTTGGTGAAATCCCAAGTTTTCAGTGGAACTAGAAGATGTAACAGTGCAAGCTGTAGTAAACTTAAGACAAGTAATGACTATAAAACTATAACATGCTTCACCAAATGTGACAATCAATGATGGATTAATCATATGCCGGCATCAACCTATCCCAAAATCAGAGTTTAAGAGCGACACAAATGGAATCAAAGATAACATGAAGATGATAACAACTAAATCAACATCTATTGAAAAGAAAAAGGCAAATTGATTCAACCTAAGACACTGCTATTGCAGGAAATGTAACCAGTGAATGAAGAAAAACAGAAATTACTGGACCAAGAATGAAATAATCAGCTGCATGCAAGGGAACTCCATTGTGCATATTATGCTGTCCACCAGCAGAGTTAAACTCCAAGACTCTGTAACCTGGGAATCCACCAAACATACATACATACATAGATACGGCTTGTTCCTTGGACATCTGTTTTTGTTTCTTACAAAAAATTATAGCAGCAAGTTCCATACAAAATTATGTCAACAATTTCCAAGCTGTCCAACCTTGTTAATTTTCTGTTCGAATAATCCTTTAAATTTCATATCCAATACTGTTAACAAAATCAATTGATGGTGCACGACTTTAGTAGCCTTTTCAATGCAAATCTATGCTTTCTGCTGACAAGAAAAGTCAACTTTCTCTTTAGGCTGAAATAATCCATCCATAAAAGACTATTGAGTAGTTTTCCAAGCAGTCTTCGCTACCATACATTTTATACACTTTGGCTATTATTTAGAGCACATCCTTCAACCACTCCTGAATGAATGAATGAATTACCCACAAATATACAGTGGTGTATGAAAAGTACAAATCAACACCTGAACATAAAACAAAATTAAATAGGAATTTCACAAATGTTTGCCAATTGTAATATTTTCACCTTTGGTGAGATTTATGGCATTATGTACTGCAGTATTCTTTCTTTCGAAGCCAAAATCCTAGCTTCCCAAGATTTGATCTGACATTGGGGAAAGGTAATGCTTCCAGATATTTCCATTACCCGACATCTGTGGGGTAGCACCACTTCCAAATTGAGAACAAACACTGTTGGGTATGTCATACCGGATAACCCTAGTATTGTTGATCATTTCTGAAGATGTTGCGAGTGTGACCGACCAAGAATTAGAAAGCTTGAGATATTTATTGTAGAGTGCTAAGACAATGGCCGAATTTTTTCCACTGCTCCTACCAACACAAATTATACAACAACAAATGAGACCAAGAAACTCCACTTCTGTTGGGAAGCCAAAGGAACATCAAGAAACACAATATCGCAAATTGGAGAAAAAGAAAAGAATAAATCTGTTTTGGACTAAGCCCATGGAGATTTATTTATGTTATTAATAGTTTGAGTTTGAAGGAACTCCCTAAAGTTGGTGCTCCTTTGTATTTCACACTCCATAAATAGCTTCTTCTTCTTTTTTATAAGTACTCCATAAATAGCTTCTTGAGACTCCTTCCTGCTTTTCCATAAATTTTTTATATTGGACATGCGTTAAGGGAAAAACAAAATTGACACAGGACACTCGTATGGATGCAGGGAACAGAATTTTCCTGAGATGTCTTAATCCATGATATGGACACTTTGCTGATCATCACCAACCAGATGATGGGCATGATTTCGTATGTCAAAAATTGTCCCCAACCCTTACAGAGCAGAGGAAACTTTCCATATTAAATACTCTCACTGGTGGAATAAACTCACACTAAACTGCCAAGAGTACACTGAAGTTTACAAAGGTTTCTCTGGAGCCCTGGCAGCTGTTGAGAGAGACAGACGCAGAAAGGTAAGATGAACATGGTTAATTACAGCATGACCCATTTATTTTTGGTCCAAACCTGCTGTATTTTCAATGAAGCAATTGAAGGTTGACACCTCATTAAGTAAACAATCAGACTGTTGGGACTCATGTGATAGTTGAAAGTACACCATCTACTTTAGACCAAAAATTTCTGAACTATGCCACCACCAAAGCCTCCAAAGTGGGCCTCATCCTCACCCACCACAACTTTCACCAAACAATGAATTCAGTTTTCACCAAGCAGAATCCACAAACCTACCAATTCATACTCCAAGTCCAAACCATATCAAACGGTTGCCACCATCACAAATGCTGCAACAACATTCTTAAATCTAGATCCACCAAGCAAGATTCTTTGGCACCTAGGCATGGTTCTAAATTATAAACAAACAAGACAGGGTTATATAAGACCCTAATGACTCTGACAGCAGCAGCGATGACTCCAGCAATGGTGTGGTGGTGAAATTCCAAACCAGAGCTCCTTTTCTCCATTTTTTGTTTTTGATTTTTTTTAGAACTTTCTCTTTCTTTAATGTATTCAATCAGGCAGTGGGCATATATACATGAAAAAAAATTCAAATGACTTAACTAGACTCGTGACCAAAATCTATCAAATCTCCTAACTGGACAATGGTCCCGACTCCCAACAGTCTGATCGTTTACTTTCCAGAGAGGCTTAATTGCTTAATTTGAAACTGCAAAGTATATCAAAGTTAGATGCAAAGTATAGCAGGTGATGCTCTAGTTTAGCCAATATAAAAGAATAGAAGAAAACAAAATCAATTTGAAATGACGAGGAGAATTTGAAACCTTTCATTCAAATTGAGAACTTTACTCCACCACAGAAAAGCATCCACAAAATCTCCGTCCAATTTTGTTGAATCAATCAAAAGCACACTCAAGTCTGGCGTACATGTATTTTTCACATAAGGTGTCTCAGAAACCCAAGGCTTTGAAGCTGATCTCTGAATAGCATCCAACACATTGGAATTAACAAACATATCTAATTTTCTAGAGCAGTCCTCAGCAGCTCCAATGGCATAATTGCTCAAGGCAGTTCCAATTAGGTCTTCAACTTTCCCCTACAATACAAGTAAAATATGTTGATTCATTGCAATCTGTCTATGTGATTTTCTCCCCCAACCCCCCCCCCCCCCTCCCCAATTTAAATGAGATTGAGAGTCCATATACAAGAAAGAGCAAGATCACAAATGTCAATGTCTAATGTTTTGCACCATGTAGTCATAATATGGCTAGAAAGTATAAAAAATAGAATTTGAATAACATTTAATGTTAATGACATCCCAAGATTTTGAATGCTTAATATGTCAGGGGTAAAGAATTATACATATAACCACTATATGTAGCACCGTGTTTTGCATGGATGCTGACATCGGTTGTACGTATGCTTTCATTGGCTTAAGGAGATGCACACTCAAGTCTAGGAATGGTTCTAATAAGCTTAAAACAGACTACATGTCACATGTTTGTTGCCGGCAGATCTGCTTTGCATATGCAATGCATGTTAACAAACGGTGGACCCAATTAATGCTCTTTCTTTTCTGTCCCTTTTTGTAGCTTGGTTTGTGTTCTTTTGAAGTTTTTTGTAATCATCAGTTGTTTTGGGGGTTGTACTATGGTGATATTGGCATTTTCTGGCAACGGCAGCAAATTTTTCCAACAAGTACTCACAGCAATACTGTAGATTCTAAAATGACACAGAGTTTAATATGTTTATCAAATGGCAGATCATTCAGATGCAACAACAATGTGTCATTCAGTGCAGCCCGAAATAACAAGTCATCTAACCTAGTCGACAGTAGCAACAATCCCCCTGTGTAAACGACAGGTCTTTTAGTGAGGTACCAAAATTAAACAACCAGTATTGTTTTATCTTGGATCATTCCATGTGATATGCCATTCTATCTAGAATCTCTATTGGTGTTGTTTCCTTTGCTTTATGGGTGATACGGTAGCTTTTTCTATTTGAAATCTTGTTAGCTGACAGATCTCATTTGGATTGAACTATTTGGTTGGATAAGTGATTTCCAGAAGTCATATATTATTGGAACACGAAAAATAAAAGAAAGTGGGGGTAGAGGGTCAGTTCACCACCCTGAATGAAAATTCCAAACACAACAGTAAAATTAGATGGACTCAACTACTTTGTTTGGTCTCAGTCAGCTATCTAATTTATTAAAAGTAGTGGTAAAATGATATAGCTAAATGGGAAGAGTCAATAACCTACATTCGATGATTGAACAAACGAAAATGACAAGCAGAAAACACTACCATTATGTCTTGGTTGTTTGTAAGACCCGAGCCCTAGCGTTCTAGGGTTTGGATTAAAATTTGTGCTTTAGGCCCACAGGCCCATGGTTTCCTTATGATTTGTTTACTGTTTTCATGGGTGGGCTGAATTCTTGGCCCAATGTTGGACCTGGGCTGCAGCCCAAGCAATTAACAGGAGATACTTGGAGCCCTAGTAGCTACTGGCTGATATTCCCAAGTGTCCTAGGAGTTATAATTTAGCTAGAAAATCATGTCTAGCCCATGAAACTACACCCTGGTCGAGGCTCGTAAACACTCTAGGAATCCCAAGAGTTCAAGAAAACAAAATCCTAGCAACTAAGAACACCTCCTCTGCCGCCCTCCTTGTTCTCGAACTACATTTATTTGTTTAGGAATAAAATTGATGTTTCTTTGTGCTTTGAAATGTCTCATGGTTCGATCCGCACTCAATTTAGGCCTGGTTTGGATAGCAAGATACTCTCATTTCATCCTATTAGAAGACATGTTTGTAATTTTTTTTTTTTTTTGATGAGTAAAAGACATGTTTGTAATTAGTACAAGTGTGTGAGGGTGTAAGTGTCAATTGTATGTAGTGTATATATATGTTTGTACATCAATGAAATGAGTAAGATCTTTACCATATGTAACTACATGCTATCACAACGTATGTACGTTGGATTGATCTAAGTAGTGTACGGTAGTTTCAAGCCACTATCCGATGTCTTCTCCGGCACTGGGCACCAGGGGTGGACTCGCCAGCCTTGTCTATGGTTACCGGCATCATTGTCGCCGCCGGAATCGATATGGTGGTTCCCTTTGTCGTCGGCGACCGAAACTGTTTGAAGTGGTTTCCGGCCACTCTCCGGTGTCTTCTCCAGTACTGGGCACCAGGGGTGGACTCGCCAGCCTAGTATGTGGGTACCGGCATCGTCGTCACCATCAGAGAGGGCCTCCGTTGCCAGCAAAAGGTTGAAGCCCATAGTGTTTGGCTGCAGGGATAAGCTATCCAATCCTTGAGTTTGAATAGCCAAAACTTGGAGTAAGAGTGTATTCGGTATCGGTTCAAACTAGAAACACAGTCGATACATCCCGAAACAGGCCGGTTCAGGCCGATACAAGACCGAAATTGTGGTATTCGAGTTGTTTTCGGGTACTTGAGCTAAGTATCTACATTTCCAGATTGCGTTTCTCGAATTTTTTAAGTTGAATTGTGATTTTTCTTAGATATTGTGTGGAGTTTCAATCCCCAAGTTCAGCTGTGATATTGTGTGGAGTTTCTCAGATATGACAACTAAATTTGAGTCACAGTTTTATGATGCGGTTACCTCTTATGCTGCTCCTAGTAGGCATGGAGGCCGAGGTGGTAGAGGTGCATGTGGGGGACGTGATGCCAAAGGTAATCGCACTCGAGGTCGAGAGCCTCATAAGTGCACCCATTGTGGTCGCACTAACCATTCAGTGGACTATTGTTGGGATTTACATGGTAGACCATCTGGGTCTGCTAATCAGGCCATTTGCCAACATACTACATCACAGTCAACTAACTCCAACTCAGGTATGATTAGTATATCGAAGGATGAGTATGAGCAGTTTTTGGGTCACACACGAGCTTCATCCTCCACAGCTACTGTTACCCACTCAGGTATAGCATCTGCATGTCTTGCCTCATCCATTCAAAATCCATGGATCATTGATTCAGGAGCTAATGAACATTTGACTGGTCTGTCCTCTATCTTATCTAAGTTAGATACTGTGACATTTTCAAAAAGTGTCACTCTTGCTAATGGTTCTCTTGCTAAAGTTACAGGCATTGAATCCACTAAGCTCACTGACTCTATATCTTTGTCATCTGTTCTATATGCTCCTAGTTGTCCCTTTAGTTTGCTGTCCATCAGTAAAATTACTCAAAGTCTTCAATGTTCAGTAACCTTTTATCCCTCTTCATGTGTCTTTCAGGATCTCAAGACGAGAAACAAGATTGGTACGGGGCATGAAACTGGTGGCTTGTATTATCTTAATGTTAAATAGTCACCCACTCAAGCCCTTACATCCACATCATCTGCTTATAAATGGCATCGTCGTCTTGGTCATCCCTCTCTTTCCCTTTTAAAGCGTCAGGTCAGGAATCTAGGAAATGTTTCCCTTTCCTTGTAAGCATGTCAAATTAGTAAACACCATCGTGTGTCATTTATACCTCGAGTTGATAAACGAGCCTTGAGTCCTTTTGAATTGATTCACTCTGATATATGGGGACTAATCAACATTGAATCAAACACATTTCAATATTTTGTCACATTTATTGATGACTACTCCGTGTGACATGGGTGTTTTTTATGAAGGCAAGATCTAAACTCCTTTCTATATTCAAAGTGTTTAGGAAAGAAATTAAAACTCAATTTAACAAAATGGTTCAGATTTTGCGTTTTAATAATGCTAGAGAATATCTATCTAGTGCCTAGGAATTGTTCATCAAACTTCATGTTCTTATACACCCCAACAGAATGGGGTGGCTGAACGCAAAAATCGTCATTTGTTAGATGTAACTCGAGCACTTTTACTGCACATGCATATTCCTAAACGATTTTGGAGTGATGGTGTTCTTACTGGTTGTCACCTTATTAACCGTATGCCTTCATCAGTTCTCGATAGTTCCTCTACTTTCTCCATCTTGTTTCCTTCATCTCCACCATTTACCCTTCCTCCAAAAATTTTTGGGTGTGTTTACTATGTTAATAACCTTGGCCCAGGTTTTGATAAGCTTAATCCACGTTCTACCAAGTGTTTTTTTGTTGGTTATTCTCGGACTCAAAAAGGATATCGTTGTTGTAGTCCTGTTCTTTGACGCTACTTCACGAGTGCTGATGTTACCTTTTTTGCGTCCATACCCTATTTCTCTGACGTAGCTTCAAGTGTTGAGTGTGATCCTCTACCATTACCTACTCTAACACTCCCCCTTTGCAACAAACCCAGGTGGTTGCTCCATATAAACTTTTTCATGCAAGTCGTCATGCAGAAATGCATTCTTAACATCCAACTGAAATAAGGGCCAGTCTAAATTAGCAGCAAGAGAGATCAACACTCAAACATAGGAGATTTTCGCAACCAGGGAGAAAGTCTCCTCGTAATCAATGTCATATGTTTGAGTGTAACCCTTAGCATTCAAGCATGCTTTCAGACGTTCCGCAGAACCATCAGAATGAAATTTGATTGTATATACCCATTTACAGCAAACAGGTTGCATATCAGGTGGTAGTGGAACAAGATCCCATGTCTCATTATGGTGAAGGGCATTCATTTCATCTTTCATGGCTGTCTTCCATCCTGAATCAGATAAAGCATCCTGAACTGTCTTAGGAACAGAATGTTTTGAAAGTTGAGAGGTAAAACATGAGAATGAAGGAGATAAGGCATGATATGAGACAAATTGACTAATCAGATGTTGAGTAACACAAGATCAAGTACCTTTGCGAAGAGCAATAGGTGGAGAGTCTAAAGTACTAGGTAACTCAGGATCCGAAGATGGAAACACAGTTGGTGAAGGCATGATTGGAGATCCAAGTAGGTATCAAAAACTTGTTGGAAAATTGAATTATCTCACTATCACTAGGCCAGACATCTCTTCTGCAGTGAGTGTAATGAGTCAATTTTTACAAACACCTAGGGTCTCACATTGGGATGTTGTAATTCATATTCTTCGTTATCTTAAGCGAGCACCTGGCCTTGGATTACTATATCGACCAAATGGACATCTTAGGGTTGAAGCCTTTTCAGATGTTGATTGAGCAAGATCCCCCTCAGATAGAAGATCTACTACTGGATATTGTATATTTGTAGGAGGTAACTTGGTTACATGGAAGAGTAAGAAACAAGCAGTAGTAGCTTGGTCTAGTGCAGAAGCTGAATTAGGGCAATGACTCACACTACTAGTGAGCTGGCATGGTTGCAACACTTCCTTCAAGAGATTGGGCTTCCAACTCCTACCCCTCTTCAGTTATTTTGTGATAATCAAGCCGCAGTGCATATTGCCTCTAATCATGTGTTCCATGAGAGGACTAAACATATAGAGATTGATTGTCACTTCATTCAAGATAAGATACTAAGTCGTGACATAGCTACACCTTTTGTGAAGTCTGCCGATCAATTCGCATATGTGTTTACTAAGTCTTTGTGTTGGAGTCAGTTAAAACTTATTTGTTTCAACTTAGGTTTGTATGATATATATGCCTCAGCTTGAGGGGGAGTGTTAGAGGACATGTTTGTAATTAGTATAAGTCTGTGAGGGTATAAGTGTCAATTGTATGTAGTGTATATATATGTTTGTACATCAATGAAATGAGTAAGATCTTTACCATATGTATCTACACATCCCATCCCATCTCAACATCCAAACACCACAAATACAAACACTTTTCAATTTCAAATCTTCAACTTTTTCATCTAGTCATTACCTAGTCATTACAATTTTCTCAAACTTCCAAACAAAACACAAAACAATTCAACTTTTTCACCCAAAACAAAAATAATATTAAAAAATTATATATATTCTAACAATATTTTAATTTTATAATATTTTTATTTAACTTTTCTCTCTCCTTTTCCAAAACCCCATAAACATCTTAACTCAAACCATTTCACTACTATTCACAAATCGTTTCATTATTATTCACAGATCATCTCATCTCATCTCACCATCCAAATGAGGCCTTAACACCTCATTTGAAGTGGTTTGCTCTAACAATGCACCTGCCCAAACTTATATTGCCACAAGTGAAACAATTTAGTCCATAAATTAGAAGGATACAACTATTCCCTCTGCACCCTGCCACTCATCGTCTCCTGATTCAGGTTTGTTACTCTCAAGTCTAGACTCATTACCAGTTATTGATGGCAAAAATCTTCCTATTGCACAAGTAAAGGAGTCCGATCTTCTACTCAACATCCTCTTTCTAATTTAGTTTCTCACCAAAATCCTTCACCATCCTATCCTGATTCAGGTAATCCTAGTGCTACTCAAGTCTAGACTCATTACCAGTTGTTGATGACAAAGATCTTCCTATTGCACAAGTAAAGGAGTCCAGACTTCTACTCAACATCCTCTTTCTAATTTAGGTTCTCACCAAAATCCTTCACCATCCTATCACGCATTTATCTCCAAGTTGTCATCCATGTCTCTTCCTTGATGTTTACAGGAGGCTCTTGGGGATCCAAAGTGGAGGGAAGTGATGCAAGAAGAGATGAAAGCTCTTCACAAGAATAACATATGGACCTTGTTTAATTATCTGAATGAAAAAATGCGGTAGGATGTAAATGGGTGCCCACAATGAAGCAGAGGCTGATGAAATGGGGGAAAGATATATGGCTAGATTTACTGCAAACGGCTTTACCCAAACTCATGGGATAAACTATGAGGAGACTGTCATACCCGAGTTCCTGAAGTTTTTTTATGTTTTAGAAATTAGAGTTCTTTTTTTATTGGTGTAAGTTTGTATGTTTAAGAAATCCAGCGGCTATTTGCTTTTTTAAAGTGTAGATTGATTGTGTTAAATGCTAATTTGTTATGTATGGAAAGTATATTTCTCTCATAAAAGAAATTGACTTCTATTAGGATATGTATGGGAATAAAAACACCGCCTTAAATACAACTGATATTGTGCCAGAATTCTGGGACTCTAGGAGCACAAATAATGAGGAACGCAAGGACCGCACAAACGCATCATGTCTTTTACCCGGTTAGTTAAAAGTTAGAATAGGAAGCTTCTAGGAAGCCCTACTCTGGCACAGCCCTGGTGTCAATTGTGGGTCGGTTTTCATGTGAGTCTTCTCCTGCATAAACCTTAGTCTTGCTATAAAAGCAAACATTCTTCTCTCCTCTGCCGGCCATCTCTCTGTGTCTGTTTTCCCTCAATTTCTTCATCAAGAGTTCAAGCAAGAAAATATTGGAAGGCTCCTCCAGGTATTCCACAGCCCATAGCTGAGAAAACCCTCGAGTATTCAACACTTTTCTTCAAGAAAATTTCAGAAAACAGTCACTGATAGCCACTTCAATGCAGGTGATTAGACAGGGGATTCCTAATTTCAAAACCCTATTCTACATCTCCCTTTTCCTCTTGTTTCCTTCATTGTTTGGTAAGTAAAAGTAAATTTTCTTCTCCAATTCCGAGCGAAAATCACTGCTTTTCTTCTAGCAACCATATCAGCATTATAACCCTCCTTTCAAGTCCTGAAGGATCCTAGAGGCTGCAATTCTTTGGCAGCCTTTAAGCTGAATTCAAAGTAAGTTTCTGTGAGCATCTATTTGAAATTCCAAATATTTCTTTAGTCTAACTTGTTCTTCATTGTTTCTAATATTCACAAATTGAACCCTAAGGCTAGAAAGTGCAAAGAATTTATCTTAATCAAAGAAACTCAAGTGGACAGATTCTGCCTCTTGATTTTCCCTGTAGCGCACAGCTGAAAGTTTTCTAGGTAATGACTCCCTTTAGGTCTAAAACGATATATCTTGTCCTTATAGCATATACATGTCAACAGGTTGATTAGAATAAGACTAAAAAGCAGGGCCACTTGTTTGAGAATTTGTACATGTTGTCCAAGAACTCAAGCATTGGCATGATCACATTATATGCAGATGATAAAATTCAAGTTTGATGCATTTTATATATGGTAGAATCTGTCATACATGTCACGTAAAGGTGAGACTTGGCCACTGCAGAAAATTCTGCAGCACTGTGGTCATTGAAAGACGCTGTTCTGCATTATCGGTATCTTTGATGATCTTACCCATCTCATGGGCTTTACAATTTAGATTTGCATAAAAGTGCCCCAATTTGCCATTTATTAAAATTCCTTCACTTTTGTAAATCATCAGTAGTAATCCATTCAGCTCCTTCATATCTTATTGAGACAGGTTAGTTCAGATACCTAAAAGCCCGGGGATAAAATATATAAACGCACATACAGATATACGTGTAATTAATTTATTTCATATATTTCTTCATTTTCTGAAACTTACAATTTCATTTATCAAAGCTTCATTTTCAGAAACGATAACATCCAACAGATAAAAGGAAAAAAAAAAAAAAAAAGGAGACCGAATCTCAGAAATAAATTTAGCAACTAGGGAGAAAACAAACCTTCATTAGTATGTTCGGTGAGATATAAATGAACTTGGTCAAGGACTGGTGCACACTTGGAATGATAAAAGGTGCTACTTCCACAAAGCTGGATCCAGCAAATTGTGTTCCAGAAATGGCAGTTGCAATTATTTCTTTCACTTCCTCCTGCCTATTGTAAAAATGTTAATGCACAAGAAAAAATAATGGACTTAAAAACAAACTTTTATAATAAGCAACAACTTACCCATGAATTTCGAGGTTTGAATGTGGAAATAGAACTTTTAATTTGAAAAAGGAAACTTTGTCCTCATTCCCTTTAGGGATAAAGAAATGAAAGAAAACCAGATGTGGATATCTGGACAATGAAAGAGCAAGAGGAATCAATCAGGAGGTAAATGACCAAAAAAATTAAATTGGAAAAGCATAATCTATTGTAACATCATTTGTGTCATGCAATTTCAAATAAATTAGCCAGTCTTCCTAGATCATTACAAGAGCCACAATAACAAATTCTGGAAATAACTTTTTTGTTATAGGTAAAAGTAAAATTTTATTGAAATAAAGACATTGTCAAAGTACAGCGGAAGTATACAAGGAGCATGCCTAATTACATCTAGGTACTAGTGAGAGATACAAGCAGGTCATGAAAAGTATTACAAATAATGGCCGAAGCCCAAGAAGTAAAGTATTGTAGAAGAATCGCTTCAGCTCATCCAAAGAACGCTCCATGTCTTCAAAGCACATCCTATTTCTCTCTAGCCATAAGCACCACATAATGCAGTGAGGGATCATTCTCCACACAGCAGCTCTTTGTGCATTCCCCCTAATTCCTGTCCAACACCCCAGAATATCCCTAACTCTTCTGGGCATGACCCAAGCCACCCCTGTCCTATTAATAATTACTGACTTGAAAGCATATTAGAAGACTTTGAAGAAACAAGACAATTTGGGGATGTGAGAAAAATTTTATGGAAGCAAAAAACAGAATCATTTGTAACCAAGAACAATCAGAACAGATTTATCAAGCTGTGCATTATACTGTTGTTCAGTTTAGTTGACTTAGATATTGTAGAATTATTGATCAAGATGGGAATGTTCATCTGGAATGACTTTTATTTGATTTTTTTCAATGCAATTCATACATAACATTCATAGAATGGATTTATCAAGCTGTGCATTATATTGTTGTTCAGTTTAGTTGACTTAGATATTGTAGAATTATTGATCAAGATGGGAATGTTTCCCTGGAATGACTTATATTGAATTTTTTTCTGTGCAATTCGTACATATCATTCATAGATTCACCAATAATTTGAGGAGCTGTCTCATACATATTAACAAGTCAGGAATTGGTCTTCTTTCATTTTACAAAATCTTTTCTTGTTAATTATGGCCATTGCCAAGAGAACTTTGTCATGACAGGGAGAAGTATTAAATGTAGGACCACAAATTATTGTTTCTATGCTAGCATAAAAAATGAACTGCATGTTTTTAATGTAAAGATTTTATTAAAACGATAAAAGGGTGTTACCCCAATACACAGGAAGTATACCAAAGATCTACACATAACTAGGAAATGGGAAAAGTGCCACCAGATATTGGAAAAAAAAAAACAAAAAAAAACTACACTGTTTTGGTCCCTATCCAATGAAAGAGGATGATAAGGAAAGATGATTAGGGCTCGTTTGGGCAATTAGAATATCTCATAATATCTGTGAATAGTAATGAAATGGTTTGAATTAAGATGTTTTATTGGGTTTTGGAAAATGAGAGAAAAAGTTGAATAAAAATATTATAAAGTTAAAATTTGTTTGAATATTATTTTTTAATATTATTTTTTGTTTTGAAATTTGAAAAAATTATATTGTTTTTTGTGTTTTGTTTAGAAGTTTGGGATAGTTGTAATGATTAGATGAAAAGGTTGAAGGTTTGAAATTGAAAAGTGTTCTGTGTTTGAGTGATGTTTGGGAAGGAAATATCTAAGAATACCTCAAAATACTTGGTTACCCATTGGTCCGGCACCTACTTTTCACATTCTTCAAAATTACACTCATTTCTTTCTCGCCAACTACTCCACAATATGCAAGAGGGGATGATCCTCCACAAGAGATCATATGTTTTAGGTCATAATGGAAGAACATTGCTATTCTTAATGTAAAGGCCCAGCCCATCTTCTCTAGGTAAGAATAAAAAGGGTAAAAGTTTTGATTCTTCTTCCCTTTCTTTTCATACCTATAGAAGACAGGCTAAGCTTGAATCTCGGACTGGGTCTTTACACTTACTATAAATCATGGCCACGCCTATTATCAGATCTTTCGAATCAATATATAATAAGAACTAAAAGCTGTAACAACTAGATTTCATCAGGCGAAACCAACCTCGAGCTTAATAGAGTTGAGTTAGCAAGAACAGCAAGCAAGCGAAGATCAAGACAGTCCATCCATGACACAACATGTACCATTCCATCCTCCCCGTTGTTCTTTGCAGCAGAACTGGAATTCCCATCACTTGTAGCCCCAAACTGTAATAATTTAAGACAAGAGTATTCGGCTTGACTAAACAGGAAAAATAGAAACAAAATTCCCTGGAAAATATTGCGATAGCCAAGAATATATTAACCTTCTAATTAAGATTTCTTACGTTAAAAAAAGAATATATAAATGTTTTAATGTCAACTGACATCAAACATGAGAGATCAGAAATATGACATATTGATTCATTCAAACCATCAGTAATGAAGTTTACTCAAATGCATCATGCAAAGCTTCACCAAGTTGTAAAAATATGATCATTCGTCTTAGCAATCAGCAACAGCTATTCTCATAGAAACTGAATTTTGAACACTTGCTAACATTTTTTTTTATCGGTAATCAAGATATTTTATTCATAAAAGGAGGCAAAGCCCAAATACACAGAGTATACATGAGAAATACCTAACTAGAGTTTACAACTGATAGTAAAAAGTCATGGACATTTAGTCCATTACAAACAATGGCCCCTACCCATGAGAACAATGTTTTAAAGAAAAAGACTTTCAGCTCCTCCGTTGTCTTCTCATGGTTTTCGAAGCTTCTATCATTTTGTTCCGGCCATATACACCAACACATGCAAATAGGGATCATTTCCCAAATTGTTGTGACTTGTGAATTACCTCGGAGACCTCTCCAGCTAGCTAGAAAATCCACTAATCTAAAAGGCATGACCCACGATATGCCAAGCCTTGTAAAAAAAATAATCCCACAAAGTCCTCGCCACCTTGCAGTGTAGAAACAAATGGTCTATTGATTCACCATCTTTCTTACACATGCAACACCAATCCAACACCATTATCCGACATTTCCTTAAGTTATCTATGGTGAGAATCTTGCCTAATTTTGTTGTCCAAATAGAAAATGCAGCTTCGGAAGGAGCTTTTGTCTACCAAATGCTTTTCCATGGAAATGTGTGCATGCCTGGGCTCGTTAAAACTTTGTGGAGTGATCTGATAGTGAATTAAGCTTTCATGGAAGGGCTCCAAATCATCCTATCCATGGTACCCTCGGTCATACGTACGGAATACAATGCTGCATAGAACTTTGTGATCACCTCCAACTCTCAGTCTTGAGTTGCCCTAATGAAATCAACATTTCATTGAGGGGAGCCACTAGAACAAATCAAGTGGTCCGCTATCACTGCATCCTTCACTTGTGCAAGCCCAAATATGGAAGGGAAAGTGTCTTAGAGACTTCGTTTACCCCACTAGTTGTCATACCAAAATATGATACGAGAGTTGTCACCCACTACAATATGTGTATGTCTCCGGAAGAACTCAACCCTTCCTAATGTATTTCCATAGACTCACCCCATGCCTCCCCAACCTGCGCATCTATAACAGCCTTCCACAAGCCCCGCTTTCATGTTGATACCGCCACAACCATTTACCTATTAGAGCTTGGTTGAACTCATCCAGTTATGAATCCCCATTCCACCCCGAGAAATTAGAGTACAAACCATTGACCAATTAACCAAATGGAACTTGAACTCGTCCCCCAAACCACTCCACGAAAAGTCACGTTTTAGCTTCTCAATACAATTGGCAACCTATGTTGGTAGCGGAGCAAGGACAAAAAATAGGTGGGTAAGTTGGAAAGAGTACTTTTAATCAAGGTGAGCCTACCACCTTTAGACAAATACAACCTCTTCAAGATACCAGTTTGCGTTCCACTTTCTCAATCACTACGTTCCAAATTTCCTCTGATTTAAAGAGAGCACCCAAAGGTAAGCCAAGATACTTCAGGGGTAGAGAAGATACCTTACATCCCAAGAGGGAGGCTAGAGATACTTGCTAACATTAATATGTCGACAGAAGTAGAAAAGAAGAAAATGACCAAATTCTAACCTCTTTCATCCCATGCTTGGTGAAAAGGCAAGTCTTGTTTCTTTTATGTTTCTTAGAATCAAAGGGGGAGTTCTTGTGTTTCTTGTGTGCTTTTCGTTTCCTAGGGCCTATATTTATTTTATTTATCGGTAAATACAAATTTTATTAAAAAAGGCGAAGCCAAGTCCATGGGACATATACAAGAGCAACACCTATGCATGGGTGTCTAATGATACAAGAAAATCATGTACATTCATGCCATTAAAGTCTATCACAATCGACCAATGGAATAAAGTTTGAAGAAAAAAAGTTCTAAGCTCGTTCATCGTCCGTTCACGATTCTCAAAGCTACAACGATTCCTCTCCATCCATATGCATTGCCATAGCCATAATGGTATCATCCTTCACATCACTGCAATTTGAGAGTTACCCAGGAGGCCAAAAATTCAACAACCTTTCATGGCATCACCAAATGGAGCCCCGCTCTAGTAAAGATATCATTCAACAAACTTATAGTCACATCAAAATGCAATAATCGGTGATCCATAGACTCCTCACTTTTCTTGCACTTATAACGATATTTATTTATTTTACGACTAATAAAAACAAGGCATATTCCCTTTTTTCACTTCACAAGTCTTGACCAAGATTAACGATCAACAAGCGGACAATATAGGACTGCCCACTAAAGCCTCATTCCACATTAACTGCTCCAATTACCTTCAAAACCACCAGCATTACATTCAACTACCCGCTAAGCTAAAATAACCAAGTCGTACTGCTAAGCAACCCCCAAGAAAAAAGTTACGCTGCTTGTCAATCTATTACCTTGTTTGGCTTTGAGTATATTACAGAATGTATTTCATTTTACTTTACATTTGTACACGTAAGCATATGAGGTGGCAGTTAGTTAGCTTGTATTTTTTTCTTGTAAAGAACCTTTGTGATTTACCCCAAAATCTGCAACTAGTATAAAAGCAGAGTTTTGGGGCTTTGTATGACTTACGGAAAATAATTCAGAAAAGTTTCTCATTTCTTCTAGAGTCTTCTTCTTCCTTTTGTAACAGAGTAAAAGAAAGAAAAAAAATATTCATAATGAGAAAGAGGAATGGAAACATATTCATAATGAGAAACGTAAGTTATTACAAGTTCAAAACAGAAAAAGGTGACTTACGGCGGTAGAATCATCAAAAGGGGTCCAGGTTCTCAGAGGATCAGAGGGGTGTCGGAAATGAGTAGCGGGGAGGAACTGAAGAAAGACAAGGAATAAGATGAAGCCGAACCCGAGAAACTGGAATATGGGCCGTGGGGTCGGAGCCGGGTCAACATCTTGCTGCACGGATCCGGATGAGGCCGTGTTGTTTACAATTGGTGGCGGAGCCGCTCTTCTATGAGTTGCAGATGACCGTGATGACTGGTACGAGGAAGACATTTTTACTTGTTTTTCCCAAGGACTGGCTCATAGAAGAGGCAAGACTTGAGAGTAACGATACGGGTAAGTAAAAAAGTTGACTCGCCAAATTCCGTTATTATATAATTCAAATAATTTCGTAATTTATTATTTTAATAATTCTTTTTTTTTGAATAAAAGCAGGTTTGGTAATTAAAATAAAACATAAAATTTTCATCTCATTTCATCTCATCATTATATTTTTTTTAAATCTCCATATAAAATATAATAAACAATTCAATTTTTTTAAAACTTAATACATATTTTTTAAATCTCAAAATAATAATAATATTAAAATATAATATTTTAAATTTTAAAATAAAATATAAAATTCTTATCTCATTCTCTAAATATGTCCTAACAAAAAATCTCATATTTCAATATTATAGATAGGAAACTGTTACACCTACAGAATATTGTTACCGATACCGAAATCTTCTACCGAAAGTTAAATGGTTTTTTTTTTTTTTTTTTTGCTTTTTTTCAATCATTTTTGTAAATACTTTAAACATTTTTAAAAAATACAAAAAATCACAAATTTATTTAAAAATATTTTCTTAATCATTAAGTAAAAAAAAATCTAAAAATAAAATACAACTCGGTAGAAGATTTCGATAACAATTCTATGTGGAAATAGTATTTTCCTTATAGACATTGTTTGAATATATTATCATTAATATATATAAATATATGAATAATTTTATTCATCATTCTTATAGGATACAGTTACTTTATTTTTTAATGACTCTAGCATTTTTAATAATATTAAGAGACTAGGTAAGAGCTTACTCGCAAGGAACGCATTTTTTATTGAAAGTGCTACTGTATTTTTTATGTGGTAAATATGAATTTTAAGATTTATATAAATTAAAAAAACAAGTATGATAAAGGTAAAGATAATTATAAATCTATTCAACAAATTTTAAAATTATTATAATTATACTTGGAAAAATTAAAGAAACAAAAAATATAAAATGATTGAACTCATAACAAATCATATGTTTAGAACTCATTATATTAGAATCATAATAATACATGCATTGCTGCACTTGTTATAAAACCAATTAGACATGTATATAATAATAATAATAATAATAATATTGTTCTTGTAAATGAAGAAAATAAAATAATATTATTTTTAATTCTTTTAGAAAACTACTGGATATAAATGTTGTTAGAATGATCAAATATAAAAATAGACTATTCATTTTAAATTTAAAAAGTATAATATTATTTTCAAATGAAAATAATATTAGTTTAAAAAGTGTTATTCATTATGATTAATTATTTTGAGAAATAATATAAAGATAACTATTATTATTTTTAAACGATATCCTATAGTAATGAAATATTATTCTTTTGATTTAAAGACAATTTTTTAACTTAAATATAATATTATCAATCTTTTGAAACTTGGAATTGCAATATTGAGATTAGAAAATAAAAGCATGTTCTTGTCAAAATAATTTTTTAAATGATAAAAAGTATTATTAATTCTTTAAAAAATGCATTACAAATAGATTAATATGAAATGTGTTACCACAAAAAAATAAAATAGTAAATATGATAAATTAAATACCAATTATAAACTAATACATAGATAAAAACCTAAAAGTAATACATGCATTTTGTAAAATGAAAATATTATTAATCTAATGACTATGATTTATTTTTATGAATTACAATGAAAAATAATATGAAGATAATTGTTATTTTTTTCAAATAATATTATATACAAAAGATGCTATTAATTTTAAATTTAAGAAGAAATATAAAAAAGTCCTACGTTGTTAATTTGTTCTACAAAAGTTCAATGGACCAAAATCTTCAATTTAGATTATTTGTAAGTTCATCATCATCATCATTATTGTTGTTGTTGTTGATAACATTGTGATTCGTATGTCTATGGATCTGGATCCAGCAACTCGGATTTTTAGGTTTTCACCTACACACACAAAGAAAACTCGGAGGAATAGGGGCCTTGGTGTAAGCCAGAGAATCTTTAATACCAAAATTAGTATTTCACTTTAGGAGTTTGCGTATAAGCTTAGAGAGTTCAATGAGAGTTCTTCATACATGAGAATAAATTTTTATACTAGGATGCGGGTCGGTACAATTTGTGTCTGCCCCCGTGGGGCCCATGTCCTTTCAGCTGTTCACTTTAGTCAAGATCCTTTAATACGGCATGATTTCTAGGACAATATCATTAATGCAGCGTGCAATCCAGAGAATAACGACATTAATGCAGCATAGTTCCCTTACTTGTTTTACCCTGGAAACGTCCTTAGTAGCTCGTCCACATCTGCTATCAGAGTATTAAAGGCCCTGCTTATTTCCTACTCATTTGCCCGAGCAGATACTCGAGAGTATGGTACTGTCAAGGAAGTGTCAGGATGGCGAGTCTCATCTCTTCCATACCGTCTGCTCTCCAACACGGGAGACTCCATGGGAATGCTTTGCTCACAGGCCGTATGCCCTTCAAGGCCCCACCGACTCCTTACAAAACAAGGTCATCTGGGCTTGATCTTGCAGGATTGGGCTTTTATGCCTTAATTTTTAGTAATTTCCCGCGGGCTTACAATGTGGGTCGATGGGAGAAAATCTCCTTACAATTATTATTATATTTTAATTAATATTAGAATAATAGAAGACTTAATTGTATTTTTAATGATGAATTAGATTATAAAAACGTAATTGTGTAAATGAGGATAAAAATATAATTGTGCAAATAGGATAGTTTGAACACAAATAAAATCCACTATTCATGACTCATGACTCATGAGGCTATTCCCTCTTTTATTGCCGAATAGATATGTACAAAAACATATAATTTGTAGGTAAAGTTATAAGATAAATAATTTATTTTGTATAAATAATATTTACAATCTTAGAATATACAAGTCATGCACACTCTTTTTGAAAAAGGTGGATGAATATGTGATTCATATGAAAAATTATTTTTTTAATGGCAGACCCTATTTTAAAAAAAAAGAATATACAAGACTTATAAACATTAAAAAATATTAGCTTACAATTTTTTTACGACTATTTTGTAACTTGGTGTTAAATTTGAACACAACTGGTACTTGAATAAAAGTTAAATAGACAGAGTTTGACTACCTACTACTTACTCGAACACTTTTACACTTTTACCCTTGCCTCCAACACTTTTGCAAAGAAAATGCTGGGGGACCAAGGAATTGGAACCCAAATTGACCGATACTTTATTTTTTAAACAAAAGAAAAAAATTTAATGGTTAAGAGAGTGTTTATTAGTGAATTGATTTTTTTTTAAATATATATATTTGAAGATGTTTAAAAAATATGTGAAAAAAATTTACCCTTATCGGTTCAGCTATCAGTAACTTTTATCGGTACTGGTAGCAAGACCCCTTTTACAATCCAGAATAGCTGCATGAGTTAAACAAACATGAAGCTACTTATAGTTGTTTAATAGTCAAGCAATAGGTATTTAGGCACAGGGCAATAGTAAAATCTCATGTATACATTGCAAATGAAATGCACAAATTAATTAATAAGAAATTATATTTGCAGTTGTGGAGAGCGCAAGTGTTGTACAATTACTTTAAAAAATAATTAAATATGGGATCCACATGAAAAAAATTAATATTTTAATAGTGAACTCCACTATTTCTTAAAACAATGACGCGATGTTTGCGCATTTTACGACTATATTTAGTACTACTCTTAATTGATATCTATAGGAGCGCACTTTCAAATGTCGGTGATTTTTTCTTTTTTAAATTATGCGTCATTTTAGATGGAATCAAAATAAATGTCAACCAATACTATCATGAAAGCAAGTAATTTTGTAACCTTGAAGCGGATGAAATTCACATTACCTTATTTTTGGCAATATATGCAATTTGTAGTTTCAAAAATCCAAAAACAGTTTGTGTTTGGACATGATTACAACTTATTATGAACTTATTTATAATTTTTCTTGATTCTAGAGTGCAATTTATCTCAATTTCATAGATTAACTAAGTTAAAGTATTGAAAATAGCTATTTCATGAAAAAGAAAAACTCGCATTGATTGTCGAACCTACCTTGTGGTTGGCAACATGGTGGCTCAGGTCACCCTAAAAAAATCCGATTCGAGCAGATTCTTCCCCCAACTAAAAAAGAGATCTTAGCGGAATTGCCACATATGAAATTGAGCATAATTTTGCAAAGAAATAGTCCACTTGTTTTTCGAGAAGAGATGTGTTGATGCCAAAAATTGCACAACAAACCGAAATAGAGGAAAGAGTCATCTTGACCCATGAAATGATTTGGATATCGATCCGATACTCTTCGCGTTCATCCATGAAATAAATAATAAATAATAAATAAATAAATAAATAAAAATAAAAGAGAGACACAGAGATTTACGTGGTTCGGCATAAAAGCTTACGTCTAGGGGTTGTTTTGGGGACAAAATCCATTATTACGGGCGATGATTTTACAATATCTCATAATCTCACATATCGCTCAATACAATAGAGGAATTTAGTCTAAGAGTAGAGAAGTTGTGGTGGGAGATTGTGTCTAGAGAATTGGCGGAGAGTGCATGGAGAGAGCCTCTAAGATTTGTGGGGGAGCTGCTCCTTATATAGAGGTTATTTCATTGGAGTGATAGAGTCCAACTTTACTTGTGATATACTTTCCTTTTAGGAGTCTGAACCAACTTATTTGCCTTATCTCTTTCCTATTTTATCTATTGACTTTATCTCTTCCTTTAGCGATACGTTTCCAAAGGGTTTGACCCAGTCAATTTAATCCCTAACAAGATAGGAAACATGCTCAATATCATTTGATTGAATAGTTGACCTAACTACTTGTTGTTTGAAGAAACACTCCACTTCAATTGGTATTTTTTCATGAAACAATGGCATGGGGTGGTCATTACACCGCTATAACGAGTTTTTGTTGTGGTGCGACCACCCTTGTAGTCACAAGGCCTAAGCCATATTGATGGTTATCATGGGGTGGCCCAAGCCATTACCAATGACCACAAGTTTTTACGAGCAATTCTCAAAACTGATTGTACCACCGCTATGGCCACAGAGTGGTCAGACCATCCATAAAAAAGCTATTTGAGGGTGTGTGGTATGTCCATCCTTGTAGACTATTATAATACTATATTAGGGTGTCAAACTCATTTTAACATATCTCGAACTAATTATTGATGGATGATTCATTAATTTTTCAATTTTCAATAAAAAGTTAAATATATCTCAATCTATTTCATACATTTAAGCATAGATATACATTTAAATACATCTCAATGAGATTAAAAAAATACTACTATTCATATATCAATTCAAATCTTTTGAAACCATCTTAACACCCAAACACAACCTAAGTAATCACATACTATGTATTTCTTACATATTTTAAATTAAAAAATAAGGATGATAGTTTTTTTCAAATAATTGGTGAGGAAAAATACTTGTTGCAGTCGAAAGGGAAGAAGCATTGCGCAACCCGTGTCCACATAGAAAAATAAAACAGTTTGTTTCATTCGTTTTTATTTTTCCAAATATCGACTTCGTTTCTTCTTCTCCATCCTCCCTTCATTTTCTCCTTCTTTGAATCATCTTCTCCCCTTCGTTTTTTTCTTTTTTGAACCTTCTCCCTCTCACTCCCAATTGTGCCATTTCGTGTTTCCATCCTCCCCTTGTGTTTCCGTCCACCTCCATTCTTCTTCGTTTAATTCAAATTTATCTTGTTCCCTCAACGCCTTTCTCTCGAATACAATTCTAGAGGTAGGGTCCAGCAATAATCCTTGAAAGCAAAGGTTGTGGACCCTGATCACAAGTCCATCCTATACACCTAACTGCTTATTTTCAATTTAATTTTATGAAAAATGCCAATTCCTGACCACACTCGTGCAACTTCTTATCCTATCGCCAAGCCAAAGAAAGCCCACATGAGATCTAATCCAACTATTTAGATGTTAATCCTACCATTCCTGGATAACATCTAAATGGTTCTATGCTTACTAGTTCAAGCACTTGCCATGTGAGATACAAAACTTTGGCCTCTTTTTTCGAATTTTGATGATGATTCTCCTGTAGATCTAACTCAATTTTTTTGCTCATTGAAAAAAAAAAATTTTCTCTTTTCATTCTTAAGAACCTACCAAAGTTAATGAACAAAATAAAAAAAAAAAAACACATAAAGAAGTTCAAAATAAACTTTTTACAACAGTGCTAACAACCAAGATAGAGGAAGTGAACAACTGGATTGTTCACAGGAAAAATGCAAATCCTTCAAAAAAATTTCAAATGTAGAAATGTGGAAGAGCCCACGAAGAGAACCCACAATGAAAAGAGGGATTTGCAAATCCTAATTTTTTTTTTTTAAATAAACCCAAATGCAAAAACTCTTTGCCAATTTGTGGAAGAACCCACGGTAAACAAATCGATTTTTGCCAACCTACGAAGAGAAGCTCGGTTTAACAGGAAGAGAAGCTAGGCACGAAGAGAAGCTCGGCATGAAGAGAAGTTTCGTTATGCATGAAGAGAAGCTCTGCCTACCTATATTTTTGTTGTTTTCGTCTTTTCCTGTTTTCTCTTTTTAATATTTGTTTTAAAAAAATGGGCTGACGTGGCATGCAGGTTGCACCACAATTACGCATAGTTGACTGTCAGTAGAAAAACTGATTTGTGAGACTTGGATTGTTGTTTTTAGTTTTATGAATCAAATTTGTGCTTGTGATTTTAAGTATTGATTACTTGATTTGGAGATTTTGTTTGATTTTGATTTGGTTTATTTATATATTTTGCAATTTGAATTTTTTACTTTTTTATTCATCTTTGTACCTTACATTTGTATGTATGTAGATATGTATGTAACGTGCATATAACTTGTAATGCATCTGCCAAATATTTAAAGACTAGTACAAAATTTCACCCAGTAATTCCATTAATTCACACCATCATTACTACCGCACCCACCAAAGTTGTTAAAATCCTCCCTTGGGATGAATGAATAGCAGTACCATACTCAACATTTCCTTTTTCATTTTCTTCACGCAAATTTCTATCTTCAGCCTTATTCATGATCATTTTGGCCATTAAATTGGGGTTTTTTAGGGCTTGATCAACCCAACTGAGCTTGAGCTAAATGATTTACAATGGTAGAGGTGGTGGTGATCATGACAAGATATTGAATGCAAAAGTTTAACCATTATTGGATGTTTTGGTCTTTGTAAGAAACATGGAGAGCCCACTGATATTCCAATGAACAAAAGGCTACAAGATAAAAGTGTCTTCTGGTCATGCCATTTGTATAATGCATATACTTTTTGGGATATTCCATTGTAAAATAGTCTCATCGTTGTTTTATAACTCTTTATCTAAAGCCATCAGTGATTTCTTTATCTGTTTACTTTATCTAATCTTCTGATGATGTACATAGCTACACAAGAATTCTATTCCTTATTTAAATACTACTGAGAGCTGATTATATTTGATAGACTCGATTAAAAAATATAATTTGTGCCTTTTGTATCTGAAATTGTAAATTGGACTAAAATTGGGTATGTATTTTTTTTTCAAATTTTCTTTTATTTTTTAACCAAAAGACAGGAAAAGGTTATACATATATAATAAAATGGCTATTCTTCTAGTTATCAACCAGATTATAATTGTCTCCACTTGTTGCTATTTCTTAAATTATTGAATTGCATGGACATAAACTTGAGGGGATATCAATCTTGTCCCCATTTGTTGTTATTTCCCTTATAGCTCTCTTTTTTGTTTCATAGACCCTTATGAAAGGAGATTGAAAAAGAATCTTTATTACTTCAGGAGATCTATAGAAATTAGTGTCGTATCAAATAGTTTTGAATTGCAAAATCGCCATTAATTATATCCATAGATGCAACCAACTCTCCCTTAAAACACACAATTCCTCATTATTCTTGAGCTTGGTCTGTGTTTTTCATGTTTCTCATGAATTCTTTGGTTCTGCTATGTCTTGTAAAATGCTCTGTTTCATCAATAAATGAAACGAGAGCGTTTCATTTATGCTTGCAAAATAGTCAACGCCCGTGGACTACAATAAGAATTACTCTTTCAAATGTATCACTTTATCATCATTACTGTTAGATTAAATCTTTGGAAAATATATGTACTGCATTATTTAAAATATATTTCAACTTTTTCAGTAGACACCTTGCTGCTATTCAATTTTATTACATCATTATTCAATTGTTATTCAATTGTTTTATGGGGGTTCATCTTAGAATGTCATCATCATCTTCATCAATATCTTCATCATATTTTCCCAAACGTACTTTGAGAAAATTATTGTACTTTTGCGAACTTGAAACCACATTGAAATGGTCAACTATTGCAAAAAATTCTATACAACCCTTATTAGGGTGTTCAAAGTATAATACCAAGGTAACTACATTATTTGTTGTCTAAAATATTTTTTATATATAATCATTTAATATGATATACAATTCATACATTTCTAATATATGCATGAAATGATCAGGGCTTACCATACTGTAAGTTTTTCAAGTGGTTGGATGGTAATGAAGTGATTGTGCTACAAGTTCAAGAAAGAATGAATGAACTGTTAAAGAAAGAGAAAAATGTCGAAAAGATATTCGATCTTCTCGAAAAGAGAGAGATTGAATTGCATAAGATAGTGAATCTCCTCGAGAGGGTGCAGATTGTACTATCCAATAAAAACGACAAAGTTATGCAAAAGGAGTTGGTGCTTAATATACATGAAGCTAAAATAAGGCGTTTAGGCACGCTACTTCAGATTTATTATTGTTTTACATTTATATATGTATTTTACCTAGTGTTATATAAGTAATTTGAGAATGTTGTTAGTAGTTATATGTTTAGCTATTGGATTTATACATTTGTTTAAGTAATTTGGCTTCAGTAGTTGCTCTCTCTCTCTCTGTTCTTCCAATCCTTAATACCAAGAAGTAAAAAAACACGTATAAACAACTCAAGCCCCATAGGCAACTTGTGTTTGAAGCATGTTTTAGAGGGGCGGTTATTAGATACCTTATGCTTCTGTTGCATGCACCTCTTCAATCCACAACAAATATAATCAATCCAATCCACAACAAAGTCCCTCAAATACACAAAAATGTATTCAATCCACAACAAAATTTTCTAATCCAATCTTGTCACAAATATTTATCCAATCAAATTCACAACCATTCAGTCCCTCAAATCCACAAATATATTCATTCTTGTCACAAAATTTTCCAATCCAACTTCATAACAAAGTCCTTCAAATACACAAAATATATTCAATTCACAATAAATTTATCCAACTAAATCATTACAACGAAGTCCCTCAAATACATAAAATATATTCAATCCACAACAAATTGCTCCCGTTCTAACTTCACAACAAAGTCCCTCAAATACACAAAATATGTTCCATCCACAACAAATTTATCCAATCCAACTTCACAACAAAGTCTCTCCCTCAAATACATTCAATAAACAAAAGAACCTGGGCAATACATTCAATACACAAAAAAGTTTAACTAGGAACACATCATTGCAACGGTTGTGATGTATCTAACCCAAATTGCATATGTAAATAATAAAAAACAAATATATTATTCAGGTAATAGATATTAGTATTAAACTCGAAAAAAAAGTTATGAACCACTTACGCTTTCTTGACTATGCATCACTATTTTTCGAGATTGGGTTACAGTAATGTCTATAGCCATGCTTTCTCTTTTTGGAATAGTCTGCTGGAAATCAAACGTAAATATATAGTCAAATAATGAAAATTAGTAATAAATATAAACTTATTAATATACATGCATGTGTCCAACATTGGAGAGATCAATCTCAGAAGGGCCAAATAAATTCCTGCATACTTCCACAACAGGTGTATCTTCTCTATCCATGACTTGGGTATCTCCTCCATTCCGCTAATAATTATTTAACAAACAAAAATAAATTAAATCATTTCTTCGTCAATAAAATATAAATAAAAAATGAATATTAAAATATATGCACATCTTTACGCTTCCCCTTTGCTGGTGCTTTCTTTGTCTTTACTTTAACTTTTCGAATGTCTATTATCTCCATCCTGGATGCTCTTATCAGAGATGGAGATCTGCTTTTACCTCGCACAACATGTGGATTGCGTACTTCCTAGAACCAGCGACCGTAGTGTCCTTTACCGTACTATCAACATTGGAACCAATTTGAGTCATCGATGGAGGTTTTTGATTGGCACGATACAAATTAATCATTGGATATAACTTAGTTCTCGCATCCTCAGTATGCTCTCTCAAACCCACTGCATGAGTAATCATCTGATAATAGATATTTAAAAGATTTGAATATCTATTAGAATCTGCCTGTTGTTCCCCTGCATCATAGCTACTATGGATTAATATGTATCACCTTTTAATATCCTTCCTTTATTAATCTAAAATTTACATTTCTGGAAAAAATTTAATATCGTTACACCTGAATACGACCAAAATGTTCTTACACAATATCCCCTCATCTCAAATAATCCATAAGAGCACTTTGCAACTACATCTTCCTCACTGAAGTCCACAAAATGTGTAACTAGCTTAATAAACTCTTCCAAAAAAAACTTCATCATCTACCATATATGTCTTTACTGCACCATCACTTTTATGTAACTTTGGATTCAAGTCAATGATACCGTTGACTTGCTATTGAACTTCCTTGAATTTAGCATTTGTGTACAACTTTTGGAACCTCTTTTCAATCAGAGATCTAGATATACAGTTGATTGTGACATTAAATGACTGGAAGTCCGCAATATTTTCATTCTCAATCTTTTTTTTCAACGCGTTATCAAACTGGTCTACAAATTTCTTCAAATTTGTCATAGAATGAACATAATCGTCAAAAAATATATTCATACTCTCGCTTCGCTGCATTGTACTCATTTCAACCCAAAAACACTCTTTCAAAAATACCGGTACCCAATGTTCACGCTCAACGTATAGGCTTTGCAACCACGCATTTTCATGCAAGTTGTAAGTGGTAAGCAATTGATCCCAACATTTCTCAAACTCATCAACACGTTGGGTGTCATATACATATTTCATCAATGCATTTTTTATTCCAGTTTTGTAGGAACCATATGAGCCAAGCTTCTTGGGAACTTTCTTCAGTATATGCCAAAGACAAAATCTATGTTGGATTTTTGGGAAAACAATTGCGATTGCATGTTTCGTCGCTCTATTCTGATCAGTGATAATAGCTTTCGGAGCGATACCATCCATGCATTGCAACCATGTCTCGAATAACCACACAAAAGTCTCAGTATCCTCACTGGAAATCAAGCCTGCTCCCAACAGAATTGATTGCTCATGGTGGTTTACACCAACAAATGGTGCAAATGGCATCCCATATCGATTTGTTAGGTATGAGATGTCGAATGTGACCACATCACCGAAATATTGGTACGCTGCACTACTACAAGGATCTGCCCAGAAAATATTTTTTAACCTCCCGTCATCATCTATATCCATCATATAAAAGAACCAAGGATTTTTGTATTGCATTTGTAAAAAGTACTCTCGTAGCGCTCCAGCACCACCTGTGCCAAGTCATTTGTAACTAGGATCCTTTTTACGGCATTACTAAATTCTCTATTACATCGGAAGAAGCGAGATTTATTTGAACTGAGGTCGTGGTTATGGATATTATGTACTGTCGTCAACCGAATCACTCCATCTTATCTTAAGGTATTAATCTTTGCCTTACATTCTGTCTTTCCTGTCGGACATGGGTTGTCAACATTCAACATCCTATTCCGAGCCTTCCCACTGCTGGCACAAGCAAGGGTGACATATCTAACAGACTCATCTTCTCCCCTCTCAGTCCATTTTTTACCATCATCCCAAATCCGCATTTCTTATCATATTCCTTGTAATAACTTAATAAATCTTCAAGGGAATTAAACTTTATTTCTGACTTTGACTCCTCAATTGTATCATCATCATCCACTTGGACATTCTGAAATTTTTCAGCACTACCATCATCAGATTCCGTAGGATTTGGTCTCTCTTCAGTACATTTTTCAACTCTAGGAGATCCACATGGTGCTTTAGTTTCCACACCATCAGGTCTATTATCTTCTGAACCAACTATTATGCTTGTAGCAGAGCTTGTATTGCTGATAGGAGTCGGAGGTTCCATGATATGTTGAAATGGGTAACCAGCATTTTGTAATAAATACAAAAAGTCTGCAATTAAACTCCTGCAAAGAAGCCAACTTATTAAGAATGAATCCTGATCAGTTATCACTACCTGTATGTTGATTAGATATTGGTTGTCAATCGGATATGGTAGAAAAGTCGGTGACCACGTAGGCACTGGTCCAAAGTAACCAGGCATGTAATTTGGGATGTTTGGACTAGTTGATGATATGGCCTAACATGTTATTAGATAAAGTTACTCATGTATTTTGAAAATAAATATCGACTCAATAATACCAATGTTATTGATATATTAAATCATATAACATATATACCTCAGATGGGGATTTGAGTTAGATAATGTCTGCGTAGTTGGCTGTTCTTTACTGTTTCTCATGCTGAAAATTAGTACAAACTTGAAGACACCCAATTGACATTCGGCAAATGGGTTTTTATAGCTGGGAAAAAAAAAAAAAACTATAATGCAAAAGCAATTAAAATGCCGAGTGAAAGGACATGGAGGTTTTTAAAACCAAAGGATAGAAAGCTGGTGTTCGATTTGAAAGCCAAACCGGCCTAGGAACAGAAAAGAACTCAAAACCATAACTTCAACGAAATCAACATTTACAGTTATATATATTCAACTTCGTAGCCTTTCATTTTTGTAATAGAAAGTTCAACGAAATATAATAGAACTAGATTGAAGGATTTTCATTTTTGCAATAGAAAGTTCATTAAGTTAAGCATAAAACCATGAAAATTGCACCTCACATACTGATACGAGACTAAATATACCAAATTTCCATTACATTACATAATTATAAGGACTCTCCTAGTAGGTACAACTTTAATTTAAAGTGCTTAAAAAAAATAAAATGGTACAGATTTAAAGTTTTCACGTACTTGGCGAAGTGGGTTGGTTCAACGTCAATCAGCCTTTCACCTACCTATTGATTGGTGGGGTATAAGATTATTATAAGGACATCCTAGCTGGGAGTAACGAGTCATCTCACATTTCTTCATCTTTGATTCTTATCCTCAAAGAAAGGTCCAGCCAATCTTTATTATTCTCATGAACCTCTTCAACTATGTCGTTGATTACAACATTCAAGTCATCCTTATCATCATCTTGAAACGGTACCACACGTGAACTAGATCTTAAACTACCAAATTTATAGTAGCTAATGAACAAACAGATGAGATCCACTTTCTTTTTCTTTTTATTTTTCATCCACCGACAGACGTGATACGTTTACAACTAAAATCAAGCTTAAAAAACACACCCCCAGCAAATATATCAAATTTCCTTGTAAATGGTCTCTGTATAAAGCTAATAAACAAAACTATTTTTCACATGCAAACAAAAAAGAAAAGAGCAACCCAAAGCAACAACCCAGCTAAAATGTCGATGAAAGAAAAACCCAGCTAAAACCCAACAATAAGCCGTTATCTTACCCAAAAATGTATATGAAAGAATAGGCTTAAAATCTAGAAGAGAAGACTGCACAACGGATCGAAGACTACAAGAGAAGACCACACAACAGATCGAAGACCGCAGCTCTGCTTTGGTTTGGGCTCTATTCGGTTTCTTCAAAATGAAAATAATTCTCTCCCTCCACGTTATGTTTTTGGATTTTTTTTTTTAAATTTAAATTTAAAATTTTTAATATTATCAACTAACGTGGCAGTTCAACCGCGAGGACGCGGCGGGGTTAAGAGCAGTATCAGAAATGCTATGGACAACCGCCTGTGTCCCCGCTGCGGCATTGCATCCTACGTAGTTAAAATGGAAATGGCAACGTTTCGTTTCACTGTAGCTCAAAGACAGAAGGGCTTGTGTCTCCCTCCCCATTTCGCCCCACATTTTCTCTTTTCTATTTTCTCTTCCTCTTCTACACGTTCATTGCTCTGTCTCACAAAAACAGCCACAAACACCGCCGAACCCACGATGGTCTCTTCTCTTCGTTTCACACCTCATCCTTCTATCACTACTTGTGACCTTTTTCTTGGATGATACTTCAAAATCTGCCGCTATAGTTTCCTCTAGTTTCGTGACTTCTTTTCTTGAAAGGATGGTTTGGAGCTTTGACGTGAGGAGGACCGAATCTGGAGATAGAGAGCCATCGTCGAAGCTTTCTATGGAAATGCCCCCTTATGAAAACACGCATACATAGAGCAAGTCAGAGTTATAAACTGTTTGAGAAAAATCATGAATCTCTTTTCATTTACTTTTATATGTTTTATCTGCAACCAAAAAGATAATCACACAAAATTAGAGCTCAAATCGAGACCTGAAGTTATAAATTTCCTTTCGCATTTATTTTCCTCTGTTTTTCTCAACAACCAAACACCCAGAGAGAGAGAGAGAGAGAGAGGGAGAAATTGTGACAAGAGTTCATGGAGTCCGATGAAACTTGTGAGTGTGAGCAGGGATAGAACGAAGAGAAGAGACCCAAAACCATCGTGGGTTCGACTGTGACGTGGAGAAGATGAAGAGAGGTTTACGAAAGGTAATCGTGGGGATGGAGAAGAAGAAGATGGAGAAAATAGAAAGAGAAAATGGGGGCAAAATGAAGACAAAGTGAGGTCTGTGGCTTTCTCGAATTTGAAACGTAATTGTGAGGATGGAGGAAGAAGGAGATAGAGAAAATGTGGATTGGAAATAGGGATAGAGACAAAAGCATCTTCTGTCTTCGAAACGATGAGAAAAATCAAAATGGGGATGCAAAATGGGATGGAGAACAGAGCCCCTTCTATTTTCAATTTTTGTGAAACGTTGCCGTTTCCATTGTAGCCACATCGGACGCGATGCCGCGGCGAGTACACTGGCCGGTTGTCTATAGCATTTCTAATATCCACAGCACAAATATCTTGCAGTTCTCCATATGTAAACAAACCGCGGAACATGTATTCAGCCACGCTCGGAACGAAGAGTAGCTTCTTCCTTCCGTCTCTGCTCACGTACTCACCGCACCCTTCACTCACATACCAACACTAACTCACCGCCCCCGGCAAGCGCATAAAAAATACGGCGACTAGTTTCCGGCGAGCTCAGCTGACAAATAGGAGCTAGGCCTCTCTAGGCTCGGCGCCCTTAAAAGAATTAAGGTAATCTCCATATTTCTCTAACTGAAATCTGGTAATGCCCAACCGAAGTGCTGGAAGGGCCGGACTTGGGGCCTCAGTTCTCGATTATGGTTTCAGTTCATAAGGTGTTACGTTATGTCCCCAAACCCTTGGGAATATGGGAAGAGGTTTGTGCCATTTTGGGGCGGGGGCGGTGTGCGGCCATGGCTCTGGGCGAGGCTGAAACCCCATTGACATGTCTTCAAGTTTGGTCGGTTCAACAAATAGAACCTCATATTTTAATTTGAACTAACGTGAAAAATTCTGGGGGATTTGGTGGGGGGATTTCTGTGTTTTCGAAATGTAATTTTAGGGCGTTTTCTTCTCTCTCAAATTAGGTGAATCGAAGCGATGGGTCGGTCTCGGGCGGTGTTGCATCCTGCGGAGGATGATCCAAATCAAAGGTCCGTATAATTTTGTCCATTTCCTGCAAATTTAAGCTCATTAACTTCCGTCGGTTGTTATAAATCTTAACTTTTCAATGTCAATAACCTAATAACATGAGCCCTTATGTTAAATTTTTTCTTTTTAATTTTCTTGCGAAAGCGTGTTAATTATTATTTGTTAGAAACCAGAACGAGGCCAACTATTTGATTAAAAGAAAATAATCTTTGTACATATCAGTAGTGATAAACGGTGAAAGAACTATACTTAGCCTCTACTTCTTTCTGTAATTATATTCATTTTTCTTCATAGCGGTCTCACTTTGAACTGTTTTTTCTTCACTTTTAATAGGTCCAAGAGAAAGAGGACTGTTTCCAATGTAGAAACTATGGGGATTACTCCTTCAGGTATTTCTTCCACTAGCATCAAGCCACCAATTAGAGGAAAATGCAAAAAATGAAGACAAGACTGCTAGCAGGACTTGGGATGTGGGTGTTTCTTTTTTATTTTTACGATAATTCTTTTTAACTTTCTTTTTCGCATGAAGGAAGGGAGTGTTGATTGTTGGTCCTTAATGTGCTAGGAGTACTTTATGGGCCACTATATCTGTACTAGCCTATTCCTATGATTAATAAAATTTTATTTGCCGATCAAAAAAAAAAAAAAGTTACTGAATAACTCTGGTCTGCATGAATTCTGATGCGTCTTATTTTTCAGTTGTATGCTGGTCCTTTCTGTGCTATTTTCAGTTTGTAGATTTAGGCCTGGTCGGCTACTAACTTAATCTCTGACAATGTGGTAGTTGAAGGAATTTCTGAAGGGAAAGTGGCTTTGTACCACTGTAATTATTGCAACAAAGATATTTCGGGGAGGATTCGAATGAAGTGTGTCATGTGCCCAGATTTTGACCTTTGTGTAGAATGTTTTTCTGTTGGAGCTGAAGTTACACCGCACAAGAGCAATCATCCTTATAGGGTTATGGTTAGTACCTTTATTCGGCATTAATTCATTTAATTAGTACCATTGCATTCCAACTGTGTAGTATGATATCAGATGTTTGTAAGTACTCATATTGGTTGTTATACAATATCTATGTTAATGTTCTTTGTTCTCCTCTTAGTAATCCTTGGGAAAGCACATATAACTTTAGAATACTTGTGGATGTTTGCGTTCAAACCTATTTTTTATTCAAAACACATTTCTAATTTCAAATTATTGTTTGGTATGTATGATATAGGTTTCTGAAAGCAGGTTTCTAGTTAGACATGCAGCGCATAAATCTAATTATTATGATTCCTTTGTCATCATTCACTGCCAGAAATATCCTAAAGTTTGGATAATTTTTTCTCTCTCTTTTAATTATGAACTTTATTGTTTGTTTTGTTTCTTCATAGTCATAACCATGGCTAAAATGAGAAAAGGTTTAGATGGATGAGTAGCAAAATAACGATGCTATAGGTGGAATGCAATTGCCATCAGAAGGGTTAGTTTAGTGTGAATGGCTCACTCCCATGAGATTTTTGAATGAGAGGCATGAGTTTGAGTTTCCATAGTGTGGTGTTAAGAGGACAAGACTCATGCTCATTATATTCTTACCCTTCGACTTCTGTCTTTGGTGGAGCTTTAGTCAAGCTATGATTTGGTCTGTCGTAAGAAAGGGGCTATGGAACCCTGTGTTCAACCATGGTAGCAGACTTCCGGATTCATTGTGGGAACCATCTAGGCCCCTCTTGTTGGCGCCTCAGCATGTAAGGATGTTACTATGGCCACAATTAGATAGAGAGTTGTAATCTCTGAATTTCCTTCCTCTGCTCCCCCTTGCCTTTTTTGCTCGTTAGTAGTCATTATAAAAATGTTGGAATGCAATTGTGAGAAGTTAATGGCAACATTAATTGAAGCTGAAATGCATTTTGGTCCGTGTTTTAATAAAATTCCTCATGGCTTTTGACTTATCGGTGAATTTTTCCCCGGACGGAGCGATAGTGTTGAAAAGGATTGTGCTTCAATCCTAACCAGTTTGGATAAGACTTGTTTTTCAATTTTTCCCTTCATCGGCATTCATTCTGCATGTGAAGAAATATTTTGCCCTCCTGATTCCCTGAAGTACTTACATTTCTGTCAAAAGAATAACATTTCTTGTTTAATCAAAACATGTATGTCTTTCTTTATTTATTAACAGCAATTCTCTTATAAAAAAAAAAAAAAAAAAGAACAAAAAACAATTCTATTAGGAATGGGGGCTATTTCATACAAATTGATTAATTACTGGATAGATGATGGAACTTATTTTATATTGTGGTTCTCTATGAAATGAAGCTGGAAATTGGAAATATGGACTACTTTATTTGTTTGCCTTCTTGCCTCAGTTACTATGCATGTATATGCTGATTAGGAGACATTTTTTTTTTTCCTGACAGGACAATCTCTCTTTCCCACTTATATGTCCAGACTGGAATACAGATGAAGAGATATTACTTTTGGAGGTAACTTACTGAAAAGTTCATTTTTCATTAGAAGAATTATAGTTTTGATGTATTTATTTTGTAAATGCTACTCCTTATCTTTCACGAATCCATGTCTTTTCCCTTGATGTTTGGGTAATGAATTTCTTGTTTTTCAGGGCATTGAAATGTATGGATTTGGTAACTGGACTGAAGTTGCTGAACATGTTGGAACAAAAACCAAATCACAATGTATTGACCACTATAATGGCATATACATGAACTCTCCGTGCTTTCCTCTCCCTGTAAGTGTTAACACATGGATACATAAATACGTGATTATACACATAAATACTTACATATATATATATGTATTTATGTTTATACAGTTACACAATGTAGGTATATTATGCACTTGAAAATTAAAATGCTTGTAATGTTGTAATTTCTTTACCCAGGACATGTCGCATGTTATGGGTAAGAGTCGGGCGGAGCTCCTTGCTTTGGCCAAAGGGCCCGGTGAAGTGAGAAAAGGTCAGTCTGTGTATTATTTCTTCGTCACTTGCTGGCTTGTATCTCTTAGTTTTAGTTATTTTCAACAGATTTGATTGGTTTGAACTGGTTTTTCATTTAGGAGACCAAATACCATATAGTTTGGACGATCCATACTGATTTATTGTTCATTGTGCATGCTTATGTGGGATGTGTTTGGCTATTACTTCTATATGAGTCACAGACCCGCAAAATGCGCATGCATTTTATAAGATATTTAACTAAAGATAATATAATTTTTTAAATAATTTAAATATGTTAAATGTCTTAAAGATGTATAAAATTTTTTAGATTCATTTTTTACCGTATACCACAAAAAATAAAGAAAAAAGTTGTGGAATCCATCTTTGTGAACCCTTTTTGGGTAATGTATTATTTCATTAGATAATGAAGTTAACCATGTCGCTATATTTTTCTCAGGTTCATTTTTTCTTTAAAAGGAGTGAGCTTCAAAAACTGATTAAATATATAATTTTCCATTTATTAATTTTATTTTTGGATAAAAATTATTTATTTAATTATTGTTCATTTAATAAGTTTAACTTAATTCATATATATGTATATATTTTATTTAGAAATACTATAATTTTTTTGATCCGTTATTTAACAATAAATACAATTGGAGGGATGATGCGGCTTTATAGAAATAATTTCCATTTGATAATAATTTTTTTTATAAGTGGCTTCATGGGATAAAATGAGATAGTGGATGATGTGGCTTCATGAGAGCAATGTTTTTGCTTTGAAAATTATATAGTATATATATTTCTGTTGCTCTATGTAAATGTTACTTCTAGAGCATTGAGCTGGTAAATAACCAATTCACTCTTCTTCTTGGTGATGTGTATATTTTGTGTGCATTCATTCATTGCCTATAACTCATTTTCTTGTCAGTTATAAGATATATATATTTTTGATAATTAATAAAGTTTATTGATCTTCAAAATTAGGCATAGTCCGAGTACACAGGTGGTATACAAGAGAGAAATGCCTAATTACAGCCTACGAACAAAAAAAGATGCATACAAGTCACTAATTTTTTTTTGGATAAGTAACAAACTTTATTCATTGAATGAAACTTGGTGAAGCCCATGTGCACAAGATGTATACAAATACAAGTCACTAAAATTACCCCCTTCTAATACAATAGTCTTAGCCCAAAGTAACACAGTTTGGAAAAATGAGTCTTTAATCCCCTCCAATGAATGTTCACTATTTTCAAAACATCTTCCATTCCTCTCATTCCATATACACCACATAAGACATAAAGGGCACCATCTTCCAAACATCCACTACTTGACGATTCCCTGTGTTCCGCTCCTACAAGCCAATAGGTCCGCCACCTTTTTGGGCATCACCCAAGCAACGTCCAGCCTTAAGAAGACTTCATCCCATAGAGCCTTTGCCACATCGCAGTGGAGAAGAAGATTATCCGTTGATTCGCCAATCCTTTTGCACATGAAGCACCAATCCATTATGAAGAAACCACGCTTCCTCAACTTGTCTATGGTCAGGATTTTACCATGAGAGGCTAGCCAACCGAAGAAAGCGACTTTTAGGGGCACTTTGCTCTTCCAAGGGAAATTCTGAGAAGAGTGGGTAGACATAGCCTTATATAAAGACCTAACCGAGAATTCCTTGATCCCGGGGTGTGTCCACAGCAGTTTGTCCTCCACACCTTGTTCCAAATTCAGTGCATACCAGTAGAAATTAACCCCTAGGAGTTGGCTCAAATGGTAAAGGACTTGGGCTTGGGGGTATGCTCCCCCTAGGTCTAAGGTTCAAATCCTCTTGGATGCAAACAATCTCTTAAGACCATCGAACTGGGGGATTACCCAAGGTGCACTTACGGAAAACTCATTGTCGAGAGCCTGTGCACCCCCGGGATTAGTAGGGATGCTGTTCTAGACACCTAGTGCCAATAAAAAAAAAAGTGCTTTATAAATCGGAAATGTCTCCCACTTCCCTATCTTGAACTGCTTTGGTAAATGACACATTCGACTGTTGCAGGCCATTCGAAGAGTCCATGTAATTAGCAATAGAGGCTTCCTTATGCAATTCAATTCTGAAAAGAGAAGGAAAAACCTCCTTTAAAGTAGCATCACCACACCAAACATCAACCCAAAATCTAACTCTATTTTCACTCCTTGCCACAAATCTAAAGTTACGAATGAAATCCTCCTAGCCCTTCCTAATAAATTTTCATACACCCACACCCACAAATCTATTCTCAATTTTTTCAATCACGCCGTCCTATATTACTTTGGATTTATGAGGAACCCCCAAAGGGAGACCGAGGTACTTCATAGGCAAAGAAGAAACCTTACAACCCAAGACTTCAGCCAAGTTTCCAATATGGTTTACCAAGCCAACCAAAACCAGTTCCGATTTAGAAAAATTCACCTTGAGGCCGGAAGTAGCTTCAAAACAAAGCACGAGAGCTCTCAATGAACGAATTTGATTAGCATCCGGCTCACAAAGAATTAAAGTATCGTTAGCGAAAAGAAGATCAGATACATTGGTGCTCCCAAAAGAAATATTGCCCATTGAAAATCCAGACAAAAAAGACCCATCCACGGCTGCCTTTACCATTCTACTCAGTACATCCATGACCAAGACAGAGAAGAGGAGATAAAGGATCTCCTTGTCTCAATCCACGAGAGCTGTTGAAAAAACCCTCGAGAGTGCCATTAACCAACACTGAGAATCTAGCGCTAGTGATGCAATACTTCATCCAATTGCGCCACCTCTCCCCAAAGCCAAATTTACCAAGAATATAAATCAAGAAGTCCCAGTTAACATGATCAAATGTCTTTTCCATATCTAGTTTGCAAAGGATACCTGGCATGCTGAATTTAATTCTATTGTCCAAACATTCATTTCCTATTAGTACCAAATCCAGAATATGTCCCCCCTTAATAAAAGCATTTTGAGGCTCTTTGAAATGATCTTGTCCATGGCCGTGCCCATATAGTTGGCGAGAACCTTGGTTATGATCTTATACACTCCACTCACAAGACTTATAGGATGAAAGTCTTTCACCTCCACTGACTCTGCCTTCTTCGGAATAAGGGCTATGAAGGTTGCATTAAGGCTTTTTTCGAATTTCATATGTGAGTGAAATTCGACAAAAACCTTCATAACATCCTCCTTGAGAATGTCTCAACATACTTGGAAAAATGCTATGGAAAATCCATCTGGTCCCGACGCTTTATTGCTGTCAATTCCTTTTAGCACTTTAAGCACCTCTTCCTCTTCCTCTTCAAACATCCTTTCTAACCAGTCAACACATGATTGATCGATCGTGTGAAATTTCAACCTATCAACCTTAGGCCTCCATGGAAATATTTCTGTTAGTTGATTGTCGAAAAACTGCCCTATGTGATTCTTATTATCGAATATGTCTAAAAGGACATTTCCATCCGAATGCAGTACCTCAATAGCATTAAACCTTCTATGAGAGTTGGCTACTTTATGAAAAAAGTTGGTGCAGTTATCTCCTTCCTTCAACCAAAGGGCCTGAGATTTTTGTCGCTAGGAGGTCTCTTCCATGAGAGTAAGTTTTTCCAGATTAGTCATAACAACAATCTTCCTTGCCTTCTCCTCATTCGCGAGAACCCTGGCAATGTCCTTTTCATCCAAACATGCAAGTTCCTCAAAAAGAATCTTCCTTTGATTGTTGATCTTCCAAATTCTTCATCATTCCACATTTTCAGGTCTTTCTTCAAGGCTAGAAGTTTTCCAGCCAACACAAAGCTGGGTGTACCAGAAAATCATAAGAGGACCACCACATTCTCACCTTCTCCACAAAACCGTCAGCTTTCGACCACATGTTTTCAGATTTAAAATATCTACGTCCCTCATGAAGGCCTCCGCAATCAAGAAAAATAGGAAAATGGTCTGAACAAAGTCTCGGGAGTCTCTTTTGGCATATAAATCTGGAAAATGGGCCTCCCAATACGAGGATACGATGAATTTGTCTAGTCTTGACTAGACCCTCCCATTGGACCATGTAAATCCCCCCCCTCCCCAACCCCCCCTTGGCCAAAGGTAAATCTACGTAGTTAAGTTTGAAAATAAGATCAGAAAATTCTGCCATTGCCGGACTGATATAGGATTCCCCTGACCTCTCACTCGGAAAACGGGTGATATTAAAATCCCCCCCAATACACTATGGCCCATCCCACCAGCTACATAACCTAGCAATCTCCTCCCAAAGGAACCTTCTATTACTGTCTAGATTAGGACCGTATACACCAGCAAAAGACCACTTGTAATCATCATCCACATTTTTAAAGGAGCAGGCCACCAAATGTTCCCCGATATACTCGTCAACTAGATTAACGATTCTCGTATCCCACAACAGAAGTAAACCTCCCGATGGCCCTTTGGAAGCAAGATAAACCCAGACCTTGTGAAGGCATCCCCACAAACTTCTAAATATACTTCTATATATTAACTTCAGCTTGGTCTCTTGAAGACATTATATTAGCCTTCCAATTTCTTAGTAAGTTTTTAACATGGAGGCTCTTATCCGGATCATTCAGCCCCCCTTACATTCTAAGATAAAATCTTTGGTTTAATTAATTGCAGGTATTCACCCTACCCTTACTCCTTCCTCTACTTGCACTACCTTCCCGAGCTTCATAATTAATAGGGCAAGCTAGTCTTTTTAATTCCCTTTCTTTTTTGGCATAGGATCTAGCCAAGTGAGGTTGACCCGATTCGATAGCGATAAGGAGGGCTTTGAATTGATCTTCAAATTCCTTACACGAAATCCCTACGCATTCCCGTATTTCATCCACCTTTTGTAGGACCCAATCCGACAGTGAATCGGCATGTGAACCTTGAAGCATAGAACATTATGGGCTTGGGTCATCCCTTATCCCTTCCTCAAAGCAGGCAACACCTTCCTCTGGCTCCCTACAAACCAACTGCAGTTCATACTCTTGCACAAACCCCTCATTCGCAGCCTCGAAGATATTCTCGAAAGGGGTAGGGACACCTTCCTCTGGTAGCCTCCAGGATATTCTCATGGCCCCTTCGTCAGATCCATCCTGGTTAGGAACACCAACTGAGGGGCTACCATGAATTGTGACTAGCTGGATGGAACCTTCGAAGACCTGCGACAATCCATTTACGACGGTAGAGCACGAAGAAATCTCGCTTTTAGCAACCTCCGTGATAATCTCTCTCGTTGGAATAGGGATCTGCATCGGCGAGTCAGCTGCTGGTGAATCCAGAGAGGGATCCACTCTCGGGTTTAAGGAAGACTCGAGAAGTGGCTTGATCTGCAGGGGGTCGATTGGGGCTGTCATTGAAGAGCCACCCAGAGGGTTGTCGGCGTCAGGCGATCCTTTCTGTGTCCGCCCAGAGGGCCCTGACGCTGTGCAAGCTCCTCTGGGCTTCCTTATGGGTTGGGTTGTAGAATCCAGCTCAACCTTGCCTTTGTCCAGGCTCACATCGTGAGGCCCATTAGAGCAGCCCATTTCCTTGCTCAGTCCAAGGCCTAAGCCCAAGCCCAAGCCCATATCCTCTTCTCCTTAACGCAATGTATAAGACATTCTATTTTCTCTTGCAAATGCCTCATCTACGTTCTCATGTCCAAAAGTGTACTATGTACGTCGACCTCTGGCATACCGACGTGACTACTACCACCACCACCACCTTGCCCCTATTTGTCTGTTGTGCCAGCAGTACGACAATCCTTCCCAAGGCCATTTCTGTTATGGTGGCTCACTGTATCCTCCCTGCGTCGCCACCCCACCATGCCCATTGCCCCTTTTTTGCGTATGTATCGGTGCCGTGACCAACGACTGATTGAGGACATCCTTATACGATTTTGAGTGATTCACCACCGCCATCGGCCTAAAAAATGGCTGCCCTTTGTTGCGACCATCCTCTCTCAATGCACCTGCCAGCTTCCTCCATCCCATACCGTCTATTGTCTTTAGTACGAAGTAAAGTCTTGTCTTCCACCATTTCTATATTCCACTAGTGCCATGTAACGACCATGTGCATTGGAGCATCTCTGCGCTATGAAGCTTCTGGTTCCCTCTCGTGTTGTAGTGTAAAAGTCCTTTTTTTCACCCTTCAGGCAGTCCTCTAATGATGTAGCAAATCACTTCACCGTGTTCATCCCCCAACCTCACCTCTTTCACAACCTTTTAACTCTTCTTAGTAATAATCTTGAAACTTCCATTTGTCTTCAACACAAAGAGTTTAGCTTCAATCTAGTGTTTCGTGTTTCGGATTCCCCATTATCACACTAATCTCATCTTAAAACTATAATGCTCTGAAAAAATCTCACCGTAAAACCCCACCTACCAGCATCGGAGTTTTAGTTGTACGGAGAGAAAACTCACACATAAGTTTATTATCAGATATTAGTATTATTGTGTGTTAATGCTGCTTGATTTAACTTTTATTTCCCACAGAAATTCCTAAGATTGGGGAGCTTACGCTGAAAGAAGAGTCTCCATTCTCAGGAAGACTCAGGTATTGGAAACTTCATCGCTCTGTAGTTATTTACAATTTAGGTCTGTGGTTCTCCTGTGCTAATTATTTTGATGTTTTTCATCAGTTGTGATGAATCCAAAAAAGGTCTGGCTTGGCATTCCTCATCTAGCTTAACATCAGGTACTCCAGTCAATATCTTGAGGGTCACTAGTGATGAGGATATTCTATCCCTGTTTAATTGTCCCGAAAATTTGAATTTATTCAATTTGCTTCATCTCATTCATAATTATGTAAATTAGTCATGTTATTGCTTAATCTCAATTGAAAAAGCAAGCAGTGTTCCCATAAAACTAAAAGCTGAAGTTAAGTAATTTAAAAACAAAATGAGAAATTCTGAAACGCAACTTTGGAAAATTTGGAGAGAGATACTTTTAGTGCTCTTCAGTGCTATTGTATTTATCTACTCTGTGATCTATACTGCTCCAATAGATGACTGTCCATCATTCTGTGGCACAAAATTTCTTGGTTTACGGCGGTGGCATAAATGCTGTGGTTAAATTTGTCCTTGTTAAAGGAAATGGTGGGCAGGGATTGTGTTCTATGTTATTGTGGCTGATAGGATTGGTAGTCTTTTGGAAGATGATCCCTATATGCATCATGTGGTGTTTGTGGCGGGAGCGGAATGGATGGATGTTCGAAGACAAGGAGAGATCGTTGGAGGAACTTATAGATTTATTTTACAGCACACTATGTACGTGGGCCATTGCTGTTGACTTCAATGGCGTGGACCTACATGATTTTCTTGTCTCTCTGGTGCCTTCTTAGAGAGGCATAGAGCTGTGTTTTTAAGTTGTACTAGGCTAAGCCTATTCTTTGATTAATTAAAGTTTACTTATATAAAAAAAAAGGATTGGTAGTCTTGTTCTGGATGCAAACAATCTCTAGGGGCCATTGGACGGAGATTTTCCCCTTAAATTACCCGAGGTGCACTTGTAGGAAACTTCTTGATGAGGATCTGTGCACCTTTGGGATTAGTCGGGACACTGTTCCCAGACACCCGGTGCCAATAAAAAGAGGATTAGTCTTGTTTGATTTATGGATCTGGACGGTGTTGAGTTTGGATTTGTTGATGTTGATGGATGTAAAGACCTACCAAACTGTGAAAAATGAAATCATTATAAAAATTGTATTTGCAATTAATTGATCTAAAATGTGACATTTAGAAAGTTGCGTAATTTGTGTACCGACTTTACCTCTATATGTTTTTTTTGATCAGTATCTATATGTTGTTTTGTGCAGTAGGATTTATGATTGACCAAATCACACACATATTTTAATATTGGCATCAGGAACAGGCACAGGTCTGGATTCAAGCAGTGGTAACACTTTCTCAGGTGTTATAAAGAAGGCCTCCAATAAAGTTCAGACTAAGGATGGCACTAGCACAGAAGGTATGCTTTCTGTATTTGATTATATGTTCCAATCATTTCCCTATATACTGCTTTGCTTAATGGCAATTCTTGTAATAGATAAGCTTATTGGATACCTTTCTTCAACTGATAATAAAATCTTGTTGATATTTATTCGAGTAATTTGGATGCTAGAGACATTTTCAAGTTTGTGGCCAAAAGTAGACGCATACTCAAGAATTTGACTGTCCCTGAATAAAGGTCGAGTATGCATCTCCTTCTTGAGTATGCGTGGAAGGTCAAATTCTTGAGTACACATCTACTTTTCGCCAGAAACTCGAAAAGGTCAAACTCTACCTTTTTACATGAAAAAAGGTAGACTGCAAAATGTAGGAGTTTTACTTCTGAATCACGGTTTTGTTGAAACTCCCCCCCAAAAAAAAAAACTAAGGTTTCTTGGATTGATATGTATACCATTTCCATGCAATGGGAAAAAATTACAATTGTAGATTTTGCCATGGCAATGAGTTGGTGAAGAAGATATTTTTTTTATAAGTAAAATTAGTGAAGAAAATATAAAATCTCGTTTTACGAGTGTGCTTAATACATTCTTTTTTCTTAATAATTGTGCAGAATTTCCGGCAGACAGGAGCATTGGAGAGAAAAAGCCTAGGGTTCCGGGGGATGAGGAACCTTCTATGACAGAATTGAGTGGCTATAACTTCAAGAGGCAGGAGTTTGAGATTGAATATGATAATGATGCAGAGCAGGTACTGGCAGATATGGAATTCAGGGATACTGATGGTGATGCTGAGCACGAATTGAAATTAAGAGTTCTGCGTATCTACTCGAAAAGGTAACCTTATTTTCAATTCAATGTGCTGGTTTCATGAAAGAAACTATTCTTATTCCTAGACAAGACTGATAGTCTATCAATCTATATGTACTAAAAGGAAATAGATAATTTTCCATTAAGTTTTGAATAAATCTATGTAATCTAGCTCATGAAGGAATTGCTTTTGATGTTGTTGAGAGCACCTTGTAGACTCCCAATAGGATACCGTTTATTTTATTTTGTCTTTTTTGGGGCTAGATGCCAATTAAGTATGATACAACCAACTTGGGGATAGGGTTGCCAATGAGTCATCCTAAGTCAAGTATTAATTGTTTTTTTTTTAGTTTGATTTCTTTAATTTTAGATTGAGTATGAGTTGAGCAGCCTAGAACCGAATTGAGATATATGGTCGAGCTTGTTTGATTAAATATAGAAGAAAGGTCCTTATTCCTTAATCATTCACTTAATAGATGATCCATTCTTTGTCGTGCAACATACTCTGGTAATTCAGAATGATTGTATATTGTGGTGGATATTGCTGTTTACTGCAGCAAGTTCATTGTCTAGTGGCCGAAACATGTTATGCAACTACACATATCCATTTTTTCCTATTGTATGATTTATGTAATCAGCATCAAATCACATGCAGTAGCAGCTCAGCAATGTTGAACCTGGTACTCCGGTTCCTAACACAGCCTAAGTCGGTTAGTGTAACCGTACATATTAACATATATCTGTTTTTCATTATTGTTATAACATCTTAAATTTTAGATTTTTTCACATTAAGGTATGTTATGGCTGGAACACATCACATAGCACATTTTGCCAAATGGGCTGTAGACTTGTTGCTTCTGCGTTGCTGCTGTATGTGAGGTCTAACCGTACATATTAACATATATCTGTTTTTCATTATTGTTATAACATTTGAATTTTTCAGTGCTAGTGAAATGTTAAAGTATGTTATGGCTGGAAGACTTTGCATAGCACATTTTGCCAAATGGGCTGTAGACTTGTTGCTTCTGCATTACTGCTGTATGTGAGGTATTTTTTCTAGAGCTTATTTAAAGATATTGTGACTTCTTGACAGGCTTGATGAGAGAAAGCGCAGGAAAGATTTCATACTGGAAAGAAATTTACTTTACCCTGACCCTTTCGAGAAAAGCCTCTCACCTGAAGAAAGGGAGATATGCCGACGTTACAGGGTCTTCATGCGATTCCACTCAAAAGAAGAGCATGATGAGTTGCTTAAGAATATTATTGAGCAACAGCGAATAGTCAAAAGAATACAAGATCTTCAGGTCTGAAAGCTCTCAAAATCACTCCATATGCTTTAGTAACTTGATCCTATCAACAACTCCCTCTATATGCTTTAGTTTGGCAACACAAACAAGCCATGCTAAGTTCAATTAAGATACTTCCCCCTGCCACTCCTCTCTCTCTCCTTTTCTTTTTTATTTATTTTTTTCGTTAGGAAAGTTTGAACCTAGGATATACCTTATCCCCACTTTACCACCTGAGCCATGAACATTTGAGATGCTATTTATTGGATTCTTTAGTTTGTAGCGCACATGCTCCTGTCACTTTGCTTAGTACTTGTGTTCATTGCTAGCTATGGCTGAAGAAGACGGCTGACCAGCTAGTTATTGGCTAATTATGCAGAAAGCTCGAGCTGCAGGCTGTCGAACAGCTGCCGAGGCAAATAAGTTTCTTGAACAGAAGAGGAATATGGGAGTTGAAGAAAGTGAGCAAGGAGTTAATGAAAGTGCTCAAGGTGCAGGTGGTAAAGTCTTGCAAAGACAAAATCATCTCAAAGGAGAATTTGATGCCAGTACTCAAGGAGTTCCTAAGGAGTCCCCTGTTCTACATCCCAGTGGCAAGGATACGTCTTCTGCAATGCAAGCTACTTCAAACTCTCTTCAAGAGTGGGACATCACTGGATTTGTAGGAGCGGATTTACTCTCTGAAACTGTAAGAAGGCTGTCCTCAATTTTTTATGCTTTAGCATGGAAAGATAACTTCATCATCTGCACAATTTTTAAACCGATAACTTCATCATCTGCACAATTTTTAAACCTATTGGGTTGTCATCATCTCTGTAATTCACTCATAATAATAAAATAAATTAACAAGTCAATAAAAAAATAAAAATAAAAAACCATGTGGCAAAGTTATATATACCAAGCTTAACTGAAGATTCTGATTATATTCTTGATATGATATTTGAATGCAGGAGAAACGGCTTTGTGGTGAGATCAGAATACTACCTTCACATTATCTCAACATGCTGCAGATCATCTCACTAGAAATTATGAAGGGCAATGTCACCAAGAAGTCTGATGCCCATAGCTTGTTCAAGGTAGAACCGAGCAAAGTTGATGTAGTGTATGATATGCTTGTGCAAAAGGGGATTGCTCAAGCATGATGACATACGCCATCGTCGTCTTCTGAATAGTAACTTGTACAGTTTTTCCTTTCTAATCAAAGAAGTATACCTCTAGTGATATAATAATCACAAGCATGGCCAAGGGGAGTCCTTGCCACTGTCTATATAGGGGAAGACTTGTATCGGATGCATCCAAGTGAAAGAGTGGATGTGACTCATTAGACTGATGGATTTTTTGCACTTTCCAGTTCTGGAATGCCATGAGATGGTCCTGATGGATGTCCATGATGTATGGTGAAATTTTCCAATCAGTTACAAGGTTTGGATGTTTAATTGCTGTCTGTGACAACTAGAAGAGCAACATTTGCTTCTCCAGAACTTGGGATTCAATCCATATTTGCTGCCCAAACACCAACCAGTCTTAAAGAGTACTCTTCTTGTATGCGACAAACAGCAGCAGCGTGTTGAATAGTTTTGATTTCAGCATCTTCTAGAAATCTTTTACTAGCACCCACTGATGTCTATATGCGACTTTTTCAAGTTTCAACACAGTATGTTGTATACTTGCCCTAGCCATTTTACAGGGCATGAAGGAAGAATTTCTCCACGGTCAAAACGCATGATTCCCCCGGTAAATATGTGCCATGTTTATTGGCTTTGTTGAATTTTGAGTGTGTAATAATAATAATAATGAATATAGGATCTCCAAGTCCTAAAATGGACAAAAAAGGCAAAGAAAATGAATGATGAAAAAAGAAAAATAGTGAATACTAAAAAGGAATAAAGTCTTACGTACGACTATCTACCACTCTGGTTATCCTCCCATAAAAGCTTGGAATTTTCTTCATGAAAAAACTTATTATAAGAGTAATCCAAAACATGCATCGAGGTGAATTTCTCCGTTTTAGTTTTTATTCTAAGAAATAATATTCGGGCTTTGCTACGTATCATTTCATATCATAATGTTTTAATTTTTTTTTATTCTTATTACATTATTTGAATTCTTCTGTTCATCATTCATATTTTACACATTTAGTAAGAAAAAAAATAAAAATAAAAAATCATACGCGGTATGTAATATAAGAATGACGAGCATAATTTTTTTTTTCAAATTCACCAGCTCTTCCTTGTCTTAGAAAACTAAGGAGAAAATAATAAAATAATAAAAAGGGGGAAATAGCATAAAAATAAAAATAATATGAACTTTCCTAGTCTGCAATAATAAGCACCTAATAGTACTTACAACTTGTCAGAATATTAGATAGAATATATTCGTAATATTTTAGTTTATTATATTTAATTTATTGTGCAAATAATAATCTAAAAAAAGATTAGTTGTAGTCATAAAAATTAAAAAAAAAAAAATATTGAAGATAAAAAAATTAGTCTCTAATATAGGTCAAACGTACGTGGCAAAGAAGTGAAGATATTGATCTAGATATGGTAGCTGACGTGGAGATAGAACTAAGGTTGACGTTAGATACATAGCCATTGAAGAAAACAAAAAAATAAAATAGAAAACAAGAGAGAAGAGAGAATGAGTGAAAGAGACTTTAAAAGTTACATATTTGCTATTGTTAATTGTTATTGAATACATAACATATGTTTTTATTTATAGGTTCATGAATGAAGACAAAAAGAATAAAAATATAATAAATCAATGAGATTGATTGATATCGATTGATTTACACAATAATTAAATTACATATGGTAGAAAATAAATCATACTACCATACATAATAGAGTATTATGAATATATTTTATAATAAGTATGATAATATTCTAACATCAGCTCAAACTTAGGATGATGATGAAGACATCATGATCATCTTGGTTTGTAAATAACATCACATTGCCAACTAGGTAGATGAGACTTGAGGATCTGACTAAAGATACTACAAAAAGTATCTTTGTGGTGCGTGGCGTAAGTAGATGGCAAACATAAAGTTAGAAATAAACTGACGTACAAAATTGATAATAGAAAGGAGGGTAGCGATCCGTTAAGTGCATATGAAGCTTTTGAAGGACATGTAATGAACATATAAGAGCATCAAATAATACTTTGAATACGTGACTTATCACAATGACAATCTGTTAAGTGCATAGGAAGCCTGTAAAGAATGTGTGGTGAACATAATAACTCATAAAATTACGAGTTGAATATGAGACTTATCATGAATAGAAAAATGCTGTAAAAGACACTAGGAAATTTTTGGCAAAATTGCCAATGATAACTCGTATAATCGATTATTGGTCTAATATTAGAAAAATCATATTGAAAAGGGGACGTAACTGAGAAAATTTTGTGAGATGTAAAGTTAGCGGAAGAACTTTAAAAGAAATAGTCAATCGAGCTTGGTGTTAGCCATGGGCTCTGAAACCATGTAAAAAGAAAATAGAAAATGAGATGTAGAAGAGAGAATGAGGGAGAGAAAACTTTGAGGGCTCCATCTAATTTATTATTGTCAATTGTTTTTTAATACATAACATATGTTCTTATTTATAGGTGAATGAGGCTAGAGAAAGAATATGTGAAAATATAATAAATCAATGATACTAATTGATAGTGATTGATTTATAGTGATTGATTTACACAATAAACTAAATATGGTAGAGAATAAGTCATATTATCATATATACTAGAATATTACAAAAAAATTCCATAATAAGAATGGTAATATTCTAACGGCCATGTGAGCACCATGAATCCTAACGTAGGTGAATGATCATCGGGCTGTTTTCTCACACGCAAGGATATATATAATACACAAGTAGGTTCAATGTATTTTGACCAAAATGTACTTCAAAGTACTGCTTCCTTAATAATATAACCTTCGATCAGTTCCCAAGTGTTTCTCCATCGAGATTAATGTGTATTTTTTCTCAAAATGAGGAAGATAGACATCAATTTTGAGTAATGAATTCTGTGTGAGTTTATTACATAAGCATGTTGGGTTTAAATGTCTAGTATAAATTTAACTGATGAGAACTTGAACCACAAAAAACGTTAACCACTTCAGTTTATCATGAAGACGCACGCAGAGATTTCAATAATTTCATGCTATGGAAGGTACGTACCATGATCATTGAATAAAGACGCATACTGAATTTGGAGGCATACCCAAGAAGGATTTTCGTGGAATCAATGGTGAAGTTTATATTAAAGCACTACCTAAAGGGCCTTTACGTAACCGTGTGGAACATCTTTTTTTTCCTGTGTTGGAATCTAGGGTCTTCATTTTGTAGTTGGATAAAGGTTGAACGTAAAAATTGCGCTGGCTACATCATCTTGGTGAGATAGGGCTAAAGATCACTAATTACTCGAGTGATAACACTACAACAAATTGGATCTCTTGGGACGAATTTTTTGGTCCCAAAAGATTGGCCTTTCGTCCAAAAAATTTTAAGACGAAGAAAAAGCTTCTCAAGGTCGTCTCAATATCAATGTCCTAAAATGTATTTTGAGACAAAAATATCAATTTTGTTTCAAAAAATATCTTTCAGGTGAAATTTTGTTGGATCGTTTGACCATGTTCAAACGTCCATTTTTTTTTTGGACGGTTGAATTTCATCCTAGAATGGCATTCGAATGCCCACAAAATAACACAGTCATTCTTATATACATGTATTATATTGTAATCAAACCCGAGTCATTTTTTCAATTGTTTTGCTTCATAGAAGTTGCGAGGTAAAACATTGTCTGATGGAAATGCCTCCTTAAATAACTCGAGCAGCATACTGACAGCCTTAATAGATATTCGGCACATGGATCTTGTAGTAATCTAACTGTAAATGATAACTTACTGTACCTTCTACATCATGGATATAACTCACGTTGTGAATCATTCCACAAGCGTGTAAAAGTGTTATGGCCCGCATCGTTTGAATTTGATGTGTCTGTATCATCTTTATCCATAAACATTCCCGTACCAATGTCGCCCAACATTTGCTCCATATCCTCTTCGTATTCATCACCAATAGCCTCTTCATGTACATTTTTATCGATGTCTTATTTTTCGTGTCAAAGCTTGAATGATGCTGGATATAGTTCTCCGTGTAAGACTCAATCAGTATAACTTTGGCCAATATCTTTGACAAACAAATGCTCTCTCACCAAGTCTATCTTATGAGAATGCAATTTCTTGCATTGTTGGCATAGGCATCTAATATGATTGTCATTGTCAATTGTACAAGATGAGAACTCAAAACATTTCTTAACATTTTCAGCAAATACATTGTAATTATCACTCAATCGATTTCTAACTTGTATCAAACTCTTATCCATGTCTAATATCCTATTACAAACAATCACGTGCATCAACAAGCAATCATTTATCGTTCATATTGTGCAATTTCTTCTTTTAATTGGGTAGTTGGTCTTATCCCATTCGGAACTGTAAGATCATAATTACCAACCTACAAACTATTATTTGTCATGTCTAACGAAATTTCGATATCATCTCCCCATAGCTCTTCAAATATGCTCATTTGGTCGTGCGTACCGACGAGTAATACGTCGATGCACCGTCATCGAAATTGCATATCCAGATAACAATAAGGGATGACTCTACCAAAATCATAATGTCGGATGCAACATATATAGTTTGATAGTTTTTTAGAATGATTTTACAATCTCAAACTATCCATTCTGGACAATTCAAGAATTACCAATCAACCATTCAACATGATTGATAACTCTCGAACGAGTCTAAGGTTAATTTCAATGCAAAGTAAAAGAAATGATAGTTATAACACAACAATGCAAGATATGAGAATACAATTATACAACAAGTCATGCATGATTATTATTATACTAAGTTATCTTTTTTTATTTTCATGGCCCTATTTTACGTAGTAAGTAGTCTAAATATTCTAATTAATATATTAAATATTAAGTATTCTAAGTATCCTAATTAATATGTTAAGAATTATGTATTCTAAATTATCTAAGTATTCTAAGTATTAACCTAATTAAGTATTTTTTTTAAAAATTTTATTTATAAAATACTTATATTGAATATTAAATACTAATAAGTAATCTAAGTGTATTTTAATTATTACCTATTAATTATCTTTAGTATTATGTATTGAAAATATTAACTATTAATTATTGTAAGTATTCTAATTATAAGTTATGATAAGTATTAATTATTGAGTATTTTTTAATATTTAATATTTATATAATTCTAACTATTGAGTATTGAGTGTTTTTTAATATTTTTTATTTATATAATTCTAACTATTAACTATTTAGTATTTTTTAATATTATAACTATTTTTAAATAAAGTATTAACTATTATGCTATTTTCATTTTAAATATTGTTATATTTTTAAAGTTTTTTTTATTATATTTCTTATGTATTAAGTGTATTTTTTAAGTTTTTATTCAATTTCTTATATTTTTAAAATTTTTTATTCAGTCGCACATTAGGTTTAATGTTTGAACGTATTCGAACATGAAAAACCGTTCAAACGATTTAATATGGTGTTTGAATAGTTTGAACCCAGATTATAGACACGAACCAGAGAGAAAAACACAATCGCAAAATCAAACAACAACCTCACAAATTGATTCAAAACAAATATAAACACATAAATGCAATCATCTACATATTAGAAATTATAAAATATAAAAGACAAACATACCTTGAGCTAGGTGCAAATCCAAACAACACAATAAACACCTACAATACATGTATATAAACACCACAATCAATATAATGAAGAAAATAAGAGATTGTGAATCGATATCTAAGAAAGAACATACCTTTAATCAAATTCATGTGCAGCTCTTGTAATGAGAATGAAATGAAGTCTTATGGAGAGAAAAATGAAGGATTTTGGAGAGGATTTTGGAGAAAAATAAAAGATTGTGGCGAGTTGAGGGGTTTTAAAGGAGGAATTGATTTTTGAAGCTTATTATGATGACTATTTTCATTGTAATAAGTTTCCTAGCACAAAACAATGTTGTGCCATTTAAATAGCCACTTATTACGGTGAAATTATTTTTCACAATTTGAAAACTTTTGCGTTCGAATGTTGTATTTGGTGTTTGAACATAAAATTTCATTGAGCACGCAAACTTTTCCGGCTTGCAAAATTTTTGCATACGCATTCGAACGGTGTGAATAAGTGTTCGAACTATTGTCCGTGGGTAAATGTTTTGAGGGAGCCCCTCCCACTACTATTTCGTGCACGCCAAAAACCTGTAAAACAGTTCGAATGTAGTTCTTTATGGCAAAAACTGTTTGAACGTGGACATTACGTTCGAACGGTTAAACTTGGCGTTCGAACGATTTTCACAAATTAACACTATTATAAAAAATGAAGAATGATATATATTATACTTATATATTATATTATACATTAATCTTTAGTGTACATTATACTAATTTTACTATAATATAACTATATAATATTATATAGTATAACATAACTATATAGTTATATGTAATATAGTGCATTATCGTTCGAACGATAAGACATAGTGTTTGAACATGAATTCGAATAGGCAACCGTTCAAACGGCACGATACACCGTTCAAACGGGTATGCACCACAAGAGGCCCAACATCGCAAACGACACATTTTCCGTTCTAACGCTAGAAAAGGCGAAAACTTCGAACGATAGCCGTATCACTGTCAACGTCGACCAACAGTACCACTATTCAAGAGGTATATTTTTTTTATTTCATATTTTTGTCGTTTTATTGTTATTTTCAATTACTATTTAGAAAATATATAAAACTCATAATATAGTTTAGATTTAGTACTCTAGGGCTGGAAAACACAAGGCCGAAATGCTTCTATAGACATTTCGACCTTATGTGTGTGTTATTTTGGTGAAGAAATGATTCCTTTCGTTTCAATGGCTATTGAGTCGACTCAACCATTGTTGAGCTTAACCCAGATACCGTTTGAACGTGTTTCTACTCGTTCGAAATGTTGGAACTCAAAGTTCATTCTCGATAACGGTTACTATACTGTTTGAACACTATGGTTATAAGTGTTCAAACAACTTTTTCGCATTCGAACGACTCAAGTTGACGTTCGAACACCTGCATTTATGTTTTCAAAGTTCAAATGGTCGTGAGGTTGATTATTTTGTATATATTATATTTTGTAATTAATCTTAATTTTTTTTATTTAAATTTCAGATTGAAATGTCTGCTAAGGAAAGATCAAAGTGTGCCAGACCAGGGGAAGGTTGCTCTTCTAGTAGTATGGCCAATACATTTTCAAGCCATACAGTGTTATTAGAGCGTCGGGTGAAGATCGATGATTTTCAAAATCTTCTTTGAGAGGGCCGCTCCTTGACATCGATGTTCGTGGAGTGCAGTTGGTCACCGATTCTGGACCATAGGGACAAGGCATTCCTATTCGTGTCATACATCCATCTCATCACCGACTTTTATAGAGGGCTCGGTGACTCCAGTCTGGATGCTAATGGTAGATATATTGTTAGAGTACGGGGTTGTTCATTCCCATTCTCGGCAGACATACTTGCCGATTTTATTTACAATATATGTTTATAAACTGCATATCCGAACGTGGTGCCCAGGGTAATCTGTAGCTGATGGGGAGACGGCTGAGGACGAGGGCACTGATATTGATGGACTCGATGGCCTCCCGGATCGTAAGGTGAGGCAGTTGGTTGTTGGTCCAAATGCTCCTCCTTATGATGGGATGAAAACATCAAATAGGTTCATTTATCGGCCTTCTTCAAGATCATGAACTGAATCATCGCCAACAACATTGACCCTTGGCAGCACAAGATGAAGGTTGGCATGGATTGGGCGCGGTTTATGATACGCATCACTCGTTTGGTGAGTATCAACCAAGTGGGTCATATATTCACTAGGATGCAATTAGATGTTTCATATCGATAGATATTTTTCCTTTCGGGCTCCTGAAAACACGATTCCTATTAAAGGCCAGGATTTTACCATGTATTGCTGAGTGTGTTCGGGAACCGATTGGACCGATCAACTCTTCCACCCTATCACGAAGCACGAGGCACTCAAGACTTCTTGTTTGTGCTCCTACTATAGAGCTGGTTGATACTCAGACTGGAGATGCACACATGACAGATCATGAAGTATTGGCTGGTCAGACATCCACGCATCTCGAGGCATCATGCACTGTCACTCCTGACCAGATTGCTGATATAGTGTGTGCAGAGATCCATGCACAGACTCTTGAGATAGTAGCTACAGTGCGTACGGAGATCTAGACTGCGTTCCCTGGCTTATACAAAGATTACTACTGCCATTTCTAAGTTAGGTGTGGATGTTGATCTTGTGTCTTAGACTCAGGAGACGATATGTACTCGACTGACACAGCTAGAGGCAAAAGTAGCTACAATCGAGGATATCCTGAAACAATTGAAGACATAGTATTTTATATCTTTTATTTATATTTTTAGTATAAATATAAATTAATTAAGCATTATATCTTTTTTTTTCTTTTATAAATTAATTCTTGATTACTATTATTAATTCTTTAATTGATTAAATTTTTTACAAAATTACCATTCAAACGTTAACTGACCGTTCGAACTCTCCTACACACGTTTGTTCATTGGTGATTGACATGTTCGAACGGTATAATGGGATGTTCGAACGGTAAATCAATTTTCTGCGCTTAACCCAGAAATTTCTTTTCCATCCTAGAATAATTATTTTATTAGGAATGAAATTTATTGTCCCTATGTATACCGTTCCTTTCAGTCTTTTTTAGAACGAAATCAAAATTTCATCCCTAGATCTTATTTTTTATGACGATTTTCATTTCATTTCAAAGAAAATTCACCCCAATAGCTCAAATTTGTTGTAGTGTAAATTGAAATCAAAACAAAAACCATGACACGTGTTAAGTATATTTATGTTGATAAACATGTTGATATTTTTTTTATATCTTGAACTATGGATTATATAGATAGTTTTCTTTATTGAACTATCACATATAAAATGTTAGATGAGGTTAATTCAAATTACTTCAAGTGGATTGAAATCCCTATAATTTCAGATATTTCTTGTTTCATAGCCCACATCATATTGTTGAGATTATTCCTCTATGTCCATTAACTGGCTATTAGAGTCTCACAAATAATTCAATACTTCAAGATCAAGAGCTTAAGATAGTTGTTCTAGAAGATTGTAGACTACAAGTTTCTATCTTTTCATATTCACTCACTTGTTTAATTAATGCACGTAAGACTTTTAGTTGAAGAATTTTCTGATGATGATCAATTAACTTCTCTATAAGTTAGTTAAGTGCTTGTTGGTGATGTTAATGACAAAAATCATCCCACAGGTCGAAACGGGAGAAAGGGTCATTCCTGGCCCATGAGGTAATCTGGGTCTCAATGAACCGGTTTGAAGCTCACAATGGTGACTTGAGGCATCAATACAATGCTTGTGCGTTCATCGATAACAATGAATAGAGAAATAATATAGAAAATGTAAACAGAGAAGGAGATACACAAATTACATAGTTCGGCATAGCTTAGATCCATGGGTCATTTGGAGGGCAAATCCAATATGATGAGAGTATTTTATAGACTCTCATGGTCTCTCGTATATCACTGTACAATGAGGATCGAGACCCCTTTAGCCTAGAGAAGATAAAAAGAAAGCGTCTCTTGTTGTGAGGTTGAAGAAGATCTCTCTCTATCTTCTTAGTAGTTGCTCAAAAGTATGGAAGTCCCATTCCCTCAAATCTTAGATCCCTTTTATTAAGGCTCTGTCAGTGGTTGGTGTGAAATTCAACTTTATGTGAGTTCTTCCCCTTTTTCGTGTCTGACCTACCTTTCTCCCTTTGCTGCTTTTCTTGGCCTTATCCCTTCCCTCTTTTTTCCTTTAGCTTCTTGATGTCAGCTTATCATGGCTTGGGTTGGGCCTGATATATTTACCCCCAACAGATGCCCATGATTCTTAAGGTCACTTTGCTCAATAAGAAGGCCTTGAGAATCTTCAAGTCAACCGTGATAGAAATAGTCTATGGAAAACTGTAGAAAAATAAAATATGGGAACTAGTCTCTAGTTTTCTGTTTGTTTGTATTAAGCAATAAAGATCTTTGAGCTCAGAGCTCGACTTGGAGAGATAGTCGGGAGATGTGCTTGACCGCGCTAGGTGCGACCACAAAGCTCAGCTTGGAGAGGTTGGCAGAAGATGACTCAACCGCACTAGGTGTGGGTTGACTTAGACAGCTAGGCAGGAGATGACTTGACTGCGCTAGGTGCTAGCGCGAGGCTCGACTTTGAGAGGTAGGTAGGAGATGACTTGACTGCACTAGAAGTGAGCAGGGAGTTCAGGAAGACTAGTGAAATTTGTAGAAGAGTCTTTGAGGATGGTGCCTCCGCAAGGTTTGTTTGTTTGTATGAACGTTTGCCTGATAATCAAACGTTCAAACGTTTTCATGTGATCGTTTATCGTTATCAAATAGTGTGTATTTCCTTGATTATTTTTGCTATTATTGGTGGTAGTGGACTTTTTGCCCCTTGATGTAATTTTCTTTATTTGTTTCCATTTTGGTATTGATGTTTAGATTTTGCTTCTAGTAACCCGTGCTAAAGTGATTGGGGAGCTCGTTGACCCCCTGAATCCATCTCAGGTAGTTATCGAGATCGTTGACTTGTCTCGAAGGTAACTTGTGTGTAGAACTTGTGGAGCTCAGAGGCTTGTTCCTGAAGGTAATCTGCGTGAGGGGGTTATGGATCTTAGAGCCTCGTTCACAGAGGTAACCTGCTAGCTGTTGTTGTGGCATGAGTATCAACACTCGACGTTTGTTGGAGAAGAAGCTAGGCGGGAGTTGGTTCGACCGCGTTAGGTGGCGAGGAAAGATGAGACACTTGAGATAGGCGTTCCCTCCATTGTTTGCCAGTGTGAGCGCGGAGGTTCGGATTAGATAGCCGGGCAAGAAATGTGCTCAACTGTGCTGGGTGGCAAGAAGAGATGGCACACTTTGGAGAGGTGTTCCCTCATTTGTTTGACGGTGCGAGCACTGAGCTTTGGCTTAGATAACTAGGTGGGAGATGAACTTGATCATATTGGGTGGCGAGGAGAGATGAGAGACTTAGTAGAGGTGTTTTCTCCTTTCTTCTTCAGTGCTTGCATGAAGCTTCGGCTTAGATAAATAAGGGGAGATGAACTCGATTGTGCTGAGTGGCGATGAGAGATGGGACACTTAAGAGAGGTGTTCCCTCTTTTGTTCGCCTTTGTGAGCACAGAGCTTCGGCTTAGATAACCAAGTGGGAGATGGACTCGACCGAACTGGGTGACGAGGAGAGATAGGGCACTTAGGAGAGGTGTTCCCTCCTTTCTTCGCTGGTGCAAGTGTCGAGCATCGACTTGGTTGGTGGAGACGCTAAAACTCTTTGAGGGGGCAACTTGTGTGCTCATGTAGGGTTAGACCAGGTAGGAGACATGCTCGACCACCTTGAGGAAGGCTAACTTGACTGCCCCGAGTGTGGTTGAACCCTGTGGGAGATGTATTTAGTTGTGCTGCTTTGGCGAGAGACAGAGCTTGACCGTGTTGCTGCTATGGGAGTGGATTCTCAACTGCGCTAAAAAAGCCAAACCGGTTAGTGCAGATAACCCAAAGTGCAAGTTTGAGATTTGCAAACCTAAGCCTTTTCGCTAGAGCTTGGTGAAGGCTTGAAGTGCACAGGTGAGGCCCAAGGGTAGCCATGCTTTGGCAATGACGAAGGTTAAGGGTGCCCACGATATTGAGAGGCCTATTTTAGAGCAATTTACTTGTTGCTTTAGTTCATCATTGAGTATATTTGTCACTGTTGAATGATTTTGGCATGGTGGAGGTTGCCCATCCTTGAGTAAATTTGTCGCAATGGAGATTGATTCACTAGCCCTAGTAGTGCTTAGTAGTCTGAATCATGGTAGGTGAACAAAATAATTTTTTGTCAACAACAACTTATATATTTCATAAAAACATTGAGCGTGGGTTAAAGTGGCCAGTGCCTTATGTTTTTTGTCTTGTTGATGGTACGTGCATGGGTCTTCCATCTCATGCCCACCATAGGGGTGGCAAGATACAATGGGCGGGGCTTGCCCACTGTGTAGTTGACTGGATGTTGTGGTCGGGCAAGGGAGCTTGCCCACTATATAGGCGACAATATACCATGGGCGAGTAAGAGAGCTTGCCCGCCGTGTTGGCTGCTAGGTGCATGGGAAGTTGTGAGTTGCGGCGAGCAGACATTCAGCCTGAGTATGGTGGCAGTGTGTGTGGTGCTCGAGCAGGTTTGGTGGGCTTGAGTTCACCAACGACTTATGGGTCAAGGATTGCCATGGCTGCAGCAGAAATCGATGATGGTGCAATTTGTTGTTGCTGTCGACCTCATTCGACCTTGGGTGAGGAACTGCGATGGGCTTACTCACAGGGTGTGGCGAGGAGCTTGTGGTTGAGAAATGGTTTGTGGTTGATCGAGCAACCCACTATGGCCAAGGAAGTCGTGGCCAAGGAGTTTATGGACGAGGAACTTCGTGTGGCTAGTAAACTCCTTGCACACGGTGTGTACTGCATGCATTGCCTTTATGGATAGGGGCCACTCTGACGGCAATAGAAAGCGCCGACAATCCATGTGGTGGTCACGGGCACCCTCACCAAGCTCACGATTGGCGGGCGTTGACCCTAGGGACGACCTTTGTCAGCTCTGTCCGGCCGCCTGGAGGACTGGACAGACACAGGATAAACCGCTCATGATGGGCAGCGAGTAGCATCTGCTGTTGTGATCGTCTAAGGTGCACGGTAGGGGTGCGCCCATCATGCCACTGAGCATGGCATTGTGCTTGCCATGTACAACTATATGTGCATAGTGCACACCCATGTGTACAGTCCCTGCCTCATGCACACTACATTTAAGTAAACAATGCACTTAACTGTATGGGCGAGAAAGGGTTTTCTTGACCCTTTTTTTTGTTTGTTTTTGTTTTTGTAACAGTGTTATCCAAAGTGAAAAAAATAATATGACATATGAAAGGGTGAAGGGAATCTTATCTACTCATTCAGAGATGATTCCGTAAGCCAAAAAATATCATTCTCCCACTCCGGTGTAGACAATAAGTCGATCCCACAGACATCTCCAACTGTTAATAACAAAACTTGCCTCACATGGTAGAATGAGAGAAAATATCATTCCAAGCCCACGAGGGTAACCCAAGTCTCGAGGAAGCTATCTGAAGTCCACGATGGCGGCTTGGGGCATCGGTACAATGAGCTTGTACGTTCATCCATAGCAATGAATAGAGAAATAATACAGAAACTGCAAATAAATGAGAGACACAAATTTGCGTGATTCGGCATAGCCTACATTCTAATTAACTAGCTAATTATTGAGATAATTAATTGGTGCAGCTGAATAACAAGTAGAGAGTTATTTAATTGATGGTAAGTTTTCCACCCATAATCATAGCCCATGTGAAAACTATGAGTTATTGTTTTTAACTCATTTACCAATTAATTATGCTTACATACATACAAATATTAATTTTTATAATGTTGTTCACCTAAAAAATTGATTCTTGGCTCCGCAATTATTAGGTAATTAAAGAGATTAAGCCTATATTTTGCTGGTGGATCACAAGATCATGACAACGAATAATTGACTGAACCATTGAGACAGCAGGACGAAAAAATTGACCAAGTAAAGCCAGTTTCTCACCTGAGCATACAAATCATATTGCTATGTTCCAAAGTCCTTGCCCATACATGCATAAATCCAAACTTCTTTCCCCCATTGACTTTTTATTAGTAAATGTTTTCAACACCTGCACGTCACAATTTAATGGGCTTGTCTGTTTTTTCTTGGTCCAAATATCTCAACCGAGAAACTTTCTTATTATAAACTTATTTCTTATATATGGGTTTTATTTATTTCTTTTTTCAGGCAAAGTCTTCAATGATATGCCAATAAAAATCCTCGTTATATGTTCAAACCACATTACTTTGACCGCATAAAAGTCTCTTCACATTATAAGAATGTTCTGCTGTCGTTTTAAAAGAGAGGTATTCGGGACTAGCTAGAGCCGTGGAAATGGATCAGGAGGAAACGATGAGTACTGCTCAAGTTAATGGCAAGAACGATGAAGTTCTGCTTCCAGGGTTTCGATTTCATCCTACTGATGAAGAGCTTGTTGGGTTTTATCTTCGAAAAAAGGTGGAGAAGAAGCTTATTATCAATCTTGACCACCTCATCAAACAGATTAACATATACAATCACGATCCCTGGGATCTTCCAAGTATGATCTAGATTCATTTCTTCCTTTTTATTTTCTCTGCTACATCGAGTTTATTTCCTAATTAGAAGCAGGAAAATGTTCTTCTAAACACATGATGTTTGTTTCCCAGTAAATATTTATGTATAACTTTCTTTTGATATGTTCCCCTTCCTTTGTTTTTGATGGAGAAAATACAGAAGTTGGTAGGGTTGGAGAAAAGGAGTGTTATTTCTTCTGCAGAAGAGGAAGGAAGTATAAGAATAGCGTAAGACCCAACAGGGTCACAGGATCTGGATTTTGGAAAGCCACAGGCATCGACAAGCCCATATATTCTGTTGATCAAGAACCTCATGATCATGAAAGCATTGGCCTTAAAAAATCATTAGTCTATTACAGAGGGAGCGCTGGAAAAGGCACCAAAACTGATTGGATGATGCATGAGTTCCGTCTCCCAGACAGCAAAAGCACCAACCCTAAGAACACAACTCAAGAAGCTGTAAGATATTTTCATTAGACTATTGCCATATTTATGCATTTATTTTCCCGTCATATTGCTTTCCTAACAGAAACATGTCAATCTTTTGAGGGGTTGCAGGAAGTTTGGACACTTTGCCGGATTTTTAAGCGAGATGTTTCTAATAAAAAGTATGGATCAGAGTGGCATAAGAACGAAATTTCTAAGCGAAGTACTCTGACTGATTCAAGCTCAATTACATGCAGTTCTGATCAGTCCAACAGCGGACACAAGTATTTGAGCTTTGGAGGAGCGCCTTTGGCTGCCATGGGAAATGATGGGAAGCCTTTCAGCGATTCGATCGAGGAAAGGAACATGCAGTTCTTTGCACGACAGCGCAGCTTAAATTGTACTGGTCAAGCCCCATATCTGTCCTCATGCTCAAGCTTTTCGAACCCAAAAGAAGAAGAAATTTTCGAAGAAGGAAACTGGGATGAGCTCATGCCAATGGTAGAATTTGCTGTTAACCCATCACTGCTATATAGACGTTTTAGTTAAAGGGTAGAATTAAACACTAACGTTTATATATATATATATATATATATATAACACTTTTCGAATTAGATTAGATGTAAAAAGCACATGATGAAATAATGAAACACACACACACACACACACACAGGTAGTACTCCATATATATGATGTACTGACTTGATCATGAGTACTGACTTGAACTGTTCTCCGTTGTTAACCTAGTATGAAATGATATATATTTATATATATATATATATATATATATATATATAATTAGAAGAAATGCTAATATTGATCTAGTGTATCAAGGAGTAAATTTTTACCGACCTGCATGTTCCTCCAGATTTTCCTTTTCTCGTGCATGAATTGCTGCGTTTTTCTTGCTTTTTATGTGAAAGAGCAGACATAATAGCTAGCTGTCTAATTTGACTTTGTTGTGTATCTGCATTTAAAGGACCATCCCTGATCCCACCACCTTCAGGGTAAAAAAAAAAAAAAAGAAAACGATTCACAGTTATGCAATATCGATCCGGATCTACCATGCAAAGCTCATGTGTACGTACGTACTAACCTGGCCAGCTTCAAAAATTGAAAGTGGTTATAAATTAGCTAGCTAGTTTGTCAATCGGATCACTTTAATTAGCAAACATTAATATACAACATGATTAATATTATTGTCTATATATGTCAAATAAGTGCCATGCGGATTTCACACTAAAAATCCCACTTCTTGAAGGTGCCCATATCTGCTTATCAGGCCCACCTGTTTTACTAACAGGCAAATCACAAATAATCCCAGCTTCTTCTTCACTAAAAACCTCCTTGACTACTACCTCCTTCCACACTTTGCTCTCATCAATTAACTTTTCCACCCTATCTTCAACAGAGAATTTTTTAAAGTGAGATTGAATTTTATAAGAGAATGGTTTTGGTATATATCCCTATCATCCCAGATTTTTATACTCTTACCATTGCCCACCCTCCACACTAGGCCCTCATTCAACAAATCTACAACTCTCCACCTACTCCTCCAAATTAATGATGGACCCTTTCCCAGTTTTGCTTTCAACACACTAGACTGCTTAGAATACTTGTCATATAGGACCCTTGCTGCAATGGACTCGAGATTTTTCAACACCCTCTAACACTGCTTAGCTAGAAGAGCTATGTTGAAGCTTTCTAGCTCTCTGAATCCTAAGCCCCCACACTTCTTTGAAGCCCCCATCCTGTCCCAACTCATCCACCTTATCTTCTTATCATTCTCTTTAAAGCTCCACCATAACTTGGCCATCTTAGCTGCCAATTCTTTAGACAATTTTTAGGAAGTGCAAAGACACTCATATAATATGTTGGTATCGACTGGATCACAACTTTCAACAAGACCTCTTTCCCAGTAAAAGATGGAAAGTGATTCTTTCAGCTGTTTATCCTTAACCACCCTTATCTTTTATTCCTCTAAAAGTGTTATACTTGGACCTACCAACCATTGCAGGTAGTCCCAAGTATTTTTCAAAACTGTTCTACACTCTAGCTCCCAAATCATCCATAATTCTTCCCCATTCTCCCTTCCTTCCATTCGAGCTAAACATTATGGTGGTTTTCTGTTTATTAAGTCACTGCCCTGAGGTTTTTTCATACAACTGCAGGATACTTCTGATTCTCAACCATTCCTCCTAGCTTGCCCTCCCAAAAACAATGTAGTTATCTACAAAGAGGAGATGTGTAAGCTTTACACCTCCTCTTGCCATTGCGACACCTCTTATCACCTCTTTCTTTTCTGCCTCATTTATTAGATTACTAAGTCCCTCAGCACATAATAGAAAAAGGTAGGGAGAAAGGGGATCTTCCTGCCTTAGACCTCTCGATGGTTTAATCACTTCCCCAGGCTATCCATTTAGCAAAACAATGTATGAAACTGTAGTGATGCAAGCCATAATCAATTTGATCCATCTACTGCCAAAACCCAGCTTCACCATAACTGCTTCTAGGTAGGGCCGCTCAACTCTGTTATAGGCTTTAGAAATGTCTAGCTTCACAGCCATGGATCCCATTTTACCTTTAAGTCTTGTTTTCATAGAATGTAAAGCCTCATAAGCTGCCACTGTATTATTAGTTATCAGTCTACTCGAGATGAAAGCACTTTGGTTATGTGAAATCACCTCATTTAGCACATTTTTCAATCTGTTTGCCAAGGTTTTAGCAATAAGCTTGTACAAGACATTGAACAAGCTTATAGGCCTAAAATCCCCAACCTCTTTTTGGGTCAATCAGCTTTGGAATCAAAACTATATATGTGAAGTTTAATAAGGCTTCCATCTTCCCACCATTCAAGAAACACAAAGCTGCCTCACTAATATCTCCACCTATAATTCTCCAAAAACTCTGATAAAAACATGCATTGTAACCATCTGGTCCAGGGGATTTATAAGGGCCTATCTCTTTCAAAGTTGCCTCCACTTCCTCCCTGCTAAAACTCTTCTCCAGTTCCACATTCATACCACTTGTGAATTTTGTACCAATAGAGTTGATACACTTCTCAATAGCTTCTTTAGAAGGGGGTTCAGAACTGTATACCTCAACAAAGTGCCTACTGAAAGCCTAAGCAATCTCTTCCTCTTCCACCCTCACATTTGATTGGGCATCCATCACCGAGAGTATTTGATTCTTCCTCTACCTTTGGTTCGCAAAAGCATGGAAGAATTTTGTGTTCTTATCTCCCAGGCCATACCAATTTCTTTTTGCCCTCTACCTCCGCCTAATGTCTTCCTGCTCCAACAGCTTTCCCACTTCTTTTTTAAGAATTTTTAAATTTGTTGTCACCTAAGGCCCCTCCACCTCTCGTAGCTCTTTTATCTTCTGTGACAGCTGCTCAATATTTGCTCCCCTCTCCCTATCCTTCCTTCGAAAACTATTTACTAATTCCCCACTGCATCTGTTTAATAGATTTTGAATTTCCTTGAGAGGTTCATGTCAGCTGCTTCCTTGCCCAAACTTTTTTCACCATCAACTCACATTCCTCTTCCTTTAACCAGCTTGCTTCAAACTTAAAGAAAAACTTTCTTTTCCTCTTCCCTTTACTTTCTTTTTAGCAGTCATTAGAACAGGTTTATAGTTAGAACTCCTTGTAACAAGTCCTTCCAATACTACTGTTTGAAGCCTCTCCCTCATTCTTTATTTGCAACATACCTGTCAATCCTCTCCTTTGTGAAGGTACGATCATCATGACCATTGCTCCATGTAAAAGGATTCCCTACACAACCCACATCAAACATGCTATTTGCTTCAAGTGCCTCACGAAACATCATCATTTGACCCTCAAGTCTCAACTGGCCCCCTCTCTTTTCACTTTGGGTCAATATTTCATTAAAGTCCCCTACAACACGCCAAGCCATTCCCTCGCTAGGTTTGAGCCTCGGCAACAGCTACCAAGAATACCTCCTCTTAGCTGCCTCAGGGTGCCCATAAAAACCAGTCAACATCCATTCTTCTACACTGCCATCCTTCACTTTTGCATTAATATGCCCTTGTAAAAAGTTGACAATCTCCACTCCAATACTACCCTCCCAAAATAAGGCCAGACCATCTCTTCTCTCAAGTGGATCAACCACAAAACAACCCTCCATCCCTAACTTTTTCTTTAAACCCTCCACCCTTCTAGCTTTCACCATGGTTTCCATCAGAAAAATCAAAATGGGCTTCTTATCTTTAACCACAAGGCTAAGGTCTTGAACTGTCCGAAGATTCCCAAGCCCTCGATAGTTCTAACATAAGGCAATCACTGTTGTTGGTGGGGCTACTCAGCAGCCTCCACCATGACATTTTCCATCACATCCTCCACTACAACCACTCCTCTTCTATTTCTTTTTTCCCTTCCCTCCATGTTCCCCACCTCCTCTATAATACTCATTGCATTTCTTTTCAGAGACATACTAGAAACTTGGGACTCACCAGAAGCTTTAGTTCCACATGCCCTCCTCTTCTAGCTGTTGGTTTTCCCTTTCTTAGCTTCATTTCTGCAAACTCCCCGAGGAAATCTCACTAGTGCTAATTGGTGAGATTGCTTCCCTTGGAACTTCCTGCAAACTTCCTTTGATTGGTATTAGAATACCAACTGCTTCTTTCTCCTTTCTTCCCTCCCCATCTTCATTTTTCTTGCTTCTCTAGGGCCACTAAGTCATGCCTTTTTTCCACTTCTGCTGCACTCCCCCCTTCTTTGCTCCCTTTCACCTTTTCCTTCACCCCCACCACCAAGCATCTCTCTATATCATCTCCTCCATTTACTTTCCGTCCAATAGTAGTGGACTTCCATTTCTTGCCCGAGAATTTTGTTTGCCTATCAGTTCTATTGCAATTGCCTGCTGGAGCCCTCAACCAAGACCCAAACTGCCTTGATCCTCCTTCTCCTTGCAGGCCCACTAGATCTCCACTTGAGCAACCCTGTTTGGGGTGCACTATACAATCACAACGGAAACAAATCTTTAGTAACTTTTCGTATTTGAAAGGGATCCAAATCTACTTCCCTTCATAGTTGACAGACCTTCCTCGGGCTAAATATTTTGTTAAGTCACAGTCCACCTTCACCTTCAGGAATCGATCCCAAGCCAACTCCCTCATGTTCCTCCACTTCTAATACTTTCCCGATCGACTTGCCAATTAATTCTCCCATTCTACAACTGATCCCTCCCAAGGGTAAGTTATAAATCTAGATCCAGAAGCATTCCTTTGAGAAATCAAGCAAGTGAGCTTGTGAACTTCTATTGAACACCTCTAGAGCAAAAAGATAATTTTCAAACAGCCATGGGCAGCCAGCTAAAACTCTATCTTTGTCTCCCTAGTTCACGAAGGTCACCATAAAGCAATTCACACCAATATCTATAAACTCGATGCTCTTGTTTACACGCCAGATTTTCTCCATTGTCCTCTTCACCACCTCTTTCCCAATGGCTCTATCAGAACTGATCCTTCCTACCAAACTTCTTTCCCTTTTCCTTTGTAATTCATCCATGTTTCCCAACTCTACTTCAATCGGATTTACTTCTTCTTCATTTAGTCTCAAACGCTCCTACTCCACCTCTATCTCCTCCATCGTGGATCACTCCAACCACTGTAATGGTTGATCCCACCCTCCCCTTATTCCTAGAGAATAATAGAAGACTAACTAACTTATCAGTCGCCTTTTGGAGATGAGAGAGAGAAGACTCATTAGACACTAGCTATTAACTTCATAGCTATTTTTTAACCTTTGAACTAGTAACCCTTTTGTTATTAAACCTTACTACATCTCTTGATCAGCATAAGTGACTGGCCATCTTCTCCCCCACATAATCACTAAAGAAATTAGGTCTTAGAGAAATATAAATTCTATTCTAGTCAAGCGACTGGTGCGTAGAATACACTTAATAAAGTGTTTACACGATATAATTTGATTTAGAAGATAAATTTAAAAATTTAAATCTTACCATCTAAGTTATGTAGATAGTGTGCTATAAACATATAAGGCAAAAAGAGAAAAAGGCAAAACATATAAGAATAAGATAAAAAGAAGAAAAAAAATCAAGTACTGTTAGGCCACTACGACGGATTTCATTTATTGTGGCGGATGAAACCGTCACAAAAAGAAAGAAAATTGTCACAAAAATTTTTTGGTGACGGTTTGAAACCATCCCCAAAACTATCACCAAAAAGGCATTACAAAAAATATTTTGTGATGGTTTACTGTACAACCGTCACTTAAAATCTTTTATGATAGTTGGAAGTCTGCCATGAGTTGCAACGTTCGAACGTGAAGAGATTTTGTGAAGTCGAATTTCATCACAGAAAGTAAGTTCGAACATTCACACGACCGATTAGCATTTGAAGGATAAATATTTAACGTTCGATCTTTTTCATTTGCACGTACACACGTACGAACAATTGTGATGTGACGTTTGGATTTTACATTCACACGTTAATGAGCAATTGTTCGAACGTCAAATATTAAACGTTCGGATTGTTAGTAAATACGTTCAAACGCATCTTCTTTAATGATTCAAACATTAAGAAATATTCATTTGAATGTAATAGAATAAGTTCAAACGTTTGTGGAGCATATACGTTCGAACAGAATACCTTACATTAGAAACGTATGTATCGCACGCCCGTGTAGTTATGTTCGAACGTTGTTTCAAACATAAAAATAGATTTGAACGTTTTTTGTTTACATTCGAACATACTAATAAGAACTAATAATTTCATAAAATTAAATATCATTCAAATTGTATCATTTTACACCACAAATAGTATCATCTCATGAAAATGTTTTAGAGATTTGCAAAATTAGACAATAAATATTTTGAACAATGATAGGATTTATTTCTTCTTCTTTCCTCACACACTGAGACCCTGCTCCAATGACATAACGCATTCCCTCTGGACCAACATCTCCCTTTGTACTTGTTCTTGAACTTCAATGCATATTCTTTCCTCTTGGTGTCTTTGCCGCTCTTACAAATGTGTCTCTAAATCGGACCATCACCAACTCCTGCTGTTTTGACTTTATCTGCTCAAGCTATAACATATATCGTAAACTATAACATATAACATAAGCTATAACACAAGCTATAACATATAAGCTAAGTTTTGCTTTATATTATTTGATTATGAAGAAATTTAGTTGTAATTTATTCATGCAATGTCACACACAAGCTATAACATAAAAGCTAAGTTGAGCTTTATATTATCTGATTCCGAGTAAATTTAGTTGTAATTTAAGTTTTTACCATCATACTAAACTTATTAGAAACCCTCAGTAAAAACTCCATAGTTAGGTCTTTATTGAGAATTTCGAAGAAGTTTAGCATGTTCTGTTCTAAATTAAGTATATACTAATGTCTGGATTTAATCTTACTAAGTTTTCTTAATTGGTTAATTGGTTAATTGGTTATTTGTTTTATTTGTTATTTTTTTAATTTCCCAACATTTTAAAGTGACCATTATTTTTTTTCGTAAACTAATTTAGATATGGATGGTTAGGTATTTTTAATTACTATATTCTAATGTGTGGAAATAATCTTACTAATTTTTCTTAATTGGTTATTTGTTTTATTTGTTATTATTTTAATTTCCTAGCATTTTAAAGTGGCCATTATTTTTTATTTAACAATCTAAGATGTAGACTTAAACTTGCTAATTTGTTTTCATTTTCATTTTTCTATAAGTTGGAAATGTGTTAGTTATTTTTGTGGTTACGTATTAAAATTAAATATGTGATTTAAGCTTATATTTACTTTTCTCTAAGTTTGATATGAGTTGGTTAATTGTTTCTAACAATGCAAAATAATAACACATGCATATTTAAATTTCACAAATTATAACACATGCATATTTAAATTCAAAAAATCATAACACATGCATATTTAAATTCCACAAATCATAACAAATGCATATTTAAACAACACAAATCATAACACATGCATATTTAAATTCCACAAATCATAGCAATTTGTTTGACTAATTTTGAGTTCTCATGCATGTGCATTAGTACCTAGCTAATGCAAATCATTAACACAATAAAGTTTAGAAATATACCTAGCTAAAATCACATCAAATATCCTCTATCTCAACCTTCAACAAGCTCCAACAAATATTCCAACAAAATAAACACAATAAATATTAGTTCAAAATAAACACAATAAATAAATAAACACAATAAATATTCCTTCAAATAAACAAAATAAACACAATATCTCAACCTTCAACATGCTTCAATACCTCTCTCCCTTTCTCCAACCCGTGCTCTCTCTCTCTCACTCACTCTCTCTCCCTCTCGGTCACTCACTCTTTCTCACTCAAAAAAATTATTTCGGTCACTCACTCTCACCAAAATGGGGAATGAATTACATTTCCCACTTCTTAAACATGCCCCAGATTTATCTAGGGTGTGATAATTTTTTTTTTTTGAAATTTTTTTACCTATTGCGGCGACTTTTGTTGCCACAAAAGGTTAGGCGTTCTGTTTAGTAGAAAGTGTCACAAAATATTTGAATGTTATCGAAAATTTCCCAATCCTGCAAAGTGTCCCCCCAAGTCTGTGCAACATACTATCACATTCGAAGAAATAATGCTGACATGTGAACATAGATGAAATTAAGTTTCCCGTATATGGCATAGAATCAATGTGAGAAAGTTCCCACCATTTTTTTTTTTCTCGATCGTAATACTGAAATGTTCGAATGTATATAAAATTAAGTTTCCCTTATATAACATAGAATCAATGCAGCAAAAGTTCCCGCCAATTTTTTTCCAAACGTTCGAACGTAAAACTGTTGACATGTGAACATAGATGAAATTAAGTTTCCCGTGTATGACATAGAATCAACGAGGGAAAGTTCTTGCCAATATTTTTTCCAAACGTTCGAACGTTTACTATAATGTTCAGACGTAATTCCTATTACGTTCAAACATTTATTTACTGTTCGAGTGTGGTTTATATATTATGATTCTAATACGATAATAATATATATTATATAATACTATATAATGCTAAAAGTTATTTGTAATTTAAAAACAAATATCGTAATTGATAGTATATATTTTATAGTTATATAACTATATAATATAGTAATCTAAATCTTATATAATATAGTAATCTAAATCTATATAGTATATACTATATAGTAAGTATATGAATTTATATAGTATATGTCATATAGTTATATAGAAATCTATATAGTATATATTATATAGTTATATAGTCTTGAAGAGAAACAGGAAGAAAAAAAGGTTCAGGTCCATAATAATCCGACCATAGTAAAAATCATTGTGGAAATGTTCTGATATCCTATAATTTGTCAAAGTAAAAATCAGGAATGACGCAAACTTTTGTTTTGTTTTAAAAATATTTTTGTCCTTGTCTACTGATAATCGTAATAATCAAATATGGCAAGTCATATAATATATAGTATTACTATATATTACTATATAGTAGATAATATATAGTATTATTAGTAGATATTATTAGTAGATACTATATATATTATTATATAATATTACATTCGAACTCATTTGGGGCTGGATGTGTAACTTCATTTTTTGGCCACCATGAGTGGCCAATGGCCACTGTAAATATTCTACACTCAGTGTATACTTCATTTCTACAGTAACCATTACAAGAGTAACGTCCTATTTATAGAAATAAAAAAATAGATGAGTCGACTAAGCTGTTTCTGGGTTCGAATGTGTCAATTTTAACGTTCGAACGTTATGCCCAAGAATAACGTTCAAACATACAATGTTTAATTTGAACTATACGACCGTTCGAACAAATCGTGTATTTATGTTCGAACATTAAATGGACGTGTGAACATATATTTTTGCTTTGCACATCAACAATAGTGTCAGTTGTACTTCAAACGTATGTTAGTTTACATTCGAACCTATATACATCAAACATTCAAATGTAACGTTTCATGGGACGTTTGCTCCTAACGTTCAAATGTAAAATTGCAATAGTCTAAACGTGATTACCTTCCCGTTTGGATGTTTTCGTTTTAAGTTCGAATGTTAAGATTCAAATATTCGAACATACTTCAAAACATTAGGGGTCCTTGCTAGGCGTGGTGGTTCCTACGGGGCGGATGGACACCCCATCCATCTCCCCCCAACCCCCACTCCCCCGGCCGCCGCCTCATAAATGGGCTATTGGCCCAGAGCACGTTTATGGGCCAAAAATGACCCGAACTTGTTTATAGGCCATTTTGGGCCCATAAATTAACTAAACAAATACAAAAACAAAATTAAAAAATAACAAAAAATAATTTATAATTATAGAAATTATATACTACTAAGGTACAACTATTAACTAATAATCATAACTAAACTATTATAATGATACAAAATAAGAGAAAACTATTACAAAATTACAAATTCATATAAAAATATTACAAATCGTACTATTGTAGCAACATTACAATTAATTAATTAAGTAACTTAATAAATGAATAACATTTCATCGAAATTTGGGGTGGCCATGATAGTAGAAAAGTCAGTGAGCTGTGCTGACCAGAGTTTTAAATTCTGTATCGTACTGGCTGATAATTATTGTGCCAGGGTAGTTATCGTTATAGGAAAGATATGTGTTTCGTACCGGATCAAATACTGATCGTATTGATGTGTTTTGGTCAATACCTGTCGGTTTTCAGTGTACCGACCAGAATTAGTGGATTTTTGTAATTAATATAAAAATTCTGACTTGTTTGTAATTTCACTCCAATTTTCACATCTGAAGACTATTTTCTTAACTTTTTATTATCCCTTTTTCTCGAGGACTGAAAATCAAATTCCTACTCTCAATTTTGTGATGAAGATGAATGATTATTTTTTTAAATAGTTGGATTGAGAACTTAGAAGTATTATTGAGTTTTAATAATGTGTTTTAACTTTTTAAGACTTGCATTGATATTATTTTGAAATATAATTGATGCATATATAATTAATTTATTATATAAAGACCATCCTGAAACAATACCTGAAACAGTATTGGTGTGAAAATATTTCGTTCCAGTGCCATAACTGAAATGGCCACCGAAATTGTATTTAAAACTTTGGTGCTAACTACTGTGAGATTGTGAAAATCGATGTCATAAAACCTAAAATATTAATACTTTAAAAGGAAAACAAATTAGAATTATAAACAAGAAAAAAAATAAAAAATAAAAAAATATATTAGAAATGTAAAAATTACAAATATTAAAAGTACTAATCAAGATAAGATTGGGTCATTGGGATCAAGATGACAATAGATCATTGGATCCTTGAGATTAGGATTTGGTATATGACCTTGAGATTATAAAAGTTAAAAAAAAATACAAGCAAAATAATTATATACCAAAAATTATATAAATACAAAAGACAATTAGGGCACAAATTGTACAAACCAAAGGCAAATGGCAATGGTGGGTCTAATACACACATCTCATGTATTGCTACAACAATTAAATTTAAAACTAAAACCGATTAAATGAATATAAATAAATTAAAATAAAATAAAAAATCCACGATTATCAGATCTAGGCTTATCACCACCCTCTTCCTCATCGGCCTCCTTAAAGTCATGAACATCCTGACATGAATTGGGGTTCCTTGATCCAATTCTGCGTGTAAATCAATGCCTCTATGGTGGTAGCAGACAATAAACTTTAAAATAGTTCCAATATGCATCCTCTGGTGATTAAAACGGACTCTGAGGTTACGATATTGATAGGGATGACCAAAATACTGCAAGCTATCTCTCCAAGGACGGGATACTTTACGGCATTGGTCTTTACCAAGCTAATATATCAAAGTCTCATGCAGATGATTGAAGATCTGTTGCCAAGTATATGTTTACCTCTAACTAAGCCTCTGTAAAATGATGGACAAGGAGGTTGTGCTCCAACCTCTCACCTCAATCCAACCTACTCATTTTTCTAACCCTGGCTTCTGGACGAGGTGGAGGGTAGGTGCCGAAATATTACCACTTTGAATACGGTAAACTCATCAAACAATCTAACAAGAATTTTCCTAACTTTTGTCGCAATAAAGTTTGCCCATGCATTCCCGTGCGCAATTCCTAATCTATATACCATGCCACTTATCTTAAACTGGGGGTCAAAAGCAACAACCACATATAACAAAATAATAGACCTATTGAAATCTCTCAAATACTTGTCATACTTCACCCTCATCATCAATGTCATCCCCTGCATCCTAATATGATCACTTGTGCACATATCATCCAATTCTTCTTTTACCTTATATATTTGCTGACAGAAATGAGGGAATGTAGGGTACAAAGAACTAGATAGTCTCGTTGTGACCTCATAGAAAAGTCTAAAAAATTATACAAAAGTAGCAACAACCTCCTAATCATCATCAATAGGCTTCCCCAATCCCTAGTGCTCATCAAAATATCTGACATAATAAATGTCTTCATCACCCAATAATACAGATGCTGACTTATATTCTTGGGCCACCTCCAATATCAAGAAGGTTGAGTTCCATCTTGTAGGAACATGAGTGCAAAGTCCATTCTTTGATGTTATGACCACATACCTCACAACAACCTTGAATTTCTCCAATCTAGCAGAAGAACTCAAAAATCTCACAACAGTTCTAACCTGGGCAATCAAGTCATCAAGATCTTTCAAACTATCAGTGACAATTAGATTCAGAATATGTGCATCACATCTCACATGCAAACACTCACCACCCAAGATTATCTTATTTGCCCCTCTAAGATAGGTCTTAAGATGTCCCAATACGACATCGTTAGATGAGACATTATCAACTGTAACTGACAGAACTTGTGCTAACCCCCACTCCTCTATTGCGACCTCTATGGCCTTCCCAACTGTATCATCCTTGTGATTGGAAATTTGACAAAATTTTAAAAAACTTTTGTGTAATGTCCAATCAAAGTCAACAAAATGCACAGTTAAAAACATATAATTAAAATTTTGGATGGATGTCTAAGTATCGGTGGTGAGGCAAACTATTTGACCCGCCTTTGGCCCCTTAGCAATTCCTTTTCTAACATATAATGTTCTTTTATATCCTTTGCCATTGTGTGGCGAGAATGGAGATTAAATCTAATTTCCAAGTACTTAGAATATGCTTGGAACCTTTTCCCCTCCACAAACTGAAAAGTAGCTAGTTCATGATGATCATACGAGTTAGGTGTCTCCTACACTCTTCGGAATCATACTTAGTATATCCTTTCAATGTTGCACCCTCATTACTCTCATCCTCCATTTTTTTAAGTCCAATCTCTAGTATAGATTGACTTTTCTCTTGTAAAGATTTTAATATCGGACTTTTTTTGCATTGTTCTTCCAAGTGTACCTTTAATTGTGATGTACCATATCTCCTATAGTGACATTCATATACTTTACCACAATGGTTACACTTAGTTTGAGAGTTATTGTGATCATTACCCTCTAGTTTGGCAAAGTGAGTCCAAGCTATTGAAATATGTTTCTTCTGTGGGGGCAACTGGGTAGGGCAAGGATCCATAGGGGTAAGGGTAATGTTCGTAGATCCGATAAGGTTAGGTGTTGGGGTAAGGGTAGGAAATCTAGCACTAAAATTTGACGGACTAGCTATTCTGCAAAACTGACAAAAATTTGAAATGAAGCAAACATAACACCAACAAGTAAAACCACGCAACAATGACAAAAAACAGATCGGGGAAAACTATAATTTAATTTAGAGGTTTCAATCTAAAATCCTAAATTAATTATAATTAAGGGTTTTGGATTGGAACTCTAAATTAATTTAGGGGTTTCAATCTGAAACTCTTAATTAAGATTGAAACCCCTAAATTAATTAAGGGTTTCATATGGTTCCAATATGAAATCCTTAATTATGTTAGGGGTTTCAATACTCTGGACAAGTACCGAGTGACTCAATGTCTCATTTATACACGTTATCTCTTTGTAGCTCCAAAAGCGTGTGAATGAGCTGATCTAACCTTGTTGACATACCTCATGTGTTTGTGCACAAGTCATGCCATGGGATAAAAAAAAATATCATATTGAATTAATATCTCAAATGAAAGTTTATATTACCTTGTAAACTAAAAATAAAATATAATCACAGTCTACGCAGTCCTAAACTCCTAACATGAGCCATAAAAAATTCTTTCGCTATTGGCTTTGTCAAGGGATCAGCCACTAAGCGACTCGTAGAAACATGCTTCAAGACCAATTCCTTTTATGCCACCATATATCTAATGTAGCTGTGTAAGATATCAATGTGTTTGGTTCTCCCATGATACTTTTGGTCCTTAGCATATCCGAGAGCAGCTATGCTATCACAAAAATTTATCGCTGGATCATAAGTATCCAAGCCGATGTTTAGGTGCTAAAGGAACCTGCTCAACCAAATAGCCTCCTGAATTGTTGCTAAACATGCTATATACTCTACCTCCACCGTGGATAAGGCTATGTGGGGTTTTTTATTGCTATTCCATGTAATGATGCCATTGTTTAATAAGAATGCATACCCAGTTATCGATTTGCACTTGTCTAGATCACTGCCTCAATCAACATCACTATAATCTTTCAGCTGCAAATCTGAAACCTAATAGCATAATACATAGTTTGAAGTTCCTTTGAGATATCTCAAAACCCTCTTGACTACTTTCCAAGGAGCCAACTCGGGATTAGATTGGAATCTACTGACCAAGAGAACTGCATAGCATCTGTTTGTCCGAGTGCATATCATTGCTTATATCAGGCTTCCAATATCACTAGCATAGAGAACATGGGTCATCTTCTCTATTTCTCTTGGATTCTTGGAACACATTGATTGGATTAAACTCTCACCATTGGTAATAGGGGTGTCAATAAGTTTACAATCACTCATTTAGAAGTGCTCAAGAACCTTTTTTATGTAAGTCTGGCTTGTTGAGACAAAAATAGAAGTATCTTTGAACGATCTTTATAAATCTTAATCCCCAAAATATATTATACTTTATGATGTTCTTCCTCTCAAAGTTGAGGGATGACAACTCCTTAGTGGCAACAATCATCTTCTAGTCATTTTCGACCAATAGGATGTCATCAACGCACAATGACAACAATATGAAACTCATGTTGGACCTTTTTACATAGATGCAATGGTCTTCTGTAATCATTGTAAACTTATTCGAGAGAATGGCTCAATGAGATCTAAGATACCACTGTATAGATGATTATTTTAGGCCATATATATATATATATATATATCGATTGAGCTTGCACACTTTGCACTTTCACAAAACTCGTGCATTGACCCATATAGATCTTTTCATCTAGTTCTTCAGTGAGAAACGTAATCTTAACATCCATCCGATAGAGTTTCAAATCCAACTATGCTACTATAGCTAGAATTAGGCGAATTGAGGCAAACTGTACTGCTGGAGAAAATGTTTCTTCATACTCAACCCTCTTGTTAGGTACATCCTTTCACCACAAGGTGAGCTTTTTACCTTTCTGTTGACCATTCCGCTTTGTGTTTGACTTTTAGAACCCATTTGTTCCCAATAGCCTAGATCCTAGACCTAATTAGTCCTCATAGATCCAATTTCATTATTTAGTGCTTTCAACCAATCATCTTTAGTAGAAGATAAGGGAGTCACTTAGATGGTCCTAAGCTCCTCGTCATCTTTAGAAGCCACCATAAAAGTTTCCTCTTCAATTTTAAATTGACAATGGGGAACATTTCCACGTGTGGTATGTTGCCATTTGGAGTCAAGTTACTCCCATTGTTCCTATGAGCTTAAGAAGTCCCTCGTTGTCAACTAGGATGCTTGGAGTGGCTTCTTTGATCCACAACTTCTTAGAGTTGCAAAATCTTATATATCTCACCTCATTCTTCCTCAATGAAATTCACATTTAGTGACTCAATTTCAGGCACATTTCTATCAAGTTGTTCACCGATCAATACATATCTCGTAGAGTGGTCAGGGGTATCTTATAAAGATACACTTCTTCCCTCTATGGCCTAACTTCTCATATTTATGAGAAGACTCATGAATGAAGCCCATTGAACCCCATGGCGGCAAGTTACTCAAGTTGGGTTTCTTGTTGGTCCAAAGTTCATACGGAGTGAAAGGTACTAATTTGGAGGACACTCGATTAAGGATGTAGGCTACTGTCAAAAGTTTCATCTCCCCAATATGATATTGGTAGGTTTGCTTACGCAATCATCGACCTAACCATGTCAAATAGTGTCTAATTCCTCTTTTCTACCATGTCGTTTTGTTGTGGCGTATCTAATATCATCAATTGCCTTTTGATTCTTTTTTCATCACAAAGATTTTTAAATTGCTCAGATATATATTCATGTCCACGGTCGATTTTTAGAGCCTTTATACTCTTGTCTAATTGATTTTCAACCATGCTTACATATTATCTGAAGCAGTCCAATGCTTCAGAGTTGGGGGAAATCAAATTAAAATGACCATATCTCGAAAAACCATCTATAAATGTGATGAAATAAATAGTCCCATGTCTTGCCCTCGCATTCATTGTGCCACAAATATCTTAGTGGACTAATTGCATTCGAAAAGATGCTCTTGTTGCTTTTCCAAAAGGTTTTCTCTTTGTTTTTTCCATCAAACAATGTTCACATATGAAAACTGTGACTTTAGCGAGATTGCCTATTAGGCATTCTCTAGCTAACCCAGTAATCATATCTTGCTCGATATCGCCAAGCCTAGTATTCCATTTATATGAATCTAAATTACCAAATGCAATGAGAAAATAGTGGATTCATTCACATTTAAATAATCTAAACCCATTATCATAAAATTGTCTAAAAGAAAAGTACAACCATAAAAAACATTGCCAAAAAATGTGAAAACATCATTATTTTCAAATACAATATGGAAACCAATTCCAACTAAGGTAACTATGGAAAACAAGTTTCTTCGTATTTCGGGAGCATATAACACATTGTGGAGTAATAGAGTGTGATCGCCTCACAAGTTGAGCTTGTAGGTACCAACTCCCAATACCTCAAAATTAGCTACATTCTCCACCTTGATATCACAACTCTCAACTGGAATTCGACGATACTTCAAATGGGATAAGAATGAGCAACCATCACATGGCTTGTTACATAAACAAAAAGTGAATAGTCAGATTGTAACTTCTTTGGCTCAATGCAAGCACAAGCGAAGTGACATTTTTTTCCACAGTTAAAGCAGTCTAGCTTAGACTTGTCCTTGTCGTGCTTGCTTATCTTGTTGCGATTAGAAGGTCCTGACTCCTTTTGAACACATCCAGTAGCTACGTCAATCTTGGTGTTCTTGCGCTTGGACCTAAATCCCTTGCACGAGCCAGATTCAACTACATTGGATGCAAGTTAGGCTTGGTAGTTTCTAGGCACTTAGCCTCAAGTTTCAAGTGACGCAACAGATCATCAATTGTTTTGATGGTCTCATTGTGCGTCAATTTCTAACTCATTGTTTCCCAAGAGTTAGTTAGCGAGCATATAATCGCCTAGACTTGTTGCTCATCAATCAGATTGTTTCCAGCCACCTCGATTTCATAGATCATGGATGACATCACTCTAAGATGTTGCTTTATTGTGTGTTCATAGCGCCTCTTGTAAGAATCAAACCTCATGATCAACCCACACAACCTCATCGTAGAAGTTTCCCCGAAATTCACTTTAGTGCTTGTCACATATTCTGAGTAGTGTTGTACTCTTCGAACTCACCAATAAGGTCATTATGCATGCTACTTAACATAGTAAAGCGCACACATCAATCATTCTACAGCCAATTCTCAAAGGCCTTGTGATCCTTTCGGTATTGTTTTGAGTTTCCTTTCTCAGGTTCAATTAGAGATTGAGTTAAGGTCTCTAAGACCTACTACTCATTTAAGACATATTAGATCTTACAATGCCAAATATCATAGTTCTCCCCATAGTTCAAGTCGGCAACAATACTCTTGGATGTCATTTCACTAAAAAAGGGCACAAATAAGATATTACACACATCTTAAAAAATTTGTTGCGTTAATCTAAGTTAAAGAGAAAAATAATTTAGAAATAAATATGGGCTTAGCTATTTTATTAAAACCAGCCCATGATCTGTTTTGAACATAGATGGCCCAAGAGGGTCATTGTCTTCCTCAGTTTAGGATTATTGTTCATATGAAGAGTAACTGTATCCTAAAGAAATTGTAACGCCAGAGCAGCTGCAGCTACATGAGCTGCCGCATCTCGGCTTTGATTCGGGTTGAATGAGCACTTATTGGTTCATGCAGCACCACAGTGTGCTCCACACTCAATGGTGCGGTCCTAGCCATTTAGTGTGGCACTCCATGGTTGCTCCATGAGTCTATGCGTCTTCATCCTCTCAATTTTTTTTTTCATTAACAAAACAAACAGAGGCTCAACAAATGTATATTAAAGAGAGACTCATATGAACAAATGTATATCAAGCAGAGGCTCAACAAAAAATGTCCATCCATGATAAAAAATTTCACACGTAAAAAAAGCATGGTGATATACCATAGTGCCTAACAAAGAGAGGATGAGTCTCATGGACGTAAATATAAGTGGAAATATGAGCAATGCCTTGCTCTCAATAAATATACACATCAACAAAAAATATGCATGCTTATATCATGAACAAAACAGAGGTTTTATCTCACTAGGAAGACAAAATCTAGCTCTGATATCAATGTTAGATCTCCTAAAAAAACATTCACAGTGGAAGGGAAAATTCCTCAAGGTAAGTTTTTGTAGTTGTTCTACGAGTAAATCTAGCGTACAAATCTCTGATTGATCTAAGTTCGTCTCTACACAGTGCTTGAATGTGCTATGTAGATACACTAGAGACACTCAAAATTCCCAACCTAGATGTTTTTTCATAAAGAATATGTCTTTGAAAGGACTTTGCAAAAAACTAAAAATTGTCACCAATTTAGAAATGAGGGTTGATTTAAATCAGTCCTCATTTGGTAACTAACGGCTTGGCCTTAAAAGGCCAACCTTTACCGTCCCTTAACTACATTATGCCTGGAGTAATGTCAAGCGTTACTTCCTGGCATCCCAAAAAGGAAGGATGAAAATTAAAATAAATAAATAAACAAATAAATAAATTAAAAAAAGAAAAAAGAAAAAAAGAGGAAGGATGGAGGGGCATGCCCACTGAGGACTTCCCTCTCCTTTATTATACTACCAATTAGAAAAGGCTATGGAAGTCAAAGCTTCATGCTTCTCACAAGTTATTACTTTCGAAAGTTGTATGTCGAATCCTATTGGCATCTGTTAGCATTCATATTGGTCTATACATATTTATATATAAAGTCATATTTGTATAATATGACCTTAAAATTCTCTACATTAGTTTATGCATATTCAAATATTTAACTAGTTATGAACAATACTTATCTAAATTTGGATAACTACTATTCACTCCACAAAATATATTTTAATCATTATTTATCTCTCCTCCCACTCTCTCTCTCACAATCTTTTCCTTTTCTCCTTCCTTCAACAATATAACAAACATTCACCTGCACATTCATTTTATTATTATAATATATTATATATTTTTTTCATTTTATTATATTTTTAATATAATATATAAAAAATTATATTTTTTATTATTGTATTTGTATTATTAATGTTAAATATATGTAGTAGATACTAATTGTAAAATATATATATAAAAAAATGATTTTAGAAAAATTTAATAATAAAAAAATAATAAAAATTTATTATTATTTTATCTCAAATATGTATAAATTAATGTGAAAATTTTGTTTGAATGACAAATTAATTATGTAAAAGATATAATTTTACATATGTATATGCATAAATCAATACTAAGAGCATTAGCATTGGTCTATGCATATGCATATGCAAAGTTATATTTGTATAATATGGCCCTAAAATCCTCCACATTGGCTTATGCATATCCAAATATTTAGCTACCTATGAATAGTGCTTATCCAAATTTGGATAACCACTATTCACCCTACAAATCATATTTTAATAATTATTTCTCTCTCCTCCCACTCTCTCTCACACAATCCTTTCATTTTCTCCCTCCTTCAACAACAAAACAAACATTCATTTGCACATTCATTTTATTATTATAATATATTATATATATTTTTCATTTTATTATATTTTTAATATATTATTATTAAAAAATTATGTTTTTTATTATTACATTTGTATCATTAATGTTAAATGTATGTAGTGGATATTAATTGTAAAATATATATAAAAAATTTGATTTTAGCAAAAAAGTAATAATAATAAAATGATATTATTATTTTGTTTCAAATATGCATAAACCAATGTGAAAATTTTGCTTGAATGGTAAAGTAGATATGTAAAAGAGATAATTTTGCATATGCATATGCATAAACCAATGCTAATGCTCTAATGCTCTAAGAGTGTATCGCACCGAGCTCCATCTTAAAGGATCTTTGCCTGCGTTTTGCCATATGGTTCCCAAGTCTCATAATTATCTATTCTTGTGTTGAGAATACTCTAGCGCCGCCTTCCACCGTAGACTTTACATGTCCGCCACGAACTAGAACACTTTACCATCCCCATATGAGTCTCCACCATTCTAAATTGATCCTTACTCACTTCAACTCAAAAATACCTTTCCTTTTTGAATAATTAATAATGCGTATACTTGTATAAGATATTAGTACAAAGTACTCACCGGTTATAATTGCAATAAACATGTATATGTGTTCATTTTCTAATAAACTATATACATATATAATATGAACTGTTGTTAGATATTATTAATATATATGTATTGCATATTGTAATATCCACAAATAAGCTAATGAGTCGAGCTAAGTTTTATACTAACTTCATGTTCACGAACATTAATCAAGTTGAGTTGAGTTTTATACGAGTTCGCATCGCTTACTTAACCAACCTTGCTTGTGTTTGTGAAATCAAATTATGTCGAATTAAGTTTAATTTTGTATATTATGGTTTTGTTAAAGAATATATTGTATTATATATTTTATAATTTTCTTCGTGTATTTTTTGTAAGAAAATATTATAAACCACACCACCATCTCATTCTTATTCCACTACTATGAGATGACATTATCCACCAACTTTTAAATTTCATTTTAAAATAAATAAGAGATGACTTGAGGGTGATAGAAAGTGATACATTTAAAAAAGTAAGATAAAATAGGATAGTAGTACCACCTCTTTTTATAAAGTATGTAAGAAGTGTTATAGTCGCAACTAGATAATACAAAAATAAATTTATAAATTGATACGGATTTATATGATACGTTAAATATATTTTATAATAAAAATAATTTTATAACTTAATGTATCATATTAAGTCACGTTAGTTTATAAATTTATTTTTGTGAGATTTTATTACGACTAAAGCATTTCTCCATGTATCTGTACAATGCCCCCGCATTGTACAGATAAGTGCAAATGTACTTTTTATTTTTTTTTTAAATATCTTTAAACATTTTTAAAAATATAAAAATACTAATTAACTAATAGTCATTTTCTTATTCATTAAGTAAAAAGAAATATCGCTGAAAATAGGATACCATTCTATCATTTTTCAATAAGAAAAATTATACTCATTATCCTCGCACCACACACTGCACATAATTTTTTTATTTTTTTATTCTCTTACTAAATATATGATGTATGAATAATGAATAGAAAAAATTTATTAATTTAGAAAGAATAAAAAAATATATATATGGTGCATGAAAATAATAAATAGAAAAACTTAATTCATGAATGCTCTTTTTTTATGGTTAGGCTGCTTTTGGAGGGTGAAATGGTCATTTAGGTCCTATTTAGATTTAGAAGTATTTTATCTCCTCATTATAATTTTTTTAAATTCTCATATAAAATATAATAAACAATTCAATTTTTTTAAATTTTTAAATAATAATAATATTAAAAAATAATATTTTATTTAATTCATCTGAAATAATTTCATCTTCATCTAATATCTAAACCAGCCCTCAAACAACAAAACCTCAGATAAGCTAGTGTACGTAGCAGTCTGGGTGCTCAGCTGTTGATTATAAGACTAAACAACTGCCATGGATTCCGCTTCTTGTTCAATTCTTGACGCTCTGCACCTTTCAAGCACCGTTACCAACTATGGCAACAACAAATATCGGTACTCCTACACGCTCAGAAACCCATTTTCGGTTCTTCCATTTTCCTCCACTTTCCCGGCCATCCCCGCTTCGACCGGAAAATTTTTGCACTTCAATCGGTTTCTTGCTTTCTGCTCAACTTCCCGCTCTGAAAACCAGAACCGATCTCTGGAACTTGCTATTCTTCTGGAAGTTGATGGGTACTGATATTCTTGTTTTTTATTTTGATGTAAATTTTGTTATTGTTCCTTTCCGATGCTATCTTCCTGCCTATTTGATGCTTCCTCGTTATATTTGCTTCTAAAATAGCCTTTCTTTTCTAGTATGATGTGAACTTACTGGGTATTTTAGCAGGGAATTGAGCAAATGAGTGAATGTTTTTAGTATGATTATTCGGCCGTGTTCTGATATTAATACGTGATAGCTTTTATGGTTTCATTTTGATTTTTTCTAGCGACCATCTGCTGTTGCCAGGTTTTGTGTTTCACTTAGATGGGTGATCATTATTTGTAGAACTTTATCTTTTTCTATTCTGTTTCCAATTTTATTGACTTTTGCTTACTTCTATCTTGGTTTATGCCTTTTCGATGTCGCAATACGTAGTTCTTTATTTTTACTTTTACTTTGGCTAAATAAGGTAATCTCTATTTTCTTTCCTTTATCTGAGTTTTTTTTTATATATATATATATATATATTTTATCATTTTTAACTATTTTTTTTAGCGTGGTTATGCTATCTATATTACCTTCACCTTAATATGAAATATTACGGCCCTAAATTCCTCCTGTTCCTACAACTTTAGTCTTCAATAACTTAAATAATTCTGAAGTACTTGTATGTTTTCTTTATTCATTTTACTAATGTGTGCTATACATTGATTTCCTTTGTTTTTTTTTTAATGTTAATTCATTTAAATTTCTTGAAGGGTTATGATGGATGCTTATCATCTGGGTAATCGCCAAGCCTTCAACGTAGGTGCGGTAGATGCAATAATTATATGCATATTGCACAAAATCATCAAATTTGAATTTCCAGTGACCATATTCCATAATTAGTTGAAAATATATGTTTTGTGAGTTTAATCTTCTTTTTTCCTGTCCGTCTTTTCCTTTTTGATGCTGTCAGCATTTCAAAAGCTTGGCCTTGACTGTGCAAACTGGAGTGAACCTGTCTATTTAGACCTTGCAAGGTGTGAATCTCATTTAATAATGTATTCTATTTTTTGAATCATTTAATAATGTATTATTGTAATATGTTTTTCATGGATTTATTCATATATGTGGAGACTAGAATCATTTTGGAACATGAGATTGTTACTACCTGAGTCATTTACAACGAACTGACTTGTAATTGTTTCAATTCTAGTTCTCATCACCACATCTCACTTTAACTCTTAGCTTTTGGTGTATGTGCATTTATAATAACATATACAACCTAGTTCCATCAATGTCATTGGGCTCACACTATTAAGGATATAATATAAATAATAAAATCTGCCTTTTCCCATCAGCTTAAACTTTTGGGACAAGTAGTAATTTTACATGATATCAGAGTAGAAGTTCTGAGTTCGAATCATGACTCTACACTCCATCCCATTAATTAAATATTTCACGTGTTAGGCCCATTTTTTGAGGGGGTGGCCTACACGTGAGGGTGAGTTTAAGGATATAATATAAATAATTAAATCTACATCTTCCTATCAACTTAAATTTTTGGAGCAAGCGTTGATGTCACACACACTGCATATCAAGTTTTGGGTTATATGACCTGTCCTTAGATGCCAGTTGTTTTTTGTTCTTCACATTAGCTTTTTTTTTTATGGTGACTAAAAAATTTATTTTAGAATTTGTAAAAGAATTGGGTGGTATCTTGATGAACTCTCATGATAGATGTTGATATAGTTTGTTGTAATGTATTCTGAGATTACTTTCCAGGAAGTGTTCTGGAGACGAGGAAAGGATGCTAAAAGTGTATTTTAACCGGGTGAGTTATTTTTTTCCTTGTAATGTTGAAGAATGAAAAGCTTATGAGTAGCTGTCTGGACATGCGTGTACTGCATCATTTAATTGGTTTGCCTGATTATCTCTCACCTTACTGCAGATTGGTTGGCCTACATCATTGCCCACAAATGAGAAGGGATCATTCATAAAGAGTGTTCTCCGAGAAAAGGTTTTCATTTTGCTTTGATCTAGTTGTGTTTTACATTCACTGGACGGCTTGTATCTTCAAGTTCCAATCCTACTGTGTTGATCATTGGATAGCTTTTTTCATTTTATGAGTTACAAACAAAACAGAGCTTAGAGACTGTTATTAGATCATTAATTTGTTAAGACCAAGAAACCTTGATATATTGGTTTAAAGGACGTACTAAATTACTAATAGGATGAATTTGCTTTTAGGTCTCACCAGGACCTTCCTTCAGTTGGAGTTTTTAAGAGAAATGATTTGTGCAAGAACAAGTTGCACAGAAATTACACAGACCAAGGCAAAAAAAAAAAAACAGTATTGAACAGAAAATTTTTTCCTCTAATTGCCCCTTTGTAATCTTATGCATAACTGATGCGAAGCACCTTATGACAATCCCTATTGCTTGAAAAGAACTCAGTTTTGAATTATGATATGGACAAAGAGGCTCTGATACTCATTGACATGGTAGAAGGTGCGGATAGCAGTAAAGGAATAAGCAAGGCTATATCCCAATTATTCATTCCACCCAATTTCCATCAGAATGGCAATTCTTCTGCACCCAGATGACTTTATTCAAGTGCCCCTATTTTTATACCATAAAAATCTGGATGAAATATGTTGAGTTTTATACATTTGACTTAACTTTGTGACTTCAACAAAGTTGTTTCCAATTCTACCGGTTGCATAGTAGCTCATAATATTTGCTTAAATCAAGTAATTTTACTGAACTGTGCATATAAGTTTGAAGTTCCTCTCTCTCTCTCCCCAACTATCAGATATGCTTTTTGTGTTTTCTTTAATTTACAATTACAAATGCTGTATCATTCTTAATCCAAATCTACCTTTACATTAAAATTATTGTTTAGAAAAGTGCTCTCTGTCCTTACATTAAAATCTTGTTTGGATTGTTTGTGTGTCACCAACTCATTTTTAGTTTCACTAGGTTGATAATTCTACTATTTAACTTCGCTTTTTGAGAATGAGAAGGCTCTCATATTGAGATAAGCTGCTTAACAACTGGATAATTGTTGGCAGAAAACTGCGTTGGATGATTTTGTGATGTCAAAAAGTTTACCTTTACGACCTGGAGTTGAAGAGTGAGTTGTCTCATCCTGTTTAAATGAAATATATGTATCTGATGAGTAGTTTGTATTATCTAAAGTTTAGCTACTGGTTCAAAATTAAAGGTATTTATTAATGATCGTATTAGACCTTTGTAATTCATCAATACAGTTGGTTTACCAAACAAGTGACTTTTTATTTTGAACGCCAATTTCCTACTTATATATGTCTGTATTTTGTGCTATGCAATATAGAAATCAAATCAATATCTGGAGGAAATATGCTTTACCTTGTGCACCAGTAGCTCAAAACCCTCGATATGTGATTATTCCTATCCAATTATAGGCTCCACATCAAGCACACAGGGCTGAATGACTGTATGAAGGATAATACCACAAACTTTGATTAAGGCCATGTTTGGGAAGTGAAATGAGATGATCTCAAAACTTCTCATAATTTTCTTCCCAAACATCACTCAAACAAAAAAAAAAACTTTTCATTTTCAAATTTTCAACTTTTTCACCTAATCAGTACAAATTTTAATTTTTTTTGAAATTTGATAAAGTTGTATTTTTTTTGTGTTTTGTTTTCAACTTTTTCTGTCTCATTTCCCAAAATCCAATAAAACATATTAACCCAAACCATTTCACTACTATTTACAAACCATTTCACTATTATTCACAGATTTCTCATCTCATTTCATTACCCAAACATGCCCTAATTAACTATAGCCGTCAAATTTTGTTCATGTACTTATTTATTACTTTCAGTTTTGAAAAAGAAGTCCATTTCCAGTTACCTCTAATCAATATATAGTTTTGGATTCTGAAGCTTGTTTTGTTCCTGAATATGATAAATGATGAAAGAACCTTCACATATAAATTTACGATCTAATCTTTGATTATAAAAGGAAAATACATCCTTGTTCCTTTAATTTGCTATGTTTGTCAAGTTAATATCAATTTTCTTGGTTAAATCTTGTATCTAATCAAATTGGTAAATTATCTCCCTTTTCGAACTTTTTGGCAGTTAGAATGCTGTAATATGTATCCCTTATAGAAGTTTGTTTCTAGAAGCCTTAGATAAGTGTCCCCACTAACCGTCATTGTCCTACAATTTTGTAAGCTTTTCTTCTACAATTCATTATACTCCATTATGTGTACTTATAAAAAAAAAAATTATATTCCATTATGAGTAACATTGGCCTTGATCTAGCAACTAATGGTATAGAGGAGCTCCCTGACTGTTTCTAGGGAAGAGGATGGCATTTACCACATGTTATAAGCAAGACAATTAAAACTTTAGTCCAAGGGATTAAAAATACATTTCCCCCCTGTCCTCATCAGTTTTATTTGTAACCCTGTACAAGATCCTCTCTTTTCAAGAGTAGCAAATTTCAGTAATTTCCATGGGTAAAAATATTAACTTTTGCAATCTTGTGTATACCCAATTTAAGAGGCTATGCTAGTCTGCTGGTAACAAAGGGAAAAAAATCCATTCCAGCATTAAGCAGGTTGGATTTGGGTGGAATCTTTTTGGTAATAATATATCACACAGGCCCATCAAAGTTTCCTTGGGTAATAACTCTAAACTTCCACGAATCGTTTTCGTTCTTGTTCTTATTTGTCCTCTTCCTTTTTCCATATTTCTTCTGTTCTAAATAGTTTTTGGCTGAGAAGATGATATTGAATTATTCAAGATAATGAAGCTAAAGATCTTAGCTCTTGCAATTGTCAGTACTAGAGAATTGACAGGAAATTAAGCTGCTTTCAATATTCCCTGGATGAATCTAAAAACTGTCAGAAATTATTGCTTTCTTTTTGTTAGTTCTTCCACTCACAATTTTACAGGCTTAATGCCTACAAGGTACTTAGGAACTTGAGCTAAGCTAAGAGAAATCTTTTATTGAGTTAGGACTTGAAATAGACAATTGAAATATATCTTGCGTTGTTGATAGCTTTGGTACTTCTTTTCCTTTCTACCAGTGATTTTTGTTTTCTTGTTCATGTAAGCTTATTTGATCTTTATCATAAAAGATTAAATCCTTTACATATTATCTCTGTTTGCAGTTTTATAGATGATGCGTATAATGAAGGAATACCTGTGGTCATACTAACTGCATACAGTAAAAGTGGGGATAAGGTTGCCGGGTATGCTCTATTATTTGCCAGATTTATGCTGTATTACAAATGGAAATATGATTAATAATAAATGGAAACTAATAAAATTAAACAGATTAATTCTGGCTCTTGAATGATTTCACAGCAAAACATGTTTACCTAATTTGAGCAGATCTGATGATGGGGTTGAGCTTTTCAATTAGCACAAGCTAAAAAACTCAAATGAATATTGTTGGATTGTGATTTGATATGGATCAGATTTAGGGTTTACTATGAGCAGTTCTTCAGCTAAGAAGCTCAAATGAAAATGGCCGAGCTTCTCCTTATATCTAGTAGTTTTTTTCTGGTCTCAGATTGATTGAGGTAGACTACATGCTTTTCAGCCATGCTCATTCTGAGCTGTCTCTCTTTTCTAGTCTCATCGAAGAGAGCAAGATTGAGTTTGAAAGGAGACCGCTGGGATATGTTTGATGCTGGAAGAATATGTTTAAAGTATCAATCACAGATATTTTACAATTTTTGTTTCTATCCAAGTATTTATTTGAAATTCTTGTCTATATATATATCCATGGAATCCTCTAGAGTGACACTGACTCTTGTACAATCATTTGTTTGCTTTCTTTTCAAAGAACAGGATTTGGATTAGGATTGCTCTCTATCTCCTTAAATCTAGTAGTTTTTAAAGGATTCAATGCCAGATCTTAGGGATCTTGAATGGTTGTTAATTGATCTTAGGTTAGAGCTTTTTAGAGGGTTGATCGGTGATGAGCTGCAAATATTACCTCCAAGCATTGAAGCAGTCATGTTGTATACAAAGATAAATCCAAGGTCATTCCACAGGGACAATGATATTCATGCACAGCAGAAATGTAATGAGTTGTGTTTTGTGGAGATTTTGATTGTAAAAGAGCTGTTTATACAGCTAAGGAGAGAAACATCAGAGAAAATGTTTATGTACTGATGTGGTATATACTAATGAAGAGGATGGTTTTGATTTTGGGTGAAAGAGGTTGAAAATTAAGTAGAAGTGGTTCTCTGGTTGCTTGTCGAATAAAAAGAAGTGAGAAAAAGGAATATCAGTAAAATAGATGCCAGAAATTAGAAGTTGCAGAAAATCAACACCTATGAAGCAATGTATCAAACACCTGGACCACGGGTATGTCTCCTCCTATTCCAAACTCTGATTGATTCTTCCAACTATATTACTCAATTGTCAATCCATTCCAAGCTTTAACAATTGGAAAATGAAGGAATTAAACCCAGATTTTGCCAATCCTAAGTATCTTTAGAATGCAAATGAATTTACCATGAAGCACCAACCGTGAGAAACCTTGAAAAGATTACCAAGATTCTGCTGTGCCTTGCGTCAACAGCAGAACAAGAACAAGAGTCTTTGGCTTTACTTTTCTCAAAAATCAACTTGCAAAACAATAGAATGGAATTTACCATACCGAAATTCCTTTAATCAGTAGTTTGAAACAAAAGAATCCATAACCCGTAGCTCAAGCTAAAAGCTTAGCTTCCCGTGATCTTTACAAAATTCGAATCAAACTCCAGAACAACCATAGCAGAAAGTAAAGGCAGCAAAATTGAAGAAAAGATGAAAACTGACAAAAAACACTAGAGTCGTCCACCAGAATGGCCCTGCCTTCTGATATATCACCCCCCTTTTACTCCTTTCTCCCTCTTCTCACGTACATCCTCTTGTCCTGCTGGCATAACAGATTTTCTCCCTTTCTTGCTGACGTCCAGAACCTTCTACTCATTCTCCATTCATCCTCCATTTTGCACTCAGCAGATGTGTACTGAGTTGGACTGTGTCAAATTCTTTAATGTGTAACCTGCTTGCACATGACTTTGAGCCTAAAACCAGTACATATTTATCAAGCCCATAAGACCTAGCCCAATTCAATCACTTTAACCCAAAATGCCCCTATTTGCCCACTCACATAACAACTGCTAATTTGTAACTTAAATCCCTGTCTAACATCTATAACCAGTTCAACAAAGCCATTTAATTATGCAAAAATCAACAGTTTTTATCATTAATCAATCGGCCAGTTTAGAGTTTGGATCATGGTTACAAGTCCTACCATCCAGTTCTGTCTGGTTTTTTGGATGATTGCAATGAATGTGTTAGATACGAAGCTTTGCTGGAGGAATTAGGAAATATAATAAATTGATATCTGCTCAACATACAATATTTATGTAAGCAAATGATTCATTCAAATTCATGCCCCGGAGCTTTTTAAGTTGGTCATCTTTTGTGTTTCAGCATCAAATTTGTTATGACAAAGTAAGTTCTGTATGAACAAAAGTAGAGAAAAACCAATATCACTCCCATGTGTAGCACTGTTCTTGCTAAATCACCAATATCACTACCGTGGTAATTTTATTGACTAATGTGGATTTAGATTATGCTGATGATCTTGGGGAACTCTGGTTGTCACAATAAACAATTATCACTCTTGTAGGATTGTCGATACCTTAGCTAAACAATAGATACAACTTGCATGCTTGTTAGTCCCTCTAAACTGCAAACTTGAAATCCTCTTAGCTCTATCAAAATGTTTCATCTCAAACTCACCACTAAGTTTGGCCTTTAGTTTTTCAATTGGTGTTTCTTTACTGGGCTGCCGTTTAGAGAAAGGACTTGGATTTAGGCTTAGGATCAGCTCATCAGGGACTCAAGTTAACTCAGGCTTGAGTGATATTGGTGGAAGCTGGGTAGTATTATGGTGGCATTTCCCTTTATTTGGTGTAGTGGATATTTGTTTCTTGTTATTTACCCCCAAAAAGGAAAAAGGAGAAGAAAAATAAAAACAGAAACAGAAAGGATATTTGTACCATATGTCGAAGTGCAAGGACTTCTCTTTTAAAGAAACTCTTGGTTTAAGTTTATATATTGCTGATCATTGTTGCTTGCTTTGTGGTTCAATGGATGGAATGTGAGCAAGCTAATATTTCTTCTCCATTTGTTAGATCAATTATTGAAAAGCTTGGTCATGAAAGAATTTCAAAAGTAAAGATAGTTGGGAATGAGGAAGTTAAACAGAGTCTTTATGGCCAACTTATTACTCACAAGGGATTATACTGGGGTGTGGATGAGGAACTTGCCCAGGAAGCAATAAAGGCAGGTAAAGTCTTAATCCCTAGTTTATTTGCAAGCTTTCTTCAATGGTATACTATTTTCAAGTGCAGAAGGTTGGGTACTAAAGGGCAGTTTTCTTGTTTTCTTGGCCAGCTTTGGCTGAGAAACAAAAAATAGCAGAGGATGTTGCTTCCATACTGAAGCTGAGTGTAGAGATTGATACAAGTTCATCTGAAAGGTAGCTCATTTTCTATTTTCAATACAAGTTCATCTGAAAGGTAGCTCATTTTCTATTTTCTTTGTGTGGATGTGTGTATAGTTAATTTTTTCCACAATCTGTTGCTCTGAGCTAGTTCTTTTTGTCCTGTTTTCTACATTGTTCTCCACGATCTGTTGCTGTCAGCTAGCTCTTTGTGTGAGTGCGTGCGTGTGTGTGTGTTTGTGTTTATTTATTTAGTTTATGTTCTCCAAAATCTGTTGCAGTCAGCTAGTTATTTTTGTCATAAACAGTCAGCAAATGGATGGTAGAATTGTAATATGATATACTGGCTAGTCCTGATATTGGTCAGCTTGTTTAAGAGCAGTTGTTCATGGTGATTGATGATGCTTGATAGTAACGATGGCTAATGCACTTTGGCATTCAGTAGAAAACCTTCAAGCCAAAGATACACAGTTTGTGTCATATATATATATATATATATCTGTACAGTATTTCTCTTCTTTCTCTTTATAAATAGTTATAACAATCATTTATCGGTTCAAAATTGAAAGCCAGACTGCCAAAAGGTTTTTGCATGGTTTTCCCAATCGCTCAATCTTTACTTCGAGATATAGTTAGAGTTGCTCATTTGTGGTTTCTCTGAAGCAAATTCAATGGACCAACCATTAGGATCAGCAAATTTTGTATCTGCATAATAGTGTTTTGTGAGTCATATGCACTTTGCATTTGATAGCTCATTTAATAATCATATTTAGTGTTTTTTCTGGTGGCCCTAAGTTTGATCTGATATCGGGAAAATTATCCAGCTTAGAGAAAACTGTAGCTGCATTGCGTGCCGGGGCAGAATATGCAGAAGTACCTTTCAAAAATTGTGTCCTCATTGCAGGAAGCCAATCGGGAGTTTCTGGAGCTGATCAAATAGGCATGCCATGCATTGTTCTACGGAGCAGGTAAAGGCCCGTTTCTACATTTTCCAATCTGAATTTGTGCTTTCTTGTCTTCTTTTTTTTTCAATAATGTTTTGCTGCTAACTAAGTGTTTACTCTTGTATACCCCCTTGTACTTGGGCTATGCCTATTCTTATTAATATAATCTTTTACTTATAAAATAAAAAATAAAAATTTGCTGAGGATGATGTTTCCACTGTCATTAGCAGCACGTCGACACACAATCTCATAAGAATTTAAGGTCCATGAAGAATGTGCTCCTCCTACATAGCCCCCATATGACTTCTCAATCTTGGCTGGCTGTAGCCAAGGTCCTTTAGACCAGATGGCATAAGGCCTGGTCTCCAAATGGGAGAACCAAGTTCGAACCCCCCACCCCTATATCAAAAAAAATATTGTTGCTCCTCCTACATAGCCCCCATATGACTTCTCAATCTTGTCTGGCAGTAGCCAAGGTCCTTTAGACCAGATGGCATAAGGCCTAGTCTCCAAATGGGAGAACCAAGTTCGAACCCCCCACCCCCTATATCAAAATATTGTCTGGCTGTAACGTGCTGCAATTGCTATTAATCTGTTCTCGAGTCTTGCTCAATTCAATATTTTCCTTATAATTAATGTAATCTTATTAAAAAGGCACAGAGGGCGTAGCCCTCATATACTAGAAATATACAAGAAAACCCCTATTCAGAATAAAAAGAAAAACAGCAATTCAAAAACTCTGAAGGCTAGAAATATTACAGTATTATGAGGTACTATTCATGTATGAAGGGTGTTGAGGACAATCTTTGTCATCTTCACCACCAAAGCTTCGTTATCTTTAAAGGTTTGTGTAGTTTCCTCTCTCCAAATGCACCGCATTTGGCATAAAGGAGCCAACCTACGTACTATGAAAACTTTACCATGTGCCTGCTTTCCTCTCTAGCTCTCGAAGAACACCATCACCCTTCTATGCCTAACCCAATCAACGTCAAACCCCTTGAATAGCTAAAAGCATAAATCTCTTTATCAATATTTGTTTTAAAAGAGAATATGATAATTCATCTACCATGGAGCTTGATTTGTAATCACAACATGATCTGAAAAATAGAAAAATAAAAACATACCTAGACTAAAAACCAACTTGAATTACAGGATCTGTTTTTTCTTCAACCTCATGCAAAATAAAATGAAGTGGAGACAAGATTGAGAATTAGCATGGGAACTAATATCAGTTGCTTATGAAAAATAATAATCAAGTACCACAGGCCACGGAGAAACAACACTAGAGGAAAGAGATTTCTTTTTAACCTGGGTTGACCTTTTCAATAAACATGTTGGTGTTTGACTTTTGGAAATCCTTACATGTATTATGATGAAAATTATGCCTACAAAACCAATTTATTTACATCCATGTATGGTTTTTTATGTGTTAATAAATACTGCAAAATTCTGGAGGGTGATTAACCTTACGACCTGTAGTTGTGGAAAATGATTAGTATAACCAGTTGTGCATGACTAGCACTTTTTATTTGAGGTCGTGTACTAGTTCTTTGTTGTGGCCAACATTTTTCATGACATGAGAGTTTGTGATGGCTCTGTGTTATATATATCTATATATATATATATGTATGTATGTATGTATGTATGTATATATATGTATGTATGTATATATATGTATGTATGCATGTATGTATTGTATGCATGTATGTATATATATATGCATCAGGTATCCAGGAACAAAGTCCCAAATAGCCCCAAGGGTGCACAGGCCCTCAGTAAGGAATTTTATGCAAGTGGACCTCGGGTTACTCAAGGGGAAATTCCCCAAGTTCGATGGCCCCAAAAGTGTGAATATGTAGTTTCGAATTTAGGATGTCCAATGTATACAGCTCCCCCAGGACCACTATGCCACCCCCTTAGACTCACCATGGGTTATACTAATCATTTTCCATAACTACAGGCTGCCAAACCCTACGTCAAACTCGATGTTGCCGACCCCACATTGGAATTACTTACTACTCCTTTTAATGTTTACTCAAATGGTCCCAATATGCTACAACTTGCTATATGTTGCTATAATTTTGATCAGTAACTATGTTGCTATCTTATTCCTTCCATTTTTTTTACTTATAAAAAAAAAAATTCCTTCAATTGTTTTTCTTCTAGTTTGACCTCTAGAGCGGAGTTCCCTTCTGCAAAAGCTATCATGGATGGGTTTGGAGGTGCAGATCTGACAGTCTCAAAACTATGCCAGAAGAGATGGTCATGAGAGTCATGTTTGTTTCTGTGACGTGAGTCATTCATCTAGGCTGTTTTTTTTTTTTTTTTGTTGTCTCCAAGAGTGATGAATCTGACATCATTTCTAAAACAGAGGTGTTGAGGTTGAATGTATGTCATTCAGTTCTATCTTAATCCGGATTCCTTTTGGTTTACTCTCCTCACTACCTTGTTAAGAGCATTTGATAAAAAATGTTGTGGATAGTTCAACGTTGTTAGTAGTTCTGCAGAGCTTTCCCAACAATTTCAGCACCTTCCATAGTGGTAAGTGGTAGTAACTCCCCATGCACAGCTCATAATAGATATTATTGCACCAAAACCTGTGACTTTATCATTACACTAATTATTTCCCAAGATTTAGGTGCTCTTCTAGCAGAATTGTTAATGCTAACCCCATAAAGGCATAGACAGTGTCAACCTAAGAGAATCTCTGGATGCCATCATCACTGTGAAACACATAAAGAATCAAAAAGGAGTAGAGCTATAGAGGAGTTGTCACTAGATAATTAACTGGATTTGCCCCCAAAGAACTCTCAATGTCTCAGTTTGATCAGAAACCTGCATTTTTCCCAGCTCTGCTGCAAATGCACTTCCCAAACGCCCAGGAACAACTATTGAGAAAACGAGAGACAATAAATAATGATAGAGTTTTAGTAGTTACAATTTACAAGTCGGCTACTTATTGTAGAATCCATTACAGTATCTTGTTGATATAATGAGTTTTCACGCAAGTAATAGTATATTTGATGCGATAATAAATAAGCTTGTAAATACATTTTTTCTAATTAAAAATCAGTTTAATATATAGAAATAAAAAATCTATTTTCATGTCTTATTAGTGATCACATACCAAACCATTTTTAGCTACTGATTAGATGGAAAACCATTACCTGCGTTAGCAATAGAGCACACAATCTCGTTGGTGGCACTGGCACAGGCATGAAGAAGTTATGCATTTGAGGTTTTTATAGTAAGTCGATTGCATTTAGATGAAAAGTTACTTGCATAGTTAGTGTAAAATTATTATTTGTCTCAAAAGTTTAGACGGATAGAAAGATGTAGATTAAATTATTTATATTTTTATCTTAACATTTTTTCTTCAAGTCAGGGTTTGAACTAAGTACCTCATGTCTAATACGATGTAAAATCACTACTTGTTGCAAAATTTTAAACTAATAGGAAGAAATATATTTAATTATTTATATTTTGTTTTAACCATAAGTCCACCATCATGTTTGGGACTCAAAAGTTCCTTGGAATTTTTCTATACTCAATCCAAGTATCTTTTCAAGTGTGAATGGTAATTTGTCTTAATTACTTCGGAATCAGTCACAACACTATAGTAAGTTACACAACCCAATGTGATACACATGAAAAGGGGGCTCCCAAAAATATTAGACAACCAACTAGGGGAGGGCAGTGCCCCCCCCCCGGGCAACCCATCTCACTCCGCTCGGGCCTCGCTTGGGGGGGCTGTGCCTTTGTCCGCTGGATGAGGGTGGTGGGGTAGCCACTCGCATCAGGGGACCCCTGTGGATGCAAGGGGCGGGACGGGCTGGGCCCCTGCCCCGTATATATATATATATATAAACCAAAACGACATCATTTTATTCTATCCCTAAAAGTCCGCCCCTTCCCAACTCTTCCATCTCTCTTAGCTCTCTCACCTTTCTCTCTTGCACCCACACACACAGACCTCTCTCTCTCTCTCTCACACACTCTTGTCTTCGCCTTAGCCGAGAATGTGTGTCTCTCTCCTATGTTTTGTAATGAGGACCCTAAATTAATTTTGCATTTTACAATGGTTGTTTTGGATTGCACTATGGACGATGAGACTCATGAATGGATCTAGAGGATGGGGTTGTGATTTTTGTGTTGTGGAGAAATTTGTGTGAATTTGTGATGTAAATCTAGGGTTTCAATCCAAACCCCCCCAACCCCTGTGTCTCGACTCACTCTCTCAGACGCTCTTTTTGCCTCTTCTCTGCCTCTCTCACTCATTGTCGTTGCAACCAACTGTCGTGGTTGTCGAAACCCTTTTTGTTTCCATCTCACCTTGTAGTAGAAAGTATCTCGGACTCAAAACCCTAAGTTGAAATTCTAAAATCTGTTTGTTTTAATAGAGGATAGGGTTGTGTTTTGGACGCTATGGAGTTTGATTTTTGGTTGTTTGAATTTCGGTGTTTGAACAAATTGTTTTGAAAAACATTGGGTTTCAATCCGAACCCTTAAGGATTAACACCCAAATTAGTTTAGGAGTTCAAATTGAACCCCTAGATGATTTTAGGGTGTCGAATCCAAGACTTTGAATAATTTAGGGGTTCAATCTGAACCCCTAATGATATGAACTCGTGGGAATGGAATCACTTGAACCCACAATGAATTTGAAAACTCACCCAAAAAAGTCAAAATCAAGTCAATAGATGGAGAACCTAGACTCGTTGAGAACTCGTTTTAAGAACCTAGATTATATTAAAATTTAAACCCAAAAACCTATCTCAAAAGCCCAAATTACAAGGAGGAACGCCACAAAGGTTGTGATTTACCTTTGATAAGTTCAAAAGTTCAATCAAGAACAAGAGGAGTAAACTCAACTCATAATGAATAAATTCATTAGATTTCATAAAACTCTTAAAATGAGGCTACAAAGAATATTTAAAGCAAAACCTAATTAAAACTCTAGCCAAAATAACTCCCCATCTTTCAAAAATGCCCCTTGTGTGAATAGTGCCCCATCTACAGTGCGGCTACAGTACTCGCTACAGTAAAAGCCTAACCCTAGTTTAATAAAATAATAATTTTTCCAATATGCCTTTGCATAGGCCCCCCTTAAGTCCTTCCCATAATAAACCTAATTATTCTAAACTAATAAAATAAGTTCTTTAAATGAATTAAACAAATTGAAAGCCTTCAAGTGCTCAAGGCCTTTAAGTCATGTCGTTGCCCTCTTCTATAGCTTATCAAATGAATTAAAATTGGATATTCATCCTTCAAGCTCATCTTGAATATTGGGCTCTTGCTAAACTCGTCCCAAGTGGACTGCATCAATTCTTGCATTGTCTCTTTGATCTTCTTGGCTCTTGACCTTGTAATTGGCCCATCTGGAACTAGCAAAAGATCTTTAAGACTAGGTTCATGGTGGTTCCCATCATTCTCTCTTTCCTCAAAAGGATTCGACCTCAAATCTCTACCTGGATCAAGGGAAAAAAATGTTAGTAATATTGAAAATAGCAGAAACAAGATACTTACTTGGAAGACTCAGTTGATATGCATTATCATTAATTTGTTCAAGAATTTAGAAAAGTTCATCCAAGCTACTCCTGTCATCAACTGGTGAAGGCATTAAATCTAAAGGAGTAAATAGATTTGAGTTTATAAATAATTCCAAAAGGTTAAAATTGAGTAGCAACATATACACTCCAATTATATGTAAACTCAATGAATGACAAACAATACTCCAACAAATGTTCATCCTTACACCAAAATGATCAGTCCAATTATATGCAAACTCAATGAAATGCAAATGATACTTCTGTAAACGTTCATGTAACAAGTCAATATATGACAATTGATGCTCCCACAAACGTTCATGAAACACACCTAAAACATTCCTAACACCAAAATAATCACTCCAATTATATGAAAACTCAATGAATGATAAGCAATACTCCCACAAACATTCATGCAACACGTTAATGAATGACAAATGATACTTCCACAAACATTCATGCAACACGTTAATGAATGGCAAATGATACTCCCACAAACATTCACGTAACATATCTAAAATCTTCTTTACACCAAAATGACTCATCAAACCAAATCCATGCACAATCACCTCACGCATAACACTAGTAAACTCACAAAGTCTATTCTCTTTAAACAAATATCAGTCTAGTCTATAGAACTGACCAAATGATGCATTCTCACGTACTCCATACACACTAGCCAAGCCATCATCATTAACATACAATTTCTTATCATATTAAAGTCTCAATAACTTTGCATCTAAAATGATGACAATGACATACCTTCTTGCTAAAACATCAACCACAAAATTTTTCTTACCTTATGTGTACTTGATTACATGAGGAAATGTCTTAATGAATTGCACTCACTTGGCATGCATGCATTTTATTCAACTTACCTTGTCCCTTCAAATGCGTCAATGACTCATATTTTTTAAAGAAAGGTTGGGTAGGGATTGTCACATCTGGCACAAAATCAATATAATGCTCTATCTCTCTAATGGGTGGCAATCCACTAAACACACCGCTAGAAATCTTGACCTCATATTCCGGTAAAAAATAAACAACAACACTAGGCAAAGAGTCGTTAAATTCGTTAGCATAAAAACTTTCATTAGCATAAAAACTCACTTTTGTTTTTCTGTTTCTCTCTGTAATCTCTCTTTCTTTTTCCTGTCGTGGCTCAACTCTTTTTTCTTGACTCTCAGCCACCTCTCTATTTTTTTTTTACTCTCCCTTTTTCTTGATGTTTTGGCCTCATTCTTTTTTTTTTTTCTCTCTCTCTCTCTTTTTCTTTCACTCTCCTCTTTTTTTGAACTCTGGGAATCACAATTATTTTTCAACTCATTCTCTCTTTTTCTTGTGGTTTCAGCCTCACCCTCATCTTTTTTCTCTCTTATTTTTCTCTCGCTCCCCTTTTCGGCCTCACTTTTCAGTTGCAATTCGTCCCCATGGACATGTGTTGGAGTTAAATGAACAAATTTGATTATTTTTCCATCCTTTTCAAAACTGTCATGTTCCTTAATCGATCATGAATCACCTTCCTATCAAATTGTCACGGCTTCCCCAACAAAATATGGCCAACATGCATAGGCACTACATCACAAAGCACCATATCCAATGATCATACTACATACCTTGTTGTTGATGTGTCATCTAGTATGAAAAATGTTCTCGCTCTACTGCTCTGTATCATCCATCTTAATTTGTGTATTGAGTGCACGCTTGGCAACAAGAGAATTACTATACTCTTTATTCTCATACCCATTTTTAACATTAGACTCACGTCGCCTCCTATCTCTCATGCCCTGTAGATTTCTAATTACCGCTTCTTGATAGTCCATCATATCCCTCACTTCACCCAACACCAAGTTCAACCGCTCAAGCTGTTGTTGCATGGCTTGCAACACAAATGATGAGTTATTTACCATCCCTTTTGGTGATGAGTCACTCCTATGAGACATCATAATGTGCTGCACAAAAAGCATGTTAGTGGAAAACCTCACACACTCTCTTACGTGTTTACACTCGAATAATGACACTCCACTCGTATTTCACTTTTAATTGATTTTTTCCCGATAATAGTATCACACTCTCATACATTTTACCTCAATAGTTTTTCAGCCTAAGTTCTTTAAGAACTAGTTGAACTAAATCAAGAAAATACAACCTTGTATTATTCCAACCAGCAATAGGTTCAAGAAACAAGGAAGAAATAAAATGACATGAGACTCAAGGAATTTATACGAGAGAAATAATAATTATAAACCAAGATACCAACTAGAAATATGTATTCAGCCCCTTTGATGATAAAACTCAATCAACAAATGTATTTCTTTCTCTTTGTTGTAACTATGTAGCAACCTTTGAATATGCTACCTTTTTTATTCTTTTTTTTTTTTTTTTGAATTTTCTTTTCTTTTCTTTTCCTTTATTTTATTTTCTTTTCTTTTTCTTTCCTTTCTTTTCTTTTCTTTTCTTTTCCTTTCTTTTCTTTTCTCTTATTTTCTCTAATTCAATCACAAACAGCAATATTCAATTGTGAAAATCAAGCAATTGAATTCAACCACACAAGAAGTGACAATGAAGTAGAAGAGAAACAATGGAACATCACTCCAAGCAATTGACAAACTTAGAGATGCAAGAAACCCTAGAACTTTGAAACCCTAGGTGATGTAAATTTCAGCCAAACCAAAAACTCTAAAAATTTCGGTAGCCTACTTTTTGTTTCCTTTTTTATTTTATTTTTTGCAACCCTATAACAATGAAGCCCTAGAATCAAAATTAAAGATGTAATAATTAAAAGATAAAATCAGACCTGATTGGAAACCTTGTTCTGATACCAAATGATATGAACCTGTGGGAATGGAATCTCTTGAACCTACAATCAATTTGAAAACTCACCTAAGAAAACCAAAATCAAGTCAATGGATGGAGAACCTAAAACCCATTAAGAACTCGTTTCAAGAACCTAGATTATATTAAAATCTAGACCCGTTGAAGAATCTGTCTCAAGAACCCAGATTACAAGGAGGAACGCCACAAAGGTTATGAGTTATCTTTGATAAGTTCAAAAGTTCAATCAAGAACAGGAGAATTAAACTCAACTCAAAATGAATAAATTCATCTAATTTCATAAAACTCTTAAAATAAGGTTACAAAGAATATTTAAAGCAAAACCTAATTAAAATCCTAACCAAAATAAATCTCCATATTCCAAAAATGCCCCTTGTGTGAATAGTGTCCCATCTACAGTGCCGCTACAATACTCGCTACAGTAAAACCCTAACCCTAGTTTAATAAAATAATAACTTTCCCAACTTGCCCTTGCATAGGCCCCCCTTAAGTCCTTCCCATAATAAACTCAATTATTCTAAACTAATAAAATAAGTCCTTTAAATTAATTAAACAAGTTGAAAGCCTTAAAGTACCCAAAGCCTTTAAGTCATGTTGTTGCCCTCTTCCATAGCTTATCAAATGAATCAAAACTGGATATTCATCCTTCAAGCCCATCTTGAATATTGGGCTCTTGCTAAACTCGTCTCAAGTGGATTGCATCAATTCTTGCATTACCTCATTGATCTTCTTGGTTCTTGACCTTGTAATTGGCCCATCTGGAACCTACAAAGGATCTTTAAGATTAGGTCCATGGTGGTTCCCATCACCTAATCTAATTTAGGGTTTCATATTGAACTTCTAAATTAATTTAGAGTTTCGATACAAAACTCTAATTTATGTTAGGATTTCAGATTGAAACCCTAAATTGGGTTAGAGGCTCATAATGAAACCCCTAACCTAATTTATTTTGAGGTTTCAATTTTGAAACCCCATATTGTAGAGATAGCCTATAGTATTTTCGTTATCTATATTTCTATCATAGCCTCAAAGTCCATATTTAACATCAGGAGTGCATATTAGATCCATTTTGGAGTTCATTATCTCTTACCAATGTTGAGGCTTCGATTTGTAATAAAAATTGGACTAAATGGAAACCAATTCAGTTTTGGAAGGTGGTAGGCTTTGCGAAGAGCTATGAAGAGGAGGGTATTGATCATCCTGAAAGCGATAATCACTCTTAATTCATTATTTTACTTTTTTTTTATAAGAAAATATTCATATATTGCATCAAGGATTGCAAAAGATTCTTATCAGCCCATGCAAATAATTTGGGCAATAGAATTAGGTACATAATCCCCCCATACAACTAAATTCTCAACATTCCATACTAATCTAGCAAGTTTGTGAGCAACTCTATTACCCATGCAATCAACAAAATGACAAGAACAAACATCAAAATAAGACATCAATCTTTTAACTTCCATAACCAGATTTCCTAATCTTGAAGAAGCAGTTGGTTCTTTTTGTAACTCATCAACCAATATCTTGCAATCTGATTCTAATAATAGATGAGTAATACCTCTTTGAAGGCATAACTAGGGGTGTAAAAAAAACCGATAAATCGGACCGAACCAGTGGGTTGGGTCCGGCACCGGTTTTATTTTTCTTAAAACTAGTCAAAATCAGTCTAGTTTCTATTTTTCTTTTTCTAAAATCAGATCAGACAGAACCAGACCGGTTCATATATATATTATACTTTTTATATTGTATATAATTTTTATATATAATATATAACTATATATAAAATAGTTTGTATTATATGATAAATTACTAATTAATATAATATTAAATTTTAAAATCTTATATCACTATAGTCTATTGTATTAATAGTTATACTAATACTATATAGTGCGTATTAATAGTTATATTAATACTATGTCACTATATATTATAATATACTACAATATATTATCACTATAGTATTATATTCTATAATATACTATTATATATATATATATTATATAAGATAGTATATAGTATATTAAAACCGAAAAATCGGACCGGAACTAGTAAAACTAGAAGTACCGGTTTATGGGGGTAACCGATATGGAATCGGTTCTTGAAAATTCAAAACCGGTGCATACTGGTTCAGTTTCAGTTTTGTTCAAAACAGGACCAAACCGAACCAGTTACACTCCTAGGCACAACTACAAACCTCTTGGCATTGCCACCAATTCTATTGTTTCTGAATCTTCAATAAAATGTTTCACCTTATTTGCTGCAAGTACTACATCCCCCCTCTCATCCCCAAGTATGACCCCAATACCAGCTTTCATATGATCAAATAATAGAGCCCCATCAATATTAAGTTTGAGAAAACCCACTGGTGGATATCTCCAGTTACACCTTACATTGATCTGATGTGTTCCTCTATGCTGTGAGAGAACTTTGTGACAGTTCTTCAAAGAGTTAGCATGGTCAACAACCTGTTTAGGAGTAAGTGAAGTAGATTCATGAATCTTTTTATTTCTCCTAAACCAAAAGTTTCATGCTATCAAGAAAAAAGTTTGTAACTCCTCTGCAGAATAGTTATTATGCAAATGTTGTATTAGATCAATAAAAAATAGTGGCTTTGGAATAACAAACAGAGTAGGCAAGTAGCACATCCATATTTCAATTAAATCAAAACAATGCACAATAGCATGTGCCAAATCTTCATTCTGCTAAGTACATAAACTGCACTTTGGATCAATATCCACATGTTTCTGAAGCAGCTTTGAATAGGTTGGTAAACAATCTTGACATACTTTACATGCAAAGATCTTTATTTTATTTGATAACTTCATCTTCCAAATGGCTTTCCATAGCTTAGTAAGGTTACTGCTCGTAGAGCTCTCCTCTACTAAATTATACCTGCTATTTTGGATCATTTCGTATGCACTATGAACACTAAATTCACCACTCCTTTCTGCCAACCAGATCCACTTATCTTCATAATCCATTGGAGATATGACCTCAAGAACAATAATAGTCTCCACAAAGCAAATTGTCAAAAGGTGAAAATGAAATGGCTAAGTGCCTTATTTATAACAAAAGCATAAAAGGAAACCCTAAAGTGGTTCCTTGTAAATGATGGCTTGGATGGGCCGCACGTGGCCCTTGGCAAGCCTTGGCCCATAGTGGCCTAGGTTGGCCCACAGCATGGGCCATGTGCTGGCTAACCTGACTTGGACTGGGCTAGTAATCTTTAAAATTTCTACAGCTATCCTTGGATTGAAGAGAGCTTGTAACGACCCGGCCCAATAATTTTATATTTTTTATTATTATTTGTTTTATTGGGTCAAAAAGCCCAAACCGTGAGATCTTGTATCAGACTCCACATTCCACACGATACACTTCCGTTCCCACTGCATGCACGCATCTTTCTATTTTTTCCTAGGGTTTTTCCCATCACTTATTTATACATGTATAATGCACATAGAAATTATCTCCTATATTTCTCTCACGCACAAACATTAAGCCGCCTTCATGATTCGAAAATTGTCGTGCACCAAGCAAGCTACGTAGCAAGGATCACGGCAAATCCACCGTAGCACCAGTGCAGTTCCTCCCCTTGCAGCAACTCCATGCTGACACCACCATCATAGAAGGGTAGATTACTACCCAGCCCCATGAAGGAACCGCAACCACCTTGCGAAAACCGTCAACCGCAACCTGCACCACGTACGTATCAGAAGCCAACCATCGGGAGCCTAAAACATGCACTAACGCCACAAAAATGCACGAACGCAGCCCTATTTTGCACCCATCGAATAGAGCACGGTCAACAACAGCCATAAAGGGCCGCCACTTGACGATGGAACCACCATGGTGACTCCACTGCCCAGACCATGCATGACCGTGAAGCCCTCCATGCACTGTCACACGTACGCCACGCGGTGGCTCCTTGCCAAGCACCTCGACACTGCTAGTCCAGGTTGTTCCGCCACCACCCTTTGCCAGGGATAGCTTAAGCGTCATAGAAACCACAGGTCGATTATTTCCCGTTGAACCCACATCTTCCCGGTAAGCCCACAACCGTCACCAGCCTCCTCTCTCTCTCGGTTGTTTTCGGCTTAACAGAACTCTCCTTCTCTAACTCTCACTTCCTCTCTCAGTGTCGCACCTCCCTGCCCAGAGGACCACCCGGTCGCGCCGTCGTGACCCCTGCCAGCCACCCAAAGCTGCCGCACGTCAGCTTCTTCTTTAGTGAGTCCCCTACCTTGCACGCCTCTAATCGTTGCTCTGTGTTTCTCTACATAATATTAGTTGCTTTAGGTTTTGTTTTAGTTTGCTTCATACACATGTTGAGTTTTTACACAAATACCCTTTAGGCTTTAACACATTGCCTTGTAACTTTCCTATATCTACGGTGAAGATTATTTTAGTGTTATAATGTTACTACCCTTGGGTTGTAAGCCATGGCAGATTACTTGGACTTGATTTTATCATACTTATGTTGTGAGTTAAGTTTACTCTGAAAGGATATTGACTTGTAATCTTAGGCTTAATCTTATTTTATTTCAACAATAGTTTTAATAATTTTATTGGGCTTAATATTTTAAAAGTCAGTTTTTAATTAAATAAATACATTAGTCAAATGCTATTTTTATAAGGAAGTGTTTAAAGAATTTGAAATATATTTTAAAGTATATTATTGAGACTAATATTTTTTTAATATTCTTTTGTCTATTTAGTATAATTTTAATAAAATTATTATGTTAAGAATATTTAAACAATATTAGTATTTATTAGGTTTCTTATAAGATTTTATAATTATGTTAAGAAATGAAACTTATTTTAAGAATTGAAGTTTTATGATTTATTTTAAATAGCTCAAGTATTTTACTAAATTATAATATGTTATTAGTATTTAAGTAATTTAAATACCAGGATTTATTGATTATGGTATTAAACAAAAGATTTATTTGACTATCTTTAGATTTGTGAATTTAATTAAGTAGGATATTGGTACTTATTGTTCCCAAACAGATTTAGTAATAGTTATTATTGCGTATAGGTGACGAGTAACGAAGTGATATTCTAGAAGAAGCACAGCGAGGATTTGATCGCAAATTAGGATCATCACAGTTTAGCTTAAATATAAGTATCATTCAAGCCAATTCATTGATAGCCATTATTTATGCACCACTCATGTCATATGCAAACATGTCATCCAACATAGCATACGATCAAGTCATTCCGCATCATGTTCAGGTTCAGAAATTATAATTATATATGTATTATGTCATGCATCTCATATGTATAAGACACATAAGCTATCTTAAATTCAAGTGCAAGATAAAATCAGACCAGTTAATTAGATGACCATTCAGATGCATGGTACGAATGCAGTTCAGTTTTAGGGTGGATGTGCAAGCCACAAACTCAAGCGTGGTCCACCATAATATGCCAGAATACTATCAGTGACTTCCCTTGTTGCAGTGGGACGTGGAGCTAGTGCACAACCTGGCACACAGGATTAAGTGTGTTGGCCAGCCAAATTAGTCAGTTAATTCAGATCAGTCAGTTAATTCAGATAAATCAGTCATGCATAGCATAAGCATCAGTATGAACAGTCATGCATTTTAAGCTCTCAGCATAAAAACTTTTATGAAAACCTTATGTTTATTACGTTTACGTTGTGATTGACTCATTTTAGTTTGTTTTCATGTTTTTAACCACCCAGGTGAAGATGATGAACACGAGCGAGCAAGCCAGGATTAAAAAGAGCAGTTGATTTAGTTTCAGACCTTCTAGAATAAAATTTACTTTTGTGACATAAATTTTACTCAGTTTATTCTTTTAATATTTTTGGAAGATATTTTATTAGACAGTTTTTCTACAAAATAAATCCTAATTTCAGTTATTAAATATAAGATCTCTTGCCGGGTTTATTTTATGAAAAATACGTGACACTCCTAGCCTACAGGAAGTGGGTGTTACAGAGCCCCTACTTTATGAATTTCCCACCATCTTGTTTCCAAATTGATAAGAGAATCCACAGTTGTTGGTAATTTATTCTGCTATTCCACAGTATGATCAAGATGCAAATTTCTGTAACCTGGAACCCATGGATCATGCCAAATATTAATAGTCATCCCATCCCCTACTCTTTTTTGACAACCCTGTTTGAGATAAGCTCGTCTCTCATATCTTTCTCCAAGCATATGAAGGACTATAGCCTAAGCTAGACTTAAAAAAAATATGTTTTTGGAAAGTATCTTGCCTTAAAAACCGTATACAACAGAGATTCTTTTTCTTTAACAAGTCTCCACCCTTGTTTAGCAAGAAGGGCCATGTTAAAAAGCTTTAGATCTCTAAAACCCAACCCCCCTTTAAACTTAGAGCAACACATCTTCTTTCAATTGATCCAATGAATCTTCTTATTACTCTCAGTTCTACCCCACCAAAATTGAGCCATCAAATTTTCTAACTCTTCACATAGACAATCAGGTAGCCTAAAACAACTCATAGCATATGTAGGAATCGCTAGGGTCACTGCTTTAAGCAAAACCTCATTTCCTCCTTGTGATAATTTTTTTTCCTTCCAACTTTGTAATTTTCTCCAAACTCTAGTCTTAATTTCAGAAAAAGCAAAAGGCTTTTTCTTTCCTACCATTGGAGGCAATCCTAAATACTTCTCATATTGTTGCACAATACTACCTCCCCACAAGTTCCTTAACTCATCTTGCACATCTTCACCCACATTTCTATTGAAAACCATACTAGTCTTAATATATATTTCATTACTTTACTTTTGCTTATAATATATTGTGTTTAATTTATTTGACAAACTTTATTTCAAATTCAATATTTTTAGGGACAACTTCGAAAAAAGAGACTCAATCTCAATCTACATTGGCCATAATTTGACTTTGATACATTATTGGTTTGTTAACTTTGTTAATTAATTTATTGCAACTTGTACGTATGTTATTATTTTTCCCTAATTGACTTTCTTTTCTTGTTGAGGCATCATATTATTCATATCCTCATTTTTTTTTTTTTTTTGCTTTTTTTTTTTTTTTTAGGATTTATGGTGTCACTTGGAGTTGGCAAATGCTTGCTTGTTGCTACATGTTGTTACCTTTATTTATTTAGTTTAATGTATTTCAATTGTGATAACATTATTACTCATTCAAGCTATTTGACAATTTGTAGTATTTCTAGATTGATTTGTAGTAGTTTTAGATTAATGTGTTATAATTCTACTTGTAATATATTAGAATTATTAGTTAGCAACTGTATTAGGTTTATTTATATTTAGAGATAACATTTAATTTTATTTTTTATACATTTAATTTCAATTAAAGTGAAAACATGTTTTGTGGTCTAAAAAATAACTCAGAAATAGGTTCTGGACCCAATGGGCCCATTGAGGCCCACGGGTGGGCACTCGCCCAAGCAGGACAAGGTCGGGGGGCCCACATAAAAAAATTACTATTAAAGGAGGCCCTTATCTTGGGCTTTGGGCCGAAAGGGGGCAATGGAGTGGACCATATGGGTCAATTTCCGATTTTTTTTTTTTTTTTTTTTAACTTGGTTGAACTTAATTTGGGATCTTCACTTCTCTATCTGTAAGTTTGAATGTTTAGTAATATTAGTTGTTTAAAAATAAAAAAATTCAAAGAAAAAAAGATAGATGGAGAGTCACGTTGATATCTTTCATGTCTTTTTTATTACTATTCATAGATCATCTCAGTATCCGAACGTAGTCTTAGTATTGACAATTTTCTCTCTTTTTTTTGCTTTATTTTCCTGCGTCTTCTAAGGAAGCAAAAAGAGCATTCAAAAATGAGTTTAAATACAATGGAGACAAGCTGGCATATGGCTACATATAAGAGAGACAGAGAGCACTCGAATGGATTGAAGTGGACAATATGCAAATCAAGATCGGCTAAGGTTGAGATTTTTCTTTTTTTTCTTTTTCTTTTTCAAAAGGGACCTCAATCCTGTACTATAATGCTGACCTGTTAGCCTTTTATTGACCAGCTTTACACCAATATCGGATTCAAAAGATATTCCCCGTATTCAAACACAACAATGTAATAATGCTATATCTCAAACAATAAAATACAATAAAATATAAATAGTCAACAAATAATTTTTATTAAAATAAATTTATAAACTGACGTAATTTAATGTGATGTATTATCAATTGTATAATATATTTTACTTTAAAATACAATAGTAAAAGATACAATAAAAGAGAAATAATCAATAAATAAATTTTTATTAAAATAAATTTATAAATTGACGTGATTTAATATAATATACTATTGATTGTATAATATCTTTTACTGTAAAATACAACAGTAAAAGAGAAAACAAAAGAGAAATAATCAACAAATAAATTTATACATTAATGACATGATTTAATGTGGTGCATCATCCCATTGTATAAATTTGATAGTTACCTTAATTTGTAAATTTATTTTTATTAAATTTATTTATTGATATAGCATATAAACCATTTACACAATTATATTTTAAATTATGAGCATTCTTATAAAATAATTTATAAAAATGTTCTGAATTTAAAACATTTAATATTAAAAAATATTGTACGGTCTGTTTTGAATACTGTGATTCTGTCTTGAACGAGAAAGATAAAAAGTACTCTGTTGGTACGAAATTTTCCCAACCATTTACCACAGCCAAATTCCCCAATCCTGCATTTCCTTTCATGTGTGTATTTATTTAATGATAAATTATTTGTAAAATTCTCAAATAGATAAGTTTAAATTTTTATATATAAAAAAAATGAATCCTATCCTTAAAAAAAATTATTCTTCATTAATAAAATTAATTTTTTTAAAAAAAATTTCTATTTATAACTTATAAGGAATATTTTAATTATAAATAGATTAAATAAAAATAATCTTATAAATTGATGTAATTTTATATAATTTATTAAATTATTAAATTATTTTTATTATAAAATAAATTTAATAGATTATATAAAATTAAATTGAGATTATTTTCGAATAATTTCTTTATAACTCATAACTTATATCTAACCTTGCTCTTATTTAATTAAAGGTAGTGTTATGGATTTTGAGGGTATCATATCTGAAATGGACATCTCACAGTCGTCTCCCATCTCTGTCACAGTCCCACTTGAATGTCTGACAGAAAGTATGGTGGGGCCCAACTACACATTGATCACCCAATAGAGAGAGGGAGGGGTCCACTTAGGAAAAGACGAAGTTGCCCTAAAAAATGTACCCTAAACAAGTGGCAGGCTAGAGTCCAAAAACTAAGAACGAAAGGGACTACTCAAGGAGGGTCGTGACCCCATGTTTTTGCCACTCTCTCTCTCACAGCTTAAACCTTTTGGTCAAAGTAGTACCCTCTCATATTCCAAGCTGAGCATAATTTTAGGGGAAAAAAAGGGATTGCTTACGTGTCATCTAGGGTTTGGCCTCGAAAGGTGAAATTGACATCTGTAATGTACTCATTGGAAAGGACAAAACTGTCCTCTTTTTCAGAAGATCCATGTAAATTATTAATTAAGAGAAAGGTTATGGAAGTTGGAATGTGATTAAGTTAATTAAAGTAATGTTGGTGTGATGGGAGTCTAACCAAATGATTAGGCCTCTCACCTTCTCCTCTTGTTTTAGCCTTTTAATGCAGATTTTGTTCTTTCCTTTGATTCTTCTTTAACAACATATTATACATATATCATGCTTTGCACTCCACCCTGCATGCACTCTCCTCATCATCAAACTTATGTCCTACACAACATACATTATAAATTTCAAATAGAAAAAACTTGGGCGGTGGTCCGGCTGCTCCCCTCATTAAGTAGCATTCTAATAGTTGTGCACCACGTAATTAGTTATAGTGTTTACTACACTTATATACACCGGATCAGAGATCCATACAACCACTCTCTCACTCCTCCTTCTTCTATACAATCCCAGATCAAACGAAATCCCACCCCACACTCATCTTCAACAGCACTCGATCCAGACAATGACAAAGACTTCTTACCATCTCAGAGTTCGGCTCCGCTTTCTCACAAAAAATAGAGATTTTTACACGCACGGAGTGCAAAGAGAAGTAAAGCAATGGAATTAGGCTTTGAAGAGAAGGACTTCCTAGCATGCTACAGAAGAACCAAATTTGCCAAGGAAATGGCTTTGGCTTCCCCTTTCGCTTCATTGGAATAAGTCGTCCGTGCCGCGAGAGACATATGGTTCAACAAGGTTGATGTTAATGCTTGGCTCCAAGCCTTTTCCGCTCATCCCCAGATCGGTGATTCCACCCCTGCTTCCCACCACCACCGCATAAGTCCCACTAGCGCCTAGTTGAGTTCTTCGTTAAAATTAAATCTTAGTGTAGTTGAATACTGTTTATTATAAGATTACCCACAAATTGAAAATTGGAGGAGGAATTAAGTGAAATGGATTCTGTAGTTCCCAACTAATTTGTTGTCATCTCCAACCCCTTTCCCATTTTCTTGCTTTTTGTGTGGTGGAAATGAGTTTCGTCTTGGGAGGCAGGCTTGGTGGCGGTGCAAAAAGACCAAACAACGATTTCTGCCTCATTTGCATGTGGTGATTCTGTGTGGTGTGGTCTAACTAGTCTATTGTGTTTTTTCCTATGTGTCACTGTCTCAATTGAGGGCTGCTCTTCTATCTATAATAGTCCGACCATCCCTCAACGCTTCTGTTTCAAATAATCGTTGTTTTCGATCTCTTAATGTAATTGAATCCAAACAATCTCAAAAATGGGATATTATTGTTTCCTTAGCTTAGCTTCTGAATCTTGAAGCTCATATTCACTTGAAAGATGAGATTGTGCTTCTTATCATTGTAGCATCTTAGACCCCATTTCGATAATAAGATGAGATGATTTTAGTTAAAAGTTGAATAAAATATTATTAGAATATTATTTTTTAATATTAGTATTATTTTGAGATTTGAAAAAGTTAAATTATTTATTATATTTTATGTAAAAATTTTTAAAAAGTTGTAATGATGAGATGAGACGAAATGAAACTGTTTCTATATCCAAACAAGACTTTACCGTTGCATGGTCAAATGGTATACATATCTCAATGCTGGCATGTATGATATATACATGTCTCGTGACAAAATATATGAGATGTATATCTTTCATCTAACCGATGGAGCAAAATCATGTCTAGAGATGGACACAATTCATGTTAATTGTGTAGATCATAAATCGGATTTAGATTTTTTAGAACTTTTGTCGAAATTCTAGGCTGAAGAGAGAGAGAGATGAATATATAAAGAGAGCCCAACAACATTCTCGACTAGCATTAAATGTCAATAAATATTGTGAGACTTACTTTATACGATTATATGTACACTACTTTAAACCCTAGGCTTGGACATACAAATCCAAACCCGTGGATATGTTTTCAATCTACTCTTTGACAAAAAGCTTTGAAAACTCTTAGCTTGAATTAAAAAACATGGAAAAAAGGGAGAGAAGTTTAGACTCTTATTACAAAGCTAGCCCGTAGTTAAATCTTTGTATTTTTATTTTTTATTTTTTGGTAATCATGGATGTATATATTAGATTAAAATAGAGATACAAGATGAGATGATTAGGGTGGAATGCCTCGTACAAAAATATCATTACAGCAATTATAGTGCTCAAGGGAGAAAAGGTAAAAAAAAAAACCATGAACCATAGATTCGGACCTATGTTCCTTGGTTGAGCCAAGGAAGCAGCCGACAAAGGTACTTTGCGTTTATCCAACAAGTGGTTTGATTGCTTGTGGCTTTGAACCACAACCAGAAGAGAAACGCTTATGTTCAATGGAATGGTGTATTTCATAGGAGAATTCCACTTCCACTACTTTTATGTTCTCGTTCGAGAAAATCAGAAACATAGTTGGATGACTAGAGCAAAAAAATACCATCGTCGAAGGAACCACACGTGCACTGGCCATTGTACCAACACACGGGGTGTGGAATGAGCGGATTTGTGACGATATGTGAGTTTAGGGATATAATCGGTCTGGTCCAATCGGTCTTGGAGGAGAATTTCGGACCTACCGCTTTTTTCAGTCCACCAAAAATCCAAACCGATAAGGACTTTGGACTGGATTAGACCGCTTTGGTTCTGTCTACTCAGTCTTATTGGGATATTTCGGTCCGAGCTATTTTTTTTCAAAATTTTGACAAAAACTTACATAAAATGATAAAAAAAAAAAAAAGTGAATGATATAAACTAAGTTGTCTAACTAAGTATATATTTATCTAATTAAGTATTTTAATTAAGTATAATAAATTAATAATGCTAATAGTATGTGTACTATCAGTGATTAATAGTTAATAATTTTTCTTACAATTCTTAACCTTTAGTTTTTATATAATCTAAGCATAAATAATTAGATTATAAGAGAATTAAATAATTAATTATAATTAGTTAGAAGAAAATTACATAATTACTTGTTTTTAATTTATATAAATATTTAAAAAATTATAAATATCATATAAAAAAATTATTTAAAAACTTGTATATTAAATTCAGTCATGTTCAAAGTGAAAAAACCCTACCCCAAAATGGGACCGAAAATTTAATTTCTTTACTTTCTTAGATTGAGATCGACCGGTCTCTTAATCAGTCCTATCTAGACTGATTAGGGTGAGTTTGGATCACAAACTCATTTCAACTCATCATTATAACTTTTTCAAATCTCAATACAAAATATAATAAACAATTCAATTTTTTTTCAAATCTTAAAATAATAATAATATTAAAAAATAATATTCTAATAATATTTTATCATCTCAACTCAATTCAATTCAACTCACTTCAACATCTAAACACACTTCAATCCGGTCGATTTTCTTAATATGAAGGAAAAATTTTATACCCCTACGTGAGTTAGACGCACTAATCAGATGATGACATCTCTTGACCCTCTGTATATTGGCGACTGGAAAGTACGGTGATGCAGCATATGTACATTATTTGGTAGGTGGACATTTTCAGATTAAGCAGAAAAATTATAATGAGGGTGAAATAATGAAGGTGAAAAACGTTTGCCAAGGAATAACATTAAGAGGGAAAGACAGCGGCCCACACGGCATCAGAACTTTCCTTAAAGGAAGGATTCAAGGAAAATTATTTAGGCAATGCAAGCTCAGTGTAGTCTTTAAAAATAAAAAAATAAAAAATAATATTACATATAATTATAAAGTACAATCATTTTAAAAAAAAAGTAAGATTTATTATTAAGAAATTAATTTTTTTCATATAGATTCTATATATATTTATTTTTTTAAAGTAATTACATGTCGTTTATATACTCATAACTGCAAGTATCATTTCTCTTATAAATAAATAAATAAACAAATTAAATTCCAAATTTTTGTTTGAAACGAAATGTCCGGATTTTACACGTTTTAAACTTGTATTTAATATTAGAGTGATGCTAGAGCCACCGCTGGTGGCTCCCGCTGGAAGCCACCACTGGCTCTAGTATGTGTTTTTTTATGTGTTTTTTTTACAATTATTTTTATATAGATATTTTTAACAATTTTAAATATTTTAAAAAAATAAAAAAAGTTATAATATTATTAAAAAACATTTCCTTAATCATTAAGTAAAAAAAAATATTAAAAAATATTTCCTTATTCATGAAGTAAAATAAAAAAATAATTTTTTTTTACTTCAAAATTAAAGAAGTATTTTTTAATAATATTATAATTTTATTTATTTATTTTTTTATATTTAAAATTATTAAAAACATCTATATAAAAATAATTATAAAAAAATATATAAAAAAACACATGATAGAGCCAACGGTGACTCCCAGCGGGAGCCATAGCGGTGGCTCTATCATTTTTCTTAATATTATTCAAAACTAGAAGGGCAGTCTTTTATTTTGTCAAATATTTAATTGCAGTATGGTCCTAGCTAGTCTATTTATTAACGTCAATTTAAAAACATATTTATTATATTTATATACGTATATTTGATAATATTATATATATATATATATATATATATATATATGAAAATTAAGGTGGAATATTCGACGCGACTAGTGAAAGTGTGAAACAGGTTCTATCGGATGCACAAAAGAAAAGAATAGATTCCAGTCTATGTGAGCTGAACACTCATCTTCCAACTCTCTTTTGCTTGTAAAGCTCCTACGGGGACTGGCTCCTAAGTCCATAAAGCTTCTACAGTAGAAAGAAAAAAACTTGCAACTCAATTACAAACGGGGGTGATGATTAGAGGCTATACCACGTGTAGGAGGGGCAGTGGAAATCATACTCTCACTCATTCTAATGCATGCAACACCATATCTTTTCTCTTCCAATGCTCTCTCTCTCTCTCTCTCTCTCTCTCTCTCTCTCTCTCTCTCTCTCTCCCTACCACTGCCTGAAATTTTTGGGGTCTGTTGATCTGTCAGTTTGAATGGATTTACCTTGGCCTTTTCTTATGTTGGTACGCTTGATAACTCTCTCTCTCTCTCTCTCTCTCTCTCACTCAGTTTTCCCTCACTTTGTGGGGAGCAGTGGTTTGAATAAGTAGATTCAGATTTGGCCTTTAAACTTTGAAGATTTTTGAAGTTTTTTAGGGGAGTGACCTAAAGCTCCCAAAAGGTTGAAAATTTTAAGGAAAAGGAGTAGTGGAGAAAGGATGATGGAAACAGGAAGCTGATCTTCTTGTATAATTGTATCATTCTCTTATTATTTTCAGATGCAGCACCATATTTTCTTCTCTTCCAAGCCTCTTCTGCAACACACCCAAACCATATAACAACCATCCATTTTCTTTAGGGTTAGTTAAGAAACCATTGATTCAGGTTTAGGCATACTCGTCGATGGTCTTTTACCTAAAATAGCAATCTTAGTCATATTTGACTACTTTGAACTCCCACATCAAATCAAGAGTACTCCAAAAGATAGAGCAAAAGAGCCAGATGAGGACCCATTATTGATTAGACGAAGCTTTACCCCATTAGGCCCATCTTCTCCCCTCCGTTTTAGATTCTACTCACTCTCTCTCTCACCCGTTTGTCAAGGCGTTGCATGCATCCTGGCTGATGGCTGAGGAAGGGGGTAACAGCATTATGAGGGACTATAGGAAAGGGAACTGGACACCAAGTGAGACAATGATTCTGATTGAGGCAAAGAAGATGGATGACGAGAGAAGAATGAAAAGAAGTGGGGAAAGTGAAGGAAGGAACAAATCTGTAGAGCCAAGATGGAAATGGGTTGAAGATTATTGTTGGAGAAAAGGGTGTTTGAGGAGCCAAAACCAGTGCAATGACAAATGGGATAACCTTATGAGGGATTACAAGAAAGTGAGGGACTATGAGAGGAGGATAGCCGAGAGAGCCGAGGCCGGGGATGAAGAGTCTTATTGGAAGATTGAGAGGAATGAGAGGAAAGAGAGGAGCTTGCCCACCAACATGTCGCCTCAGATATATGATGTTTTGGTGGAGGTGGTAGAGAGGAAGGGAACAGCAGCAAGTCAGAGGATGGTAGGCGGGGTGCATGTCTCTACTTCCAATCCCAATCTAGGCTTTGTGGTTGAAAGACCCGTGGCCGTGGGTAACATCGCTCAGCCTTCCTTGCCGCCTCTTTTGCAGCATCACATCTCCACTAGTCAAGTTCCGCCATTAGCACTACCAGGAGCAGCAGCGCCACCACCACTGCTAACGGTACCTGCTCTCACATATTCTCAGCCAATGCCCACAGTAGGTACTCTCTCTCTCTGATCTCTCTCCCTCTCGTCTTCCGTTTTACATTCTGCATTTTTGTGGGTGAACTGAGAGTCTGAGATACCATTTCTTCCTTCTCCCACAATCCATCATTACTAGATTAGGGCGTGAGAACATCCTATGCTTTTAATGTGTGACCAGTTGCAATGGGTTTTGAATTAATGTCTGTTATATCCAATACACTCTGACGAGTACTTCCAGCACAATTTCGGTGTCCGGTTGAAAAATATCATACCCAATAGGCTAGCTAGCAGTTAATGTTTGTTCTCTGGACCAGGTAAATCGTGTTTTTGACTGATCATTTCATCACTCTAAATCGATGGCTTTTGGGGAGTCATAGTTTTCTCAGTTAGTATTGATTATTGGTTTGATTTGGTTCCATATATGATTTTGGAGATCATGCGTGATAGCTCAGATCCTGATACAAGTGAGCATTCAGACTCACCAGCAAAGAGAAGGAGAAAAGAAGGTGATCAAAGTGCAGAGGGAACAAGTGGCACTGCAAATACAAGCACCTCACATGAAGTGGGCACTGCAATCTCCAAAAGCGCTTCCATCATAGCAGAAGCCATTCAGGCCAGCGAGGAGAGAGAGGAGAGGCGGCACAGAGAACTTCTGAGCATGCATGAGAGAAGGCTGAAGATTGAAGAATCTAAGAAAGAGATCAATAGGGAAGGCATTGTTGGCCTTGTTGATGCCATCAATAAGCTTGCTGATTCTATCAATGCCTTGGCTTCCCACAAGAATCATCAGTCCCCTCCAAAATGATCATTACTAGTAAATAAACAAATATGCATGATTTTATAGCTGAGATAGAGATCAGAAAGTCAATTCCATTTGCTTGGTTTGTACATAAATCCCATTTGTTCCCTATTGTATGCCGGATTTCACTTTCATTAATCATTCTAATTATATATCATCATCCTCTATCCCCCTCTTTATTTGGTTTAGAGTGTTATTCATTAGTGAGACTTGTTTAATTAGATTCATTAGTGAGATTTGTTTTGGGGCAATATACATACATACATATATATATATGTATGGTTCTTATAAGATGATAATATGTTGAATTTGTTGGATTAAAATGGTGAGACCTCATCTAACTTCCATTCCATTACTCATTGTTTATTAAATTTTGATTTTTTTTAATCTCATGAACAAAGTAGATATAGAATAAAGGATGAGTGGAGTATATATAAGTATTGTCAAAATATTGATTCGGTCTTGTTTATTTTTACAATTATTCTCGTTTCATCTAATCTAATTATTTTATTTTTTTAAAAATTTTTATACAAAATAAAATAAATAATTTAATTTTTTTAAATTTTAAAATAAAAATTTTATTAAAAAAATATATTTTAATAATATTTTATTCAACTTTTAATTGTCATTTCAATTCATCTCATCTGCCAAAAAAAATTAAAGCATTTCAAGAACTAAATAATTAAAAACTTATTTCAATAACAAATACGAGATATTAATATGAAAATAGAAATTAAGTGTTTAATTTTGAATCAAAATGTAAAAAAAAAATAAGATCGGTTGTTCAATTTATTTGTTATCTAGAAATTGAGGAGAATAAAATAATTAAAGTTTGATATGAGTAATTTCATTTTCCCATTAAGAAAAGGATTAATTCTCTTACGAACAAAGATAACCCATACAACATAGAATTGTGCAAGCTATAATAAGGCTTCACCTAGCCATGGCAAATGCATCCCAATACCTCATGGATGCAAGAGACTTTTCATCGATCGTAATAAAAGCTATGGAGATGGAAGAGCTGGTTCTCTTGGCTTCTCTTCATGTGTGCGTACACTGGCCTGCCTCATGCAATGCAAAGTGTAGTAGTTTTAGGTTGGAGCGTGGTGGGCAGTGTGAAGAGGAAGCGTGTGGGGAGTGAAGAGCAAGCTCATGTATCATTTATGAGGTAGAAATGTTGCCCACTGAGGAGTACTGACTACTGAGGCAGTAGTACTTCTGATAAAACAACAGGTAGAGAGAGGTAGAGGGGGGGACTGGCATCCCAAAAAGACTGGTCAAAGGCGACCAGTCAATGATCCCTCTGCAAGATCACAGATGCTTGGACTCACAATTACTACACTGCCATTCTCTCTATTATTATCAATATTATTACAGAAATGCTAAATGATCACCCGAAAGAGTGTACCGAATAATTGTCCAGATGTAATTTTTTTTTACTTAATTATTAAAGAAATATTTTTTAATGATATGATTTTTTTTAAAAATATATTTAAGAATATAAAAAATAAATAAAAAAAATTTGTTCTTTGTTGGGACCAACTCGTGCTACATCCTCTAGCTTAGTGGATGTAGCAGAGCTCATATTATTATTAGAGAAATGATAAATACAATTTTAAGTATGTAAGTATCGTGTAATTATTTTTTTTTTCTTATTTTTATTGTTGGGAAATGATCGGAATACGGACACAAAATTAAGGGGATGAAAAGGAACAAATGCTAATTTTGAACTGTTTATTTTATGTTCACATGCATATAGTTCATTGAATGAAAAGTCCAAAGTTACATTTGTATTAGTGCTTCATCTTACAATATTGTGGGATATTACAAAATTTCTATTAATTCTCGCACTTTTGGTTAAAATATCTTTGATACTATTTGAAGATTGTAACAATTATTCAAATTTCAAGCTACATTTAAATAACTACTTAAGGTCATGTTTGGATTATATAAAAATCTTTCTTGAATGATGCTAGATACAGTCTAAGGGCTAGTTTGGAAAGTGAGATGAGTTAAGTATTTTATCAATAATAATAAGATAGTTTATGAATAGTAGTAAGATACTTTGAGTTCACTTTTTTTTGGGCTTAAGAGAATGAGAGAGAAAAAATTAAATAAAAAATATTATAAAATTAAAATATTATTAGAATTTAGAATTTAGTTTTATAATATTATTTTTGTTTGAGAATTAAAAAAATTGAATTATTTTTTATTTTTTGTTTGAAAGTTTGAGAAAATTGTAATGATTAGTTTGAAAAAATTGTAATGAATAGTTTAAAAATTTTGTATTTGAATTATATTTGAGAAGAAGATAAAATGAGATGAGAATTTTGAGATAAGATTTATTTCCAAACAAGTCGTATACAAGTCTTGCATACTTCTTTTGAAAAAAGTGGAGTCCACTATTAGAAAAATGATTTTTTCGTTCGAGTCTTCGATTTTTTCGAGAGGGGTGTGCATGACTTGCACATCCTGTAACTGCAAATATCATTTTTCATCTTTTAAAAAAGGTCTCAGTCAAAAAAGTTTCTTAATCAAAGAAGATATATCTTACTCCCAAATATACAAATATTTCAAATGTCTCAAAACCTAATCTCAAACTTAATTATCTTACAATTAGTCACAAACATTTCTAACCACATATATCTTACATGTTCGCATCTCATAATATGGTGCATCATAATCTAGATCTGACAAAAATCTATGATGTCTTCATCAATTTGACAATCTAGGATAACTATAATGTCCCTTCAAAATTCCTAACATGCTTATTATATATGATGATCAAGCAATGTGAGGGATATTACAAGTTCTCCTTAAATCCACTTAAGTTCTATTTTCCTGATTGGAATTGTCTTAACCATTTAAATAGGGTTTAAATCACATCCAAGCATGAAGCATGTACTCCAATTTGTTTTGTATTAGTCTAAATAATGTGGGATCTCGTTATCATCTTTCTATACTTAATATGGGATATTACACTATTTGTATTTATAATTTTGATATCAACACTAAATACTATAAGATCTACGTATCATATAAATTTATTTTAATTGTAGAAACATATTTGAAATAAATATTTGAAAGTTTTTTATTGATACACTAAACAAAATTATGTAAAAATATGTCCTAACATAAAAAATTATCAATATTTCAATTTATTTATATATACTAAATATTATGTATTGTATAATAAATGATATTTACTTCTTTTCAATATGGCTACTGACAACCATTTCTGATCATAAATTTAGTTAATAATATATCTTTATGCTAACGCAAATAAGGCAATTGAGGCTGGAGAAGATTAATTAATAAATTATTAATTATTCCTTCAAACTCAATAATTGTTTTCGTTAGTTTATAATAAATATAATAGACAACGGTTAAAGAGTGTGATCCGTTCAACATATGATAATCAATAGTATTAATATTCAATAATAATGCATGTACAATATTGATATCAAATAATGATAAAGAGTAATTAATTAGGATAGCAATTAAAATAAAATTTTTTTTTCTTATCAGTCACTATTTACTACCTTACATTTCACATCCTATACCTTATAAAAAATACTTTCACATTTTATAAAAACACTATAAATATTAGATGTGAGAGTAAATAAATAATAGTAATTATGTATAAATATTACATAATTATTTAAAAAAATATATAGAATCTACATAAAGAAAAAAAAAATTAATTTTTTAATAATAATTTTTTTTAAATGATTATACAATATTTATATATTTTATAATTATATATAAGATTATTCATATAAAAAAATTATGTGAAAACTGATTAAGTACGAGAGGTATAATGGATAATATCATTATTGGCTAACTTAGTAGCCTCAGCTGTATTATTGACTGTTCTCTCTCTCTGACAAAAGGGTGTACCAAAGTTGCCTTTTATCCTTTTGGGACAGAGAAAGCGCTTGAAAATAGTGGCTATTATTTCATCTTTTTATGCCCTTTTGCTTGTTTGGTGACATGCCGAAAGATATTCTCCATTTTGCCACTTTTCACATCCCTCTCTCCCATTATCTCCTGCACACCTCTTGACAAATTGGTTTCAGAATTGGGTCTATTTTTAATCCCACGTGTTTGAAAATTGCAAGGAAAAAAAATCATTTAGATTAATTGAATTTTCAAGAAAGTTGTTATCCCCAGGCAATATAATATTAATTTTACATAAAAAGTTACCATATATTATCTAAATTATCGCCCATTCTCTTCAAAAAAAAAAAAATTGTACACATAAAATAATTTTTAATTTTTTTATAACTTTTTACACATTCTAATTTTGAGGAATATTTTTAAAAAATGGCTTCTGAAAATAATATCATTTTATAAAAACACTCTCAATTTAAAACATAACTATATAAAAAAAAATTGTATGTATATCGTTACTTTGTCTAGTACTTTTTAAATTTCTTGAGTTGGTTTTAATTCCTCGAGTTCATTCATACCACCTAAATCATGCCTCTTGACTGGCTTTAATTATATATATAGAAAATTTTTTCTCTATCTATAACTATTTATTATTTCACACTCTACATTCTAATTACTCTCACTTTATGAAAAAAATTATAAATATAGGGTGTAAAAATAAAGAAAATGTCTTCTTACAAGCGAGTTCACGCACTAAATCGCGCATCAATATTGATATGTAAGACATCTATTTAATGAAATAGTACGAATTGAAGATAAAAATAATTTTTATAAGACAGAAAACCTTTTCTTCTCTCAAAATTTTTTTTTGATATGTTTTTTCTTTCAATAAAAAAAATTATGTCAATGTTAATACGCAGTTTGATACGTCAAATTGTTTGTATCTACAAAGTTAAAAAATAAATAGTAATTGATACATAAAACTCATCAAATACATATACATACATATATATATATATATGTATGTATGTATATGAGGAAGATCGAAATCTTAAATTTTTTCTACTTTTTTTTTTATTCTTTTAATAAATCAGACAAAATGGTGGATATAACTGGAGAGTTATAATAACATTACTCTAGGAGCAACCCTGAATCTGGTGTAGAGCATTAAATAGTTTTACAAGAAAAAAGGAAAAGGTAGGTCAGACACTATTTTTTTCATGTGTTTTGAAGAGGAAAACGTTGCTCTCACCTGTAGATGGTCCAGACAATTTTATTTATTTATTGAAAAGTGATAGGATTATTACTCTCTTATTATTTTTTTATTATTTTTTTTATATTTGATTTTTTTAATTTTTAATTTTACTTAATAATTAAAGAAGTGACTATTAATAAAATTATATATATATTTTTTAATTTTTTCTTAATAATTAAGGATGTTAAAAAAAATACTTAAAATAAAATGTTAAAAAAATAAATACATTATAAATAGTAGATGAGTAGTAAAATAGTAGTAATCTTATCACTACCCTTGTTTATTTAGTGATTAAGTAAGTACTTTTTAATAATATTATGAATTTTTTAAGAAATATTTAAAATTATAAAAAAAAAGAATAAAAAGAATTGCTCTTATTGGAACCCATCTCGGGTAGCACTGCTCTTTTGAATATAAAGGAAATTATGTTATTTTATCCTAAATGATGGGTAATGTCTTTATTTAATATCTCATCAAATGCTTTAATTTACCGCCCAAAAAAGAAAATGCTTTAGGTTATGTTTGTGTTTAGAGTTGATTTTAGATGATTTGTAAATTATAGTAAAAAAGTGATGAAAAAATAAAAGTAAAATATTGAATAATAATGTCAAATAATAGTGAAAAATAGAAGAAAAATAATAATAAAATATTTAAATAATAATCTAGCATAGGGCTACTCGCTGCAAAAAGTTGGGTATTTGATTAATTCTGTCTGAGTCGTGGCTTGTTGGGTGTAATTAATATAGGATTTTGCTACTAATTACAAGTATATTGTGTCAACAAATAGTCATTGTCAGGGGTGGCTGGGTGCGGGTGAAGGTGCAAGCAGGCATTAAACATGCGTTTTATAGTCTCTTTGAAGCGTTTTAAAACTTGTTACATATATTTTGTAACAACATAAGAAATAATTTTTTGAGATAGAAAATGACAAAAAGGTCATTTGTCTTTTTGTTTTTTGTTTTATAAAGATAATAATCATACCTTTAATAGAAACTAAATTTTATAATCAAATTGTAAGGAGATTTTTCCCCCAAAGGCCTAGGAAGCCCAGCCAAGATTGGCCCAAGATGAAAGGTCACAAATCCGGCCCTCTAGGAGAATTCTCTGTGCATAGCCTGCGGGAGGGACGATGCAGCAGAGGATGGAACTTGTCGGGGCTCAGTGATCTGAGGTCTCTCGGATAATGTCTAGTCATCGAGTACTCGCCCACACAGCAGGCTTGACATGCGGAGGATCGTTGGAGAACCAAGAGGATAAGGTTGGAGAACCACGCTGCATTTAATAGCTCTGCCGCCCGGACGACATGTCACATTAATGATGCCGTCATAGAGCCTCACCACATTAATGGGATTGTCGCAAGACCACACCGCATTTAAAAGATTCTGACAAAATGAACAGTACGAGGACTATGGACGTCATGGTGACAAGCATGATCTATTCTTCGAACTGATAGTATAAATAGCTGATCTTAGGTGTGAGGAAACTCTATCTGATTCCTATACTTTCTTACTTATTTACTACACTTCAAGAACACTTACTGACTTTGGCATTTGAGGCTCCCCGGCCCCTTGGCCGCCCTCTCAAAGTCACATACATTCTTCTCTTTGCAGGACCCATTATGAAGACTTGAGTTGTTGGAGTCTGGCCAAAGGGTGTGCGAAACACGACATCAACACAAATAATAAATGAAGAATCTAGCGCGTGCGTGGTTTGGGTCGTATGGGCTCCAAGGAGGAGAAGTGTTCTAGTGGAAAGGTGCTCCCGGGTGCAAAGACAGTAAACTGCAGCCACGCGTATGGTAAATAATGGCGAAGGCAGTGCCAAAAATGGGAACACGTCGGGATGGCTTACGGAGCAATGGATTTTGACCATATCGAATAGATCCTGGTATCAAGAAAAGCAAAGTTGAAGAGGAAGGTGGCCACCATGGCGACCAAGCCATTCACTACCGCAATAAAAGCACTTCTCCAATGCGAACAACTAGGCAGCGGGTTCAGTTGCATATAAGCTTTTGAAGTGGAGCCTTGTAAGCAAAAGGGCGAGAACGAGGAAGTGCAATAAGCAAAAGGACATGAACGAGAACAAAGGATCCGGGACCCCACCAACAAAAGATAGGTGGCTCCACCTTCTGACAAAAGGACCACCATAACGGGTAGCGGCTTGAGCGCCACTAGGGGGTACTCCGTCCACTAGGATGTGAAGAATACATCAGAGCAGCGAGAGATAGAAAAACAATGCAAAGAACTTTGAAAGGAAAGAAATACAGATGTAAGTAGGGTGAAAATTCTAACTGAGAAAAAGGTCCTTATATAGGCAGGGTGGACACTTGACTTGCTCAAACGTCATAATTCTGCAAGTCACCACTAGGTGCCACGTCTCCCCTCCCCAAAGAACTAGAATCCCTTGATTATCGCAATCAACGTAGTGCCTATCTGATGATATAACAAGTGGAGTTAATGCCAGTATAGAACAGAGTCATAACGCAGAAATTGAAGGGACACCATTTAATGTGGAAATGTAGTTGGCACGGTGTCACCACGTATGCAAAGTACGAACTGTTGCCTGGCGTGTGGCCAAACAAACCAAAAAGAGCATAAGAAAAATTCCTCCCAGACTCATCCATGAAGAATTGGTGGGGTAACCATAATATGAAGGGTTTTACTCCTACTATCTAAGTGCTACTCGGCTTGGGGACGCTGAATAGCCAATATGGCAGATCGTCCCGGAAGTCAACCTAACAACTCATGTCAGCCACTAGACACTCCAGTTTGTTCCATTAAAAACTTGTATGAATTTTATTTCACTAACGTAATTATCTTCTGTAGGGCGAAAGTCAATTGGTTTCAATCGATAAAATCAACTTCACCTAGCGGGAATTCCATCAACAACTCGCCCTCCCTTCCGCGAAGAGAAAAAGGAAGGCTGGCCTAGAAGGCTACCTTGTCCCGCTCATGGGAAATTGCAGACCAGCCCTTAGCCATGTACACGACAAAACCCCCATAAGCAGAATCTTCACCAACAAAACAAAAGACGCCAGTGGGGTAGGTTGGAAGGAAAACAAAGGTACGACTGGCACAACCACTAGAATGACGACAACAGCAATAACCGCATTCTAGGAATTACTATTCGCGGAGGCTAAACGAGCCCAATGTGATCGGCTAGCAGGGTATGCTGGGGCACTTGGACCCCTTTACCCATGATGACCACACAACAACAAGGAAGAAAAGGGAAAAGAGGCAAAGGCATGACGAGCAAAGATATGTGCATTATCCAGTATGTTTCTATGTACAAGCCGCTGAGGAAAAAGTGTGAATACATGTTAAAAAAAATAGAAAAAGGAGAAGGGGTGATACAGCCAAACACATGAAACCCCTACGTTTCAGCGCCAGGAGCACCAATCTTGATAGTCGTAGAAGCAGGGTTGCCCGACTCAACGGCCACTGGAACAAAGTTGGCCGAATCCGCTGATGCTAGCAAGGGTACAAAAGCGGTCGACATCTTCTTTCTCCCTAGGTTGCGGTTGGATTTAAAGGATGCCTCGCTAGTGGGGATGTCGCTACTGAAGATACTTGGTGAAAGATCGTGAATGCAGCTTCGGACTCTGAAGAAGAAATGACCACATCGATTTGCGACCCTCATTGATCCCTTGTCCCCACGCTTTATCACGAAGCATTGGGAACGGCCTTAGTTGCTTGTGTAAGGAGAGGCTGACATACTGGAGACTCTTCTGCAGTTGCCCTAACCATTCAATTTCTTCCCGCAACTGCCTCTTCTCCATCAGCTCTCTGGCGAGGTCAGCCTGGAGACCCTGATTGGCTTGCTCCAGTTGGGTCTTTCTTCCTTCTCACTTCTGCTTGTGCTTCCGAAGACGGCACTCCAACTTTTTCAACCTCTTGCACTCGCTCGAAAAGTCGAGCCTCATCTTCTCAAGATCGGACTTCAGCTATTCCTTCTCTTCCTTGTCGTTGCAAGAGTGATCCAAACCCTCCTGAGCAGCTGTTTCCTGATCACCCACGATGAAGGTCAGTTGAGAAACGCCTTGATGACACAAAAGCAATAATAAGAAAGAAGGAGGAGGGAAGATGGAAGAGAAAAAGTCAGGAAATGAGCAAACAAACCTTGCGGAAGAAGGATGATAAGCATTCAACCTCTTGGCCAATGGCTTACACTCGGCTCCCTTCCATGGCCAGCTGAGACAAGGAAGGGAGGGCCTTCGCAAGATCGGCAAATTCAAAGAACTCCCTAGGAACCGCAGAAGGTGTAGCCAGGTCCTCACTCACGCGCCTCGGGAAGGGGCTGATTGTAGCGTCAGGAGGAGAATCGCCACCTGCGAGATGGGTTACTACTTGAGCAAGCGGGTTAATGACCGGGATCCTAGGACCATTGTCAGCCTGAACTGAAGAATCTGCAAAGGAGCACATCGGGCTCCCAAGAACCTCAACAATTGGGGGAGGTTGACCTCCTAGGCCTTCCACATCCACAGGGTGGCTGGAGGAAGCTTCCCCCGCTCGTCAGCCGCCTCAAGAGAGTGACCCCCAGGCAAAAGGGAGAGATCTAAGAAGAGGAATGCTGCTCCACCCCAGGAGGAGAAGACGTAAAAATACTTTTGAGAAGGCTACACATCTCAGCCTCAACTCTGGGCAGCTCGCCAATCATCGCGAGAATGGGCACCGTAGGGGAACTGCCCACCTGTTCACTCGTTACAACTAGTGTGGGGACCCTTTCCGAAATCGGATGGCTAGTTTCTAAGGTAGCCATTCCCTGCATCGAAGGGCCCTGGCCCCTGGGAAGAGGTCTGCCCTCGGCTGGAACTCCCTCCCGACGAGGTTTCTTCCCTTTACATGTTGTAGGGAGGTCCTTCGAAAGCCTCCGAAGTGAAGCAGTTTGCGGCCGCACAACCAGCGACCTGTCACTAGAGGAAAGGTGCCGCAAGGGAGGCAGAGAACCTTCCAGGCTTTCCTCGGAGATAAGGGCCTCAGAATGAACATTGTCAGAGTGTTTCTGCATCTATTCTCGCACAATCGCCAGACGCATTAATTCGTAAGGGGTGGCTATCAGACGCACGACCTTATCCTCTGGAATCGTTCCCCATTCTGTTCGTATGGGGAACTCTCGACGGTTCACCTGACCTACCGGAAACTCCTAGCCACGGCCTGAGACAAAGAAAAACTTAGGGGACTAGTCTTTTACCTTGCGATACTGCCTGTCCAAGGTAACTAAGACATGGGATGCCTTGAAGCTGCACACATTCCCTTGAGGCAAAGTACTCTGTGGGTAAGAAGAAACTCACAGCCAATATGGTCCGCATCGTTCGGGTAGGATTCCAGCAAAACTTGTCGCCAAATAATGCTGCAGCAGGTTAATAATCGCGAGGCGTTCAGATGCAATTGAGAAGGGGCCAAGCCTAGGCAGTCCAGAAGTTTGCAGATGGGGCGAGGAAATGGAAACCTCAAGCCACACAAAAACATAGAAGGGTATAGGGCTACCTTGTTAGAATGACCCTCTGAGTCAACAGCACCCTCGTCAGGACCCGAAACTTCGAAGGCGACTGATTCTGGCACTCGATAGGTGAAAGCCAAAGAGGCCAATGTGGACTTATCAGTGGACGAACGCCACCCACTGCCCAAAAAAACTGGCCTGACGTCGGCAGAAATGCTGGGTTGAACGGATTTTTCAGAAGTCATCATTGCTAGAATGCGAAGTAACAGTGAAACTGGTTAGAAAAAAGAAGAATTGAAAGAACAAGAATGGCAGGACAATCGTAAAGCAATAAGAGTAAGTCAGGGCCCATTCCCCTGTTTTATAAAAGAAGGTGACGTTTGGGCTTTCGTAAGTCGTCACAACCAGGGTACATGCCGCTTCGATTTTTGGAAATGCGGTCTACGAAGCAACATCAACGCGAAGAGCCACCTAATACCTCTTCATTAATGAGTTTGAAAAGATGTGATGAAAAGATGAGTCCATCATGAGGAGGCACCGTCAGAAGTAGCCGGCCCACATGAGCTTCTTGGATAGTAGAAAACCTAAATACAATACTCGGCCTTGGGAAGAGGGTAGGGTAAGTCATGATATAATTCCCACTGTACTCGTCTGGTGAGAATTAGCTGGGTAACTATAAGGAGATTTTTTCCCCAAGGCCCAGGAAGCCCAGCCAAGCCTGACCTAGGACGAAAGGTCACAAATCCGGCTCACTAGGAGAATTCCCTGTGCATATCCTGCAGGAGGGACGGTGCAGTAGAGGATGAGACTCGTCAGGGCTAAGTGATCTGAGGTCTGACCACACAACAGGCGTGACATGCAAAGGATCATTGATCTATTGACAAGGAAAGCACGAACGAACCAGGGGAAGGGCAAACCGAGAGGAGAAGATTAGAGAACCACGCCGCATTTAATGGCTTTGCTGCCTGGACGGTACGCCACATTAATGACGTCGTTGTGGAGTCTCGCCACATTAATGAGACTGTCACAAGACCACGCCGTATTTAAAGGTTCTGACAAAATGAACAGTACGAGGACTCCAGACCTCATGGTGACAAGCATGATCTACTCTTTGAACTGATAGTATAAATAACTGATTCTAGGTACGGGAAAACTCTATCTAATCCGTAAACTTTCTTACTTATTTACTACACTCCAAGAACACTTACTGACTTTGGCATCGGAGGCTCATCGGCCCCTTGGCTGCCCTCTCAAAGTCGCATACGTTATTCTATTTGCATGGCCCGTTGTGAAGACCTGAGTTGTTGGAGCCTTGTCTAAGGGTGTGCGAAACACGATATCAGCACAAATAATAAATGAAAAAAATATGATTACCTAATAATATAATTAATAATAATAATAATAATATGATATATTCACATATTTTCTCACCTTTATTAAGTTTCAATATTCTATTTTTTTCCTAGATAACGTTATATATATAAATGATAGCAGACAAAGATTTTAGGACTTTCACCCACAAAAAAAAATGTGCAACAGTACCTATAATGTGAGAAAAAAAATCTCTCCAACGAATCATAAGTGAAATAGCAATGCAATTATGCTAAATAGTCATAGTGTTTTCATTGAATGTCTCTGATTGTTGCATGCTCTAATATTCTTTTGCTTATTTGTCCTCCATGTATTCTATAGGTAGATAATTCTCGTTATCATTATATGGTTGGAACACAAGATCCTTCGATGCATGATTTTTAATAAAATTATGAATAGCCAGCCGTAGACGCTACCGCAATTTTAACTAGTAGTTTATCGTAAGGAAAATTTGGCATATGGTTCAATATCTTCCATCTATTTTTCTAAGTTCCAAATGTTCTCTCAAAAGTACATCTAAGTGACAAATGTGCACGATTAGCATACCCATTGGTCGGTTGCCACGATGAAAGTCTTGAATGATATTGTTCCTTTCTATATGGCCTCATATATCCATTCATATGAGGATATCCAGCATCTACCAAGTAATATCTACATGTATACAATTTATGATAATGAATCAAAAGTAATGAAAAATCCATTTATTTATATTATATTATATAGTTCGTGAGTGTCATTAATTTTTATATTAAATTCAAACGTCTAGGACGTTGATGTAGAAAACACGATTCCTCCTTCCGAATAGTTTCCATAAAAATACATGTATCATGTGCTATACCTTCCCATCCAGGCCAAACAAAGGTCAATCGCATATGAAAATCACAAACATCCATGATATTTTGCTTAGTTATATCTTTTCTACCAATATATATATTGGTATTTGTTTTGTTGGAGAAATGCTAACTAGCTCATGGGTTCCATTATTAGCTCTAATATTATACAATCTTTGACGTATGACCAATATTGTTAGGGGTGTAATCGATCCGGTTCGGTCTGGTTTTGGATAAAATTTAAGACCGAATCGGTATGTACCAGTTTTGTATTTTTCAAAACTGATTACGCACCGGTTACCCTCCTAAACCGGTACTTCTGGTTTTACCGGTTTCCGGTCCGGTCCGGTTTTCCGATTTTTTTTAAATGTAAGTTTCACAATTTGTCATTAAAAATTTATTTATATAAAAAAAAAAAAACTGATTTAAATTAAAAAAAACTGTTTTATACTTTTATAAATATATTAGACTATATAATAATATTAATATTAGACTATTGGTATAGTTATAAGTTATATATTAGTATTAGTTATAAACTATATATTTAATATTAGTATTAGTTATAAATTTTTAGTAAAAACTTGTAGTATTAATTATAAGTATAACTATAGTCATTAGTCTATATTAGACTATTAGTATTAGTTATAAACTTTTAGTGATTTAGTATTAACATTTTATGTAATAATTTATAAATTATAATAAGAAATTATTTCATATATGAATATATATAATTATATATATTATATATAAAACTTTCACATAAAAATTTATAATTATACATAATATATAAAACTTATATATATATATATATTAATATATATATATATATATAATACTTTGTATAAAACTTATATATACAATAATACAAATATTATTTTTTATCAACTGGTCCGGTCCGAAAAATCTTAAAACCGGAACCGGCCGGTTTTCACATTCTAAAAATCGGTCTCGAACTGATTCAAAACCGGTAATACCAGCCCGATCCGGTCCTGACCGATTTTTCGATTTGAATTTATACCCCTAAATTTCGCTTATCTTTATGGATTTTGTTTTGAACGTCCTTAAATTCCCTATCAATAGGATTGATGATGTCAACTCATGTCATACGAGAAACGACCATCGATACAACATCAAAATGCCTACTAATAGTTTATCTTGAATGTTGAAATCTTTATTGCAGTACCATTATGTTCTCAAACCCATGACCTAAGGTAATCAAGAACATTTCTATCGTTTCTTCAATAGTTACATTCCTAGTGCCATTTAAATTATATCTTTCATTCATATTTTCCGTTTAAATCATAAGTTTATTATAATATAAGCTAAGAAATACATGTTTTTCCATCCTAAATTGTTGATGAAATCCGTCAGGATGACCATTTAAAGTTAGAATCTTTGTAAGAAACTTATGATGAGCTATATGGGGAGAGGTCCAACAAGGTTCTTTTATAATATATTTCCTATAATATTTAGTAGCCACCATTAATTCTAACACTATCAAAATATCAATATCATTATTATTTTTTTCTTATTCGTCATAATGATCACCATAACTTATGTATATCTTGAGTGATTTCTATAAAATAAAATAATAAAATAAATCATAAAGATGTAATGCTTAAGAATAAAACATCACTAGAAATAAAAATACATAATCTTAACAAACTCAACCATAACATTAAAATAAAGGATGAATCTTAACAACTTTTTGAATAATTTATCACAAGATATTAAGAAAAGAAAGTAAAAATTAATCCCTAAAAATATAATGATATTTCAAATATTGATTAATATTTATTCTTCAATCTGAAACGTTGGGTTATTGAGGCAATAAAGATATCTCTATGTGATTTTGTAAAGAGTACCTCATCACTTGCATCCCTAAGAATCGCATAGTCATTTTCTATATCGGCTATCTCTTATTCAAGAAAGGGTGATTTGTAAATTGGATCCTAAAATACCAAAATGTATCGAATTTATTTTTTTTTTTTTTCAATTTTCAGATTTTTTTAAAAAGTCTAATTAATCAACTATGTAACCATTTTCTATTCAAATAAAAGTAAAAAATTGGAAAGATAACTTGAAAAAAATAAAAGAAGTTCTTGCCCACTCTTTTATTTGGAAAATTGATGGTTGTGGCCTACACAACGAATCAAATGAGACTAAGAGGCAGGTAATGTAACGGCCTCAAAGAAATTAGACTAAAAGGTTTCTTTAATTTGTACAATTGGTTATGCCAAAGAACATAGGAAAAGTTTATGGATTAGAACTAGCTAAGATATCGGTTTGAAAGCAAAGTCCACTTATGATCTGTAAAGAAGAGAATGTGTACCTATTTGGGTATTTTGAGATACTTAGGATCATAATTAGACAAAAATAATTTCACCATTTGATTTGTCAGAATTTTTAGAATTTTATGATGTGATAAAAATGTTGTGATTTTCAGGTGCTAAATGGGCTAATTGAAAAGCATCACGTGTCATAAAGTGTGCCATGTCATCAACCAATTGTCACCAGCCATATAGGACGCCCAAGTTAGCTGGAAAACTAGAGAATCCAACCTTACACATGTCAAAATGATCACCTTCCAGTTGGTTTTCAATTTCACATGTCAAGCATAGTACACTTGTGTAAGAATGTTGTGTCCAAGATAAGACGAGACCATGCCCCTTTTACAAGATCTTACATTTCTCACAAACATCATGCCCTGCTCTTGCTGCCCTTTGAATTTACTCAAAAAAGTGATGAAGAACACCGGTGACACCTTATTCTAGTTCAAGTCAGACTTAAGGAGCAAGAACTGTATGCCAAACTCAGTAACTGCAAGGTTTGGCTAAGAGAAGTGAAATTTCTGGTATATGTGATTTTCAGAGAAGGTGTTAAGTTAGATGAATTAGAAATTGATAATTGTGTATATATTAAAGTATCAACTATGAAAGGAGTGATTCGCTTTGATAAAAGAGGCCAGTTGAGTCCAAGATATGTGAGATCATATGAGATAGTAGAGAAAGTGAGTTTAGTTGCTTATAATTTAAATCTGCCAATTGAATTCTAAAGAATTCATGACGTATTCTACATATCTTCTTTAAAGAAGAGTTTCGAAAAGCAGTCTCCAAAAGTTATAGATCCAAAAAGCATATTGTTACATCCCAATCTGTCGTATGAGGAGATTCCATTGCAAATTGTTGATTAGAAAGAGAAAGAGTTAAGGAACTGCAAGATTCCACTGGTAAATGTACTATGACCAAATCAAAATGTTCAGGAAAAAACTTGAAAAAGAGAGTGATATGAAAGTTAAGTACCCACACCTGTTGGGTTGCAATGTATTCTTATGTTTAATTTTGGAAAATGGCTCAGTCAAACACTTGAAGTATATTGTTCTTGTATCTCATGCAAATTTTGCATACTCTTAGATTTCAAGGAGTGAATCTTTATTTAAAGGGAGAGGATGTAATGCCCAAAAGAAATTAGACTAAAAGAATTTCTTTAATTTGGAAAACTGGTTATGCTATGAGAATTTAGGAAAAGTCTATGAATTAAAACTAGCTAGGATATCGATTTGAAAGCAAAGTCAATTTATGACCCATAAAGAGAACATGTAATAGTTGAATTTGTTTTGAGAAATTAGTAGTAGAATTAGACAAAAAGAATTGCACTCATTATATCTGTTAGAATTGTTAGAATTTATGGTGCAATAAATTTTTTTGTGATTTTCAAGTGTCAAGTGGGCCAGTGGGAAAGTGCCATGTGACACAGTGTGCCACTTCATCAGCGATTGTCACCAGCCATGTAGGATGCCCAACACTATTGAATCTCACTTTACACATGGCACCATCATCACCCTCCATTTGATCTTCAAGTACACATGTCAAGCATAATACACTTCTATGAGAAGGTTGAGTGCAAGATAAGGCAAGGGTATACCCCTCTTATAAGACCTTACCTTTCTTACAAGAAAAAATCTACACAACCTTCCAATCTCCACACACCACATATTTTTTAATTTTTATTATTTTTTTCTTTCATCAAATTTTTAATATATGAATAATGAATAGAAAAATAAAATTATTTTAAAAAGAAAAAAAAAATATAAAGATTTAAAAAAAAGGTGGTGTGTGGAGGTTGAGGAGGTTGTGTAGCATTGCTCATGATCAGCTCCTCCACACTCGAGAAGATTCTCTTCTCAATCCGCACATCACACTCATCGGATTGCTTTGTTTCTCTCTTAGAGCATCCTCATTTGTTTGGCCAAATTCATCTTCAAAATTTAGCCAATATCACACTTTTTTACATTTGCCTATTCTATTTAAATTCAACCCTCACATTGGATTATCCATTCGCTCTCTATATAATAATAAAATATTATTAATTTAATAATTTTTTTATTTAATTTTTTTTATCACATTTTGTATCTCTACCAATTAAATGTTAATAATAATTATATTCTAATTAAATTAATATTAAAAAAAAATCATATTTTCAAAAGTCATTTAATGCTAATAAAAAAATATTTGATTAAACTCATTTAAAATTCTATCTAAATTTTTTAATTACAAACCAAATAGTATTTTTGTTTGGAGTGAGAAACTAATATTTTAATGTTTGTTTGGAGTGAGAAATTAATATTTTAATATTTGGTGAATCAATTGTGGTTCTCCATATTTGGCCAATCACTGTAGCAAAAGTCTAAATTATTTTAGATTTGTCCAATTCAATGTGAGATACTTTTGACATCAATTATGCAAATTTTAGCCAATCTCCTCATTTAGCCAAGCCAATGAGAATGCTTTTACACACACATGTCCCACTCTACAAGCAACCACCCAACCATACTTACCATGCCCTGCACGTACAACCTGCACAAGAGGACTTCTCCCCCTCTTGTCCCACACACTTGCCTAAGTCGAGCTCTATATACACAAAGACCAAACATAACTCTTGGTGAGAAACCGAGTAGATAAGGGCGTAGTGAAGTGAAAAAGAAAATTTTTGTTCCTCTCGCTTTTCCCACGTCCACACCCCACTTCCATTTTCTTTGGTTTTACCTTACTCAAACACACACACACAAGTCCAACACCTCAAGTCACTTATTTTAGTGACAGGAACCGACTATGTAGTGCAGTGGAAGAGTGAAAAAGTTTCCCAACCCCTCAAGCCTCATCTTTTGGTAAACAAGTTTTCTCTCTTAATTTTATATGTGCTAAATGATTAATTTAGTGGGTTATTGGAAGTTTTTTCTTGAAGAAAGATAGTATATTTGTGTTTTATAAGTTGGTTTATAGCTTTGGGATGCATTATTTAGTTGAGGAATCATAGTTTGAGTTTAATCAGTATGAGTTATATTTTCTTAAAGTGGTGTGTAGAAATTTTTGAGCTTGGATATGAAATATCTTTGTTAGATGTATGACTATTGTACAAGAATTAAAGTATTAGAGTTTGGAATGCCATGTAGAGTTAATACAATCTCGGTTAGCATGTTTGTTGAGGATGATGTTAATTCAAGTTTTTGTATGTTAATTTTGAGCTTGTAAAGGAGCTTTGTGATGAGTAGGATTTTGGTTCATGTTGCTATTGTGAGCCTAATGTCTAAAGGATTTGATGTATACTCTAGAATAGTTGCTTATACATCTCGGCTTGACATTAATTTGTATAGATGGTTTTGTTCCTAAGCATATTTCGGGTTTGGCAAGAAACAAGAGGATAGATATATTTTTGAGTTATATTCTAGAGTTAAGCCAAGTAGTTATTTTAAGTTTAAGGGATTTGAGTATGAAATTAGGTTTGAATGTTTTTAATATATGCTTAAGTTCAAAAATTTCTGATTTGATATGTATCTTTAAAGTTTTTGTATGGAAAATATTATTTTGAGGTTGCAAATGGGTTTTATATAGAAAATATGTGTAGTTGGTGCAATTTGGTCAATTTTTGAGTCAAAATGCAATTTCCAAAAAGTTTAGAGGTCAAATTGCAATTTACGGAAATTTAAGGGGTTATTTTAAAAGTTTATGTTTTCGGAAGATTAGAAATTTTTGAGGAGTTTTTATGGTATATTAAATGGTCCCTAACCATATTGTGTCTTTATTACATACATGGAAATTTTATGTGCTAAGAGTAGTCTGTAAATTAGCTTCTAACTTACTCATGATTTATGTGCTAAGAACAGTCTGTAAGTTAGCTTCTAACTTAGTAAAAGTGAAGACGGAATAGTTGGGTGGACATATTTGAATGCAAAGAATCTTTTGATAGTGCTTATGCAAAGGTAAAAATGGATGGTTTATCCTAAATTTTCTTCACAACCCTTTTAAAGAAAATGATGACAATGAATCATGACAATACTTGAAAAATAAGCCATAAAATTTTTGTTGGGAGGCTAAATTTGGAAAGACCAACCACCTCCCATGAGTGTAGGGGAAAGGGAGAAATTAGATTGTGCAGGAACAAAAATTGTGAGAGAGGCGTAACCTGTTTCTAGTGGATTAGTATGCCGGCCAATAGGAAAGTCGATAACATAATATATGATATTGATATGATATTTGATATATATTAAGACATGATTAATATAATAAACAATTCAGTTCATCTCAATTTATCATTATAATTTTTTTAAATTCTAATATAAAATATAATAAATAATTCAACTTTTTCAAATCTTAAAATAATAATAATATTAAAAAATAATATTCTAACCATATTTTTTTATCTCAACTCAACTCAATTCAGTTCAACATCCAAACACAATTTAATGTTAGTGTCTTTTTAGGTTGCAGTAGGAAATATAGTTTTTTTCGTAGCAATGCTTTTAATTATAGAGTTTTATTTAAAAAAAAAAATCAATTTGATGCTCTTTTAAAAAGTGGATTTAGCTTTCTTTTTAGGTGTTTAAAGCTCTTTTTATAAATTTACCAAACATATATTTTTTTTTCATTAAAATGTTTTCAGGTTGTTAAAAGCACTTTTAAGCCTCCAAACTTAAATCCAAATATGCAAGATAATTTAGTAAAATATTTTAAGCTACATCTTTTATTTTTAAGTTGGTGTGTATAACACACTATTTATATCACTTATATGATAAGTTTTGATTTGTAAAATTCAAAATTTAAAATTTTATTATAAATTAAATCATGTCATGTAAGCATTCTTTTAGGTATGTTATCCACAGTTTGTAAATAGAATTTTTCATTGAGAAAATACATGTTCTAACATTAATTGAGAAGAAAAATAACTTGAGTAGCGTGAATCCATTAAGGAAAATGATAAACTTATAATTAGTTTACCCCTTACTAGGAGTTTTGAATAGTAAGTTGAGATAAGATGAAAATTGAATAAAATATTTATAGAATATTACTTTTTAATATTATTTTTATTTTGAGATTTGAAAATTTTAAATTGTTTATTGTATTTTGTGAGAAAGTTTAAAAAAATTATAATGATTAGATGATATGAGATAAGTTGAGAGGCTCTCTCAATACAAACAATCCCAAATGAAGAGTAGTTAAGTAAAATTAAAATGATCTTCTAATAAAGTGTCACAATTACATTGATTGATTTAAAATGAGTTGTAAAATAGTTGTAAAAGAGTTGCAGATTTATCATTACCCATCTATTTAGTTAATCAACTGAAAAAAGAACATAAAATAAGATATTTGTGTACCTTTCTTTCATAGTTGTACCTAGGGGTGAAAGTTGGTTGGTTCGAACTGGAGAAATCGACTGGACTGGTTGGTTTGGTTTGGACAGGACTAACTCGAGACCAAGACCAGTCGGTCTCGATCCTTGAAATAGAGGACATAGACTTTTCGGTCCAGTCCCGGTCCAGGGGTTTCCCACCTCAGACTAGACCGACCGAATTAAAAAAAAAATTATATATATTATTTATATAATAATTTTATAATTAATTATGTTATTTTCATCTAACCTTTCACTATGAAAAATATAAAGTTTTAAATATGTTATTAACAAATTAATATTCTATCAATTAACTAATGTATAATATCAATTAAATAATTATATAGTAGTTATATAAGTTAAGAATGTAATTTTCATCTAATTTATTATCATTGATCATATAAAATAATTTTTTTATTGAGTTAGTTATATAATCTACATTAATAATTTATTATTTTAAATAATTTTTTATTAATTTATTTAAAAAAAATAATAAAAAATAATTAGACCGTACTGACCAGACCGGATCAGACCAATAACTCTAGGGATATTTGATCCGATCCGGTCTGAAAAATATAATGGACTGAAAATTTAGATCCATGACCGGGCCGAAACGATTTACACCACTAGTTGTACCTAGTCGACCACTATTTCCTCCTCTTTCTTCACAAGGTATTGGACCATCAAAGGCTGAATACTGGGCCTTTTATGCCAGGGTGATAATAACTATATATATATATATATATATATATATATATATATATAAAGTTTCTATGAGACGGATATGAGACATAATTTCTTGTTTTAACGGTTTTTTTTTTTTCGTTAAAGTTAACGACAACAATCCCATTCCTTTTGTTCCCCTCTCTCTCTAACTTTTTGTGTGTGCATAATGGCTTTACAAGAAAGCATAAAAAAAATATATATATATAATTTTATTAAAAAAAAAAGATAATCCCAAGGTGCATAATGTATTTCTTTTGATATTTAGAATGAAATATTATAATTAAAACTTTTAAACACTTTAATATTTATATCTATCTATATATAAAGTGTCTATAAGTCAGATATGAGATAAAATTTCTTATTTTAACCTTTTTTTTTTGTTAAAGTTAACGGCAACAATCGCATTCCTTTTATTCCTCTCTCTCTCTCCAACTTTTTGTGCGTGTGTGCATAATGACTTTGCAGGAAAGCATAAAAAAAAATAAAAATACAACTTTATTAAAAAAAAAAATGATAATCCTAAGGTGCAGAATGTATTTATTTAGATATTTAGAATGAAATATTATTAATTAAAACTTTTAAACACTTTAATATATATTTATATATTTTCAAAGTTTTTAATACCGTTTTGAAGATCGTTTAGTTAAAGCACTGCAATAAAATAAAATGAGTGAAATTATTAGAGTATCTGACTATCTAAATCATAAATTTCACAACAACTTAATAATCATAAATATCAGAATTTTATAAACAGAATCACAACAGTAAAATATCTTCAACGAGGTTATACAGTTATCCAGCAAAATATAATACAAAGCTAAAATATATAGGAAAAAAGAGAAATAAATCTCATTTGACCCTAAACACGCCATTAAATACCATCATCTTGATGATGTAAACTCAATTATCTTGTTAAAGTACTGATTATAGTAGTTAATTTATTTGTTAAAGTTCATTTGTAATATTCTATTAATTATATTACTTGTATAAAAGTTGAAGTAAATTGCAATATCTTCTAAGCTATATATGCCATCAATTATTTTTACAAATTTTGTAAAAAATTATATTATTTTTATAAAATAACTGTTTAATCTAACTAAACAAACGTGCTCTGCACGTTATTTTGATTTAGTATATATATATACATACCAAAGAATATTTTGTATAAAACTCCTAAAAATATAACTTTGAACTAATTTTTCTTTGGAAAAATAGAATAAAAAAAAATTAAAATCGCAAGTATGAGTTCTTTCATAAATTTAGTTTGGTGTGAGCTATGAGTTTTTTTCCGTAATTATCTAAAAATAATTCTTGAATAAATTCCTAAAGATAAAGCTAACCTATACATAATTTCTTGTAGGAAATATTCATTTAACTCTTCTCTTCTCATTATTATAATTTTATCAAATTTTCATATAAAATATAATAAACAATTCAATTTTTTTAAATTCTAAAACAATAATAATATTTTATTCACATTATTTAAAATCATCTCATTTCATCTTATCTCAACTTACTATCCAAACGAGCCCTTAAGCTACAACAATTTTTTATTATATTATACATGCGAACTAAAAAAGTGAACAACTTGTTATTTCATATTTCAAATAATTAATTTCTTTCAATTTGAATGAATTATTCAAAATAACCATTTTGAAATTTAATAAAATAAAATAATAAAATAATATAAAATTTAGAAAAAAAAAGGGAGACCACCCCCCCAAAAAAAAAAAAAAACCCACGAGGTTTGACCGTGGTTGGTGGACATCACAAAAATTTTGACGAATGTAACAAAAATGATCGTTCTAGAGACAGAAGGTGCTTTATTTATTTCAAAAATTTCAAAAGGTTTAAAAACGAATATAAATCCGAATAAAGAGAAGGAAAGAGGCCTATGTATTACACGATCCCAAAAGACTTTACCTAAAAAAATAATTTCTTTTTGAGTAATGTTAATATAATATAATTTTACGTACTATATTATATATCAAATGATAATCTTATTTTATCAATATTTTTTTAATTTAAATTTTTAATTTTGGATTTTAAATTCTCACTCATTTTAATAGCTGATTAACTAATATGTATGATTATGGAAGTAAAATTATAAAATATAAATAATACTTTTTAAATAATAAGAGACCATAGGCCCATGAAATACGATTGACACGCACAACATGTTGAATTATACAAAGAAATTGGTGTCGAATGCACTTTAGATAAGATGAAATTAAATATTTTATTAAAAATTAAATAAAATATTTTTAATACACTTCAGATAAGATAAAATTAGATATTTTATTAAAAATTAAATAAAATATTTTTATAAAATTATGTTTTAATATTATTTTTATTTTAAAATTTTAAAAAATCGAATTGTTTAATATATTTTATATATTAATTGTTTATTATATTTTATATGGGAGCCATAAAGATGATCTTGATGCAATTTTTTTTTTTTATTTGTAATTAAGAAAATATTTTTTAATAATATTATAAATATTTTTAACAAAATGGTGAAGAATATAAAGAAATAAATAAAAGAAAAAAAAGATCAAATGAACTTATCGGACCAATCATGGGCCTACACATGACTCAAAAAAAGAAAAAAAAGAAAAAAAGAAAAACAAAAGAGAACCAAAAACTAATAAAAGTCTAACGTCAGAATTGAAAATGCCAAACAGCCAAAGGTGAGAAATACAATCGCTTTCGCGTACACTCGGGAGTCTTTCGTAGAAAGAGAGGGGGTTGCTGGGTTGGGTGAGGATCCTTTCTTGTGTTTTTTGCCTTCGCTTGTATTAACCCCTCCTCGCTCTTGTCAACGTCTATCTGAATTCCGCTTTTTTACTTTTATCCCATATCGCGATCCTTCAATCGATTACGATCATGGCTACAACTGGGAACAAGAACATTAATGCCAAATTGGTGAGGATTTTGATCACTTAAGCCTCTTTGTGCAGCCCGTTTCCGTTCGTTTCGGGGCTCAGTATAATTTTAATGTCTTCTTTCGTTTTGGTTTGTGTCTGTTTTCGTGCGAATTTTGATGTGGGTTTGCTTTGATTCTGAAGACATTTAATTCGCTTCTGGATAATTTTGATGCAAACTGTGATGTGGGTTTAGCTTAGTTGTCAAGAATTTTGATTGGGCTTTGGATTTTTTTATGCCAATTCCGATACGTCTGGCTTGATCTTCAAGAATTTGTTCATCTGTTTTTATGTAATTTATGGTTTTAACTTGCCAGTTGCCTGGATACTCAATAATTTTGTTCGGATTGTTCATGATTCGGTTTCGAATTCTGATGCGGCTTGGACTTATTTATTTGTATTTTTTTTTCTATCTTTACTGGGCATATATGTTTGTATTTTTTATTACCTATAAAAAAAATGTTTGTATTTTTCTTCCACTGTCTGATGGAGATCATATTCTTAAATTGTGGATACTGTGATAAAAAAAATTTAAGAATATGATTTCCACATGTTTCACAAATCATAATAAAAAAAACTACAAAAAAAAAAAAAAAAAAGATTTCCACATGTTTCGCAAATCATAATAAAAAAACTACATAAAAACAAAAAAAACAAACTACATAAAGCTAGCTTGCACGGTTAGCCAGAGATCCTTATGGTGGCCTCAAGGGGGGGAAGATCTCTCTCCTCATGCATGGTGAGCGGGGTGAGGAGATTTACTTCTCGTGCTTGGCTCTTTGCCTCCAACCATTCCCTTGGTGGGGCTGATTAACTTAGCAAGTTGGTAACAACCTATTTAACTCACAATAGAATGCGTAACTTATATAATTAAATTAAATTTGGTCACTAAAAAAAAAAAACATTATGACCACGGTATTGACTAATGATGATGCTCAGGCTTTATGAAGTTCTGTGTTGGAATGCAATCTTATTTTTTCAATTGTTTGGTTCACAACCTGTGTAGTTAGACCATGCTTTTTGCATTTCTTAATAATCAAAATTTCTGTTTCCTGTTAAAAAATTAGGTTAGGTCAATTGTTTGGATTAGTTCAACCCAGTTATATTAAGTATAGGTCAAAACGTGCCGGATCGTGTTTGAGTCAATCGGATATTATTTGTTTATTAAATGAGTTATGCGGGTGACCCAACATGACTTGTTTATTTAAACGGGTTGTGTGAGGATTGAAGGATTTAACTTGTATAATTAAATGAGTTGTGTTAGGCTAGAGCCATATAGTTTCGTTTTGTTTTTCTTATATAGTTTGGCTAGAGCCATATAGTTGTATGGCCATAACTCATCCAACCAATAAATTGTGTTGCCACCCCTATCCCTTGGGGTGGCTAACCATATCCTCAAGGGATAAAACGAAAGGGTGGTCTGGCCACCTCAAGTTATTTATTTATTTTTAGTTACGTACCAACCTGAGGCATGTGGAGTCACCCTACGTGAGAGTGTAATACTTTTGCTATAACGCTCCAATAGAAGGTCCAAACCACATGGCTTATACTCCAAAAGGACTAGTCAATGATACAATTGAAGCCACATTGGAACCTTATAAAGAGCAAGAACTTTTCATTCCCCTCACTATCATATGGGGATCACATTTGCCCACATTGAGAATATGAATAATGCAGATAGAGGGGGTAAGTTATGAAGGTGGTCATGGATTCTAAGTTCCACATTAGCTATTTATTAAGTGAATCTGAGCTTTCTAAGTGATATAGAGAAATTTTAAATTTACTAGTCTTTTTGAGATAATGGCGTAGATGTGGTACCTTCCTTGGGTCAGTACATATGGAATCAAGGCCAGTAGGTAAGGTCAGCCATGAGATATCGGAGCACTGCATGATATGGCCCGATGGGGGGAAGTTACCTAATGTACCTACCCTACGTGGGTTATTGCATAGGGTGATTATATTCTTAATGTGGGACTGGGCTGTTACAGGGAGAGTAATAGATACACGAAGTGGATTCTACAATATTTATTACTGCCTAGAAAATTCACATGGGCATTAATTAATGCTGTAAGAACCATTTTATTTATCTATTTCTCTCACGTTCTAGACCCTAAAGTTTGGGTAGAAACTTTAGAGAGTCCTAATCCCAAATTTCGTAAAACTACTTGCCCTATTCCTGTCTGATTAGGGTGTGCTTTATATATGTGGTATTTATTATTATTTTACTTTTGGGATTGTTCATGCTTTTCATGCAAACCCATATGTTGTTTGAGGCATTTATTTATTTTCTTGATGCTCTTAAACAAATTTTGATTTAGTTCTGAATAATGTTGGGATGCTTGTGGTATTGTAGTGGTGATTTGCTTTATTTTGTCCTTTCTGAACAGGTGGGTCAAACTATGAAGTTAGGGTTTAGGTTATGAATTTTGTTCACTTCATCAGTTTTTTTTCCTAATTTCCTCTTGTTTTTTTGAAATGATCCTGACTGACACAAGGGTAATATTTGATGTTTTGCTTCAGGTACTTCTTGGTGATGTTGGAGCTGGGAAGTCTAGTTTAGTCTTGCGCTTTGTTAAAGGGCAATTTATTGAGTTTCAGGTTTGGTGCTAATAATAATATTGGATCTATTATGTTCTCAATTAAAGCTCTGCCTCTTTGATCCTGGAACTGATCTTTTGCCATGTAACTTCTGTAGGAATCAACAATAGGTGCTGCCTTTTTCTCACAAACTTTGGCTGTAAATGATGCAACAGTCAAATTTGAGATTTGGGACACAGCTGGTCAAGAGAGATATCATAGCTTGGCTCCTATGTACTACAGAGGAGCTGCTGCTGCAATTATTGTGTATGATATTACAAACCAAGTGAGTCATGAGAAAATGGAATGTATACCTATTCCCACTTCACGCATTTTGTATTTTTTAAGGGAAGGTTTTCATCTTTTATGTTTTGCTTTGTTCCTTGTGAGGAGATCCATCCACTTTGCTTTTCACTCTTCTTCCCTACTGATGTTTTTACACATGGATACAGGCATGCCATAGAGAGACGAGGGCATCATAAGAATTTTGTTTTTTCCTCTCTCTCTCTAAACAATCTACTATGAATTTTAATAGAATTTGAAAATTAAAATTGTAGCATTGTCAATAAATATTCACAAAGGCCTTATAGTTTGATTTGCCGAAATTTAAGATTTTTTGGCTAAAAGAAATGGTTTAGGCTAGTTTGCTGAAATCTGTAAGCAGTTTAGATGGTTATGGAAAGTCTGGATTTAGGTTGATAATGCTGACAGTTGGCTTTGTTGCTATTAGTCTAATTAAGCAAACTTTTTTTTCCCTTCTCTTTTAGGCCTCATTTGAGCGGGCAAAAAAATGGGTCCAAGAGCTTCAAGCACAAGGTAGTGTTTTACATTCTTGTGTTGCATATAAAAAACGTGTATATACCTGTCTCTTTATTGGCCATTGCATGTAGCCTCCTTCATGTTGGACTTAATAGTCCTACCTACATCTGAATCTGTTACAGCATCGATTGAATTTAATAATTTGTATTAACTGCATCAGAAGAACATTAACTTGCATTACTAACTTCTTTTTTATTGTCACAAGGCAATCCAAATATGGTCATGGCATTGGCTGGCAACAAAGCGGATTTGCTAGATACGAGAAAGGTGGCAGCAGAGGTAAGCATCTGATTCCTGCTTTAGTTAATGTGCTTAATTGTTAATTGCAGTAAATTGTGCAATCTGTGCAATCTTGTAACGTATTGGCTTAACAACACCATTAAACTCGTGAAGTTTCAAACAGTTAGTCATTGTTGTGGAATTTAAAATATATTCCATTAGGTCATACTGATGGTTTTAAGTGCCCAAGAAAATATGACTAATGATCTGCTTTAGAGTTTGTTAGAGGAGAGAGGCAAAGGTATAGTCTTTGAAGCTGACATGCTTGTTGGATTTCTTTCCTAGTAACTTGTGCCCGATTTGCATGCTCATGTCTCCAATTCTCTCAGAAAAAGAGAAAATCTACCAGAAACAATACTAAAATGATGAATTGGACAAAAAGTACGAAAATTATATTAAGAAAAAGAGAAAATCTACCAAAACAATACTAAAATGATGAATTGGACAAAAAGTACAAAAATTATATTAAGATTTAAGGCAGATGTGACTTCTAGCATGAGAAAATTAGTGAAAACATGAAGCAAAAAAAAAAAAAAAGGTTCGTGAACCAATGCCATGGCCTTGCACTCCCTTTTAATGTTACTGCAGTGATGACAGACGTTTGGTTTCATTTTTTTTTTTTGTTTTTGTCTATGTATGTGTGCGCTTTTTATTTCTTCTTCTTTCTTTTTTTTGGTTTTTTTTTTTTTTTGGGGGGGGGGGGTGTGGTTTGGTGGTTTCTTCATTTAGTTTAGTTTCTAATTTAATGTAGAACCAACCTCTATAAAATGAATCACATGCCAAAACTGGATTCCGATTTCATCTTTCTTCTTCCTCACATGGCGACAAATTATCTAATATTTGGTTGAGCATTTTAACTCCAAGAAGATTGCTATTAATTGAATCAAAATGTTAATGGATAGCATTATTGTGCAAGTGCTTATTAATCCTTGAGGAAACAGTCTAATTTGATACCTAAAGTTTAGAAAGCTGCCGACATTTCCAGAAATAATTTTAAAAATTGCCATTAGGCCCTTTTGAAAAATCAATATTAAGAGAAATAACATATGCCACATGGGTAGTTATTCATGTGGCATAGCTATATTAACAAAAAATTTCTAAATTTAAAGTTTTTTATTTTATTAGATACCCAAAAAAAAATAAAATGCAGAAGATTTCTTTCTTTTTTTTTAATCGGTAAATAAGGATTTTATTGATGAGAACTAGGCATAGGATATTCAGACCATTGAAGTCTAATACCATTGACCACTGTAATAAAGTGTGAAAAACAAAGCTCTTAGCTTGTCCATTGACCGCGCACGATCTTCAAAACTTTTGTCATTCCTCTCCCTTCAAAGACCCCACCATAAGCACAAATGGGAACCATCTTCCATATTGCTATGATTTGCAAGTTACCATGCAAACCTTTCCAATTTGCGAGGAAGTCAACTACCCTTCTTGACATCACCCAAGCTATCCCCACCCTAGCAAAAAATTCATTTCATAAGGTTGTGGCCATCTTACAATGAAGGAAGTAAATGGCCCATAGTCTCTCTGCTCTTTTTGCACATGCAACAACACGGAGCAAAGGAATCAAAATTAACTGATAGCCAATACTAAGGCCTCGTTTGGTTATACAGATGAGATGAAATGAGATCAAAGTTGAAAGTTAAATAAAATATTGTTAGAATATAATTTTTTAATATTATTTTTGTTTTGAAAATTGAAAAAGTTGAATTGTTTATTATATTGTTGTGTGAGAATTTGAGAAAGTTGTAATGATTATATGAAATGATTTCATCTCATCTACCAAACCAAACCAGGCCTAACAGGTAAGGGGTGGTAAGAACTGAACGTGTTTCCAAAATTGTCATGTAGGCATTGCCCAATCTTTTCTATCTATCCTTAGAAGTAGGTGAGTGTCTGAAGACCAGGTTATCACTCTTAGTCAGGTTATTTACTGGACTGGTTTCCCATGTTGGGGAAGATAGAATAATATATGAAGGAAAGAAAACCAGCATGATATGTCCATTACATACATTTTTTAGGGTCTATTTGAGAAAAGGAATAAACAAATAAAAGGAAGGAAATGAATGTGCTATGTCTAGTTCATACATTTTTTAAGGGCTGATTGGTAACCTAGCTTGTCTCTTTGGAGAGTTTTTTATTTATTAATAGAATAAGGCATAACCCAAGTACACAGGGAGTATATAAAGAATATGCTTAAGTACCACTAAGCACTAGTGAGGGATACAAGCAAATTATGAAAATTCTAATTAAAAATAATGATCGAAGCCCAAGAAAAAAATGTATTATAAAAGAATCTTTTAAGCTCTTCCAAGGAACACTCCCGGTCTTCAAAACACCTCTTATTCCTCTCCATCCACAAACACCGCATAATACAATGAGGGATCACTTTCCACATAGCGGCAATGTGAACATTTCCCCTAATACCTGTCCAGCATTTAAAAATATCCAAAACTCTTCCAGGCATAACCCATGCCTCACCAGTCCGATTAAGGATCTCATTCCACAAAAACCGAGTCACCTCACAATGTGACAATAGATGATCCACGGATTCCCCATTTTTCTTACCCAAGTAGCACCAATCCATAATAATGAGACCACTTTTCCTCAAATTGTCAGTGGTGAGGATTTTTCGAAGGGATTATTGAATGAATTATGCTTAGTAATTCTAGGCTAGATCCCAGGCTGGAACCTGCTTCTGGTTGACATTATTTTAGTTAGTTTCAGTGTACGTCCACATGTTTTATGTTTATCAGTTTGCGTGTTGCTTATCTAATTGCTACTTTGGTACAGGAAGCACAAGCATATGCTCAGGAAAATGGCCTTTACTTCTTGGAAACCTCTGCAAAAACTGCAGCTAATGTCAATGACATCTTCCACGAGATAGGTATGTTTCTATGGTAGTTGTTTAGGTTAGGGAATCAGCTCCATTTAAGGACATTTAGTGAAAACCCAGTTTAGATTGTATGCAACCTTAATCTTGCGTTTAGTATCTAATTTTGTGAGGTCTGTTTCTCTACTTGTACTTCACTGGTTGTTGTAGGTGGGTAAGTTATTTAGGAGAAAGTCTGTTGAAATGGTTCTGAGTTGTTACCATGAAAATAATGCCGAAGACTTGTGAGGACCAACCTAATCTATCCAGCAACTTTTTCATTGCCAATGTCTGCCACGACTGCAGAAACACAAAATTTCTCCGTCTATGTGCAGAGTGTTTGCTCATGTATGAATCCTCTGTTTTTGACATTGTGACTGATTCTGTTGTGTTTTTCTGTACAGCAAAAAGACTACCTCGAGTGCAACCAGTCCAGAATCCATCAGGAATGGTTCTTATGGATAGACCTGCGGAAAGGGTAGCAAGTGCATCTTGTTGCTCTTAAAGAAAAGTTGCCGCTAGCTGTGTGCTTGTATCTTTATCAACTTCTGTGATGCACAGTAGAAATCAACCGTGTAGTTGTCTAGTTTTTGTCTGTGCACAACTCATTTAGAACTGTACAGGCATGTTCGGATGCTTTGTTTTTTTTTTTTTCCAGTAAATGATTGTGGATATATGGTCTACTAATGAAATGAAACAGTGTGGTGTGCTTCATTTTCAGTTGCAAATTGAAAAGGTTCAGCTTCCAATTAACAATGTTTGTTTGTGACATCGAGAAGCGAGCATGATTGTAAGCACAGATATATTACCGCTTATTGTAACAAGCTCAAGCAGCCAATAAAAGAGTGCAGAATCAGACAACATTATTGTAATCAGAACCTTACTATTGATCAATGAGTTTGATCTACGTGAGTATGCTTTGAATGCCGGACAATTGATCATCATCGCTGTATACAAAGGTTCATCTGTGACAGACTGGGATTTCGATCTTCTTGAACTTGACCAAACCACGAGGCAAAGAACTGGGGTGAGACACAATGTGTTTTACAGCATTTATTGCTGCCCAGATTGAATATCAACTTAATAACTCTTGATGAGGAATTTTTTTCACTTTCATCATTCCTAACGTGCTATCAAATAATTAAAAATATTTTATTATTATTTTTACTTATCTATCACACATCTTATACCATGTAAAGAATAACAAAATGATGATGATTAAAATAGTCTCTAAAAAACTGTGCTAAGGTACAATAGCATGATTTGTAGTTGGTCAGGACCCTGTTAAAACTTTTGAGAAAAGTTAGGTTACTAACATTTTGGTTTACCTATTCGGGATAAAGAGGTGAGTGTGCGTAAGTCACATGCTTCTGGGTTTGGTTTGGTTAGTAAATCTATTTTAATTTATTTCAACTCATTATTATAAAATTTTCAAATTTTAATATAAAATATAATAAATAATTTAATTTTTTTAAATTTTAAAATAATAATAATATTAAAAAATAATATTCTAACAATATTTTTTCATCTCAACTAAACTCAATTCAACTCAATATCCAAATGCAGCCTAAACCTTCGTATTCTCCAAAATATAGGAAAAATTCTTGAGAAAACTTCTCTCCCCCCTCCCAACTGGTTTCCAAAATTAGGGATTTCTGGGTTTCTCGCACTGTTTGGCAGCCTCTCCGTACGTCTTCGATAGGTAAGTTTCTACCCTTCTCACTCACAAACTAGCCTCACACTCTTTCAATCTCTCTCATTGGTTTCATCTAAGAGAAATCTCAGTTTCGAATCCGTATACTCAGTGTGCATTCATGTGTTCCATTGGTTCTTTGTGAGTTGAAAATCGAAATTGAAATTGAAAACCCCATCAATAACTGACTGTACATTGATATTTCGCATGTCTTTGTCTGAGCTTCTCTAAGGTTTCACCAAGTGAGATTTTGTTAGAGATTTGGAAAGCAATTTAGGGAAAATCAGTTCGGTGAGTTTCTTTCATTCATGCTTTGTTTAATTTATGTGATATTCATACTCTGAAATGAAGTCTTTGTGCTATGTTCTCTGAGTTGGGTTTTCTGTTGTTACTCACTTTGAGCCATTGTGATTTTGTAATTTTAGCAACAATGATTCTGTGATTTGAGCCATTGTGATTTTGTGATTTGAGCCACTGTGATTCTATATTCTCTGGGTTGGACTTGAGCCATTGTGATTATGTAATTTGAGCCACTGATGTGTTAATTCTATGATTTTCATACTCTCCAATATCATGGTGATTTGCGTGATTATTTGATTTGAGGAGGCTATTGCTGTGATTTTTGGATTATAAGGAGTTGTTGCTATGATATTTGGACAATATTTGTTTCTGGGATATTTGGTTTACACATGTTATTTGTGATATGTTGATTAATGTTGTGTTGTTGGCCAGGTTCTTGTTGTTCATTGGCTATTTCATTTTTTTGTTTAGTTATACCTTTGTCCTTTGTAGCTTTTGGTGTTGCTTTAGGGCTCTCGTTGGGGCTACGTGTGTAGTGTAAGGTTGTGATGATGATTCAATTTCTTTTATTGGAAGTCTAAACCACAAGTGTTGTGAATTGAGCTCGATTAATATGGTAAGGTAACTCGGATAACCATCTTTATTGTGATAGTTTCACAAAGGCAACTAGTGTTAAATGTGTTGCAGCTATTCGAGCTTGCGCTCCTTTCCTAAACATGCTATAAAAAAACCATTCTATGCATCATAGAAAAATATTTGTAATATTTGGCTGTAACTTATCCCCTATTTACTTATCCCCAATTTGTTATATGTTGTATTGTGGTCCCTACATTAATGCAACAATGCAATTCTACCAAGTGAGAAAAAGAAATACTTAGGACAGCTTCAACCTTGTTGCATTAGGGGGCTCTTTGCCCGAGTTTAGATAATGTCTGAAATGTTTAGTCTAAAACATGGCCATAGATCCTACGTTTTTATGAAGAATAAGGGTTTTGAATTGTAATAATCACTACAGTTCAAGCTTCACCACTCACCATTATCTGACTCTTGTAAAAGGAGAGCTGTGTGTGTAAGTTGAGAGGGAATCCTTCATGAAGCAAAGAATAATTATTATGAACTATTTTTTGTATTGGATTGTGTGTGCTTACTAGTATAAGCATCTTGAAGTCTTTTGCAACTAATATGGGTTTAAGGTTTGACTTTTGAGTAGGAATCCTGAATAATTATTCTGAATTGTTTCAGATTTTAAAACTAGTGATTGGGACTGTCTTATCAAATTGAATCTTTGTGAAAAAATAATGAAACTTTCATTTTGTAAACTTATCATGTTTGTCTTAGAACTTTGGAGTAGTTATTTTAACTATATTATGTGCATCACAACCATTAAAGTTTCCTGTGAGCATCAACCTTTTTATCTTATCTTTGTAATCCATTTTTAAGAGCAGTATGTTTGTTTTTGCTGAGATAGATTTCAAAACCAATTTCTCTCATGATTATTTTTCCATATTTTTTATTTTTTTCTGAGCAATCTTTTTTTTTCTTGGGATGAGTGACTTTGCTTCTTAAGAGGGGGAGGAGTAATCCATCTGCACTTGTTTATTTATTAAATTTATTAATTTGCACTTGTTTAACTTTCTCAATGAACATTTCTGGGCAAGTAGCTGGTAGTTGAATATTATTCTTTGGCACACCCTTCTTTTTCTCTCTCTTTTGTTTGCAAGCCTTTTGTTTTCTGTTTTTACACCCTTTCTCAACCCTCATACTTATTGTTTTGGGTTTCTGTGGATTTCTGTTTTTCTCCTTTTGCTTGAAAATAAGTGAGGCACACATTGCTGGCACATCAACTAGAATTTTTGTTACTGTTTTGATTAACACATTATTAGTTTCAGATGTGTTTCTGGGGAGGTGAATTGTAGTCTCTTCTTGTGGTTCTTCTTCAGTTACCTACTCCACAAGTTGAACTGTGAGTTAAATCATTAAATCTTTATCCAAGTTTTCTTACCTCTTCTACTTTTTCAGAAAACCCATCCACTAGTTTGCAATGTGTTGCATCCCTTTCATTTTTTGACCAGAACCTCATCCATTAAGATTCTTGTGTTCCATGATGTTCTTGTTTGACCCTTTCATTGTTATTTTTTCCATTTAGCATGTTGTTCTGTTCCATTTAGCATGATGTTCTTTTCCATTTAGGGGGCTCTTTGTTCCATTTTCTTTGCTGTTTTTAGAGCTTGATTTTCTACCTCATGCATCTTGATTGTTAGTTGGATTTGTTTGTTTGCAATTAAATTGTATAGCCTTTGGCTGTGATAATGACAAGTTGAGTGGGAACAAAGGAAAATTGGCACATACTCAATGGTAGGGTAACCCGGGAGACCAATGAATACTGGCAACTGATGTTGCAACCATTTAAGAAATTGCCACTTCCTATATGTCACCATTTATTTCTTGAGCTGGTTTGAAATGTCTTGTCCCAATTGCTTTTGAGCTTCTAACATGTTTAGTTGAACTGCTCATTATCTACAATTAGTACTGCTAGATTCATAAGACCATGAACATATGTTTTTCACTAACCTCCTCAATGAGGACCCTAAGATTGATCAGACTTACTCAAGTCTAACTCAACACTTTCTAGTGATGTTGGAAGACTCTCCTCCTCCACCTCAATTAGGCATTTTTTCAGAGAAAAAATCAGTAAGGGGTGCAAACTTCACCCAAGAAGAAAACAAACTTCTTGTCTCTGCATGGTTTAATACTAGTGTAGATGCCATCCAAGGAACCGATAAAATACATGCCCAAATTTTGGAGAAAATTGGTTTATACTTCAATCAGTATAAACAAAGTACAACGGATTGGACCGTTGGGTTCTTAATACATTGGTGGTCCACGATTCAAAAAGTGACCAACAAATTTTGTGCGAAGATAGCACAAGTTGAAGGGTTGAATCAAAGTGGTATGACTGAGCAAGAAAATGTATATCCATCCACTAGTTTCAATCTCTTGTACTTAGTATTTTATTTAATTCTTGGCCAACTTTGCTAATTATTTTCTGTTTGGTTCTATTTTGCAAGTTTGACAAAGCGAAAACTATGTACCAATCACTTGAGAAAAGTAGCTTTCTTTTTTAGTATTGTTGGCACCTGTTGAAGGACCAATAAAAATTGATTTAGCGTTGCTGAAAGGAAAGTCCAAAGCCAAGATCTACGACTTTTGTGACCCCGACTGATACCTCTATAAGAGTTTAATTTAAACTCTTTGTCCCACACAATCATATTCTAATGGGTTTAAGATAGTTCAATTATTATCTCTTAAGTGATGAGTCATAGTGGGATAAGAACAACCCTATTTCTAATTACAGTGGGACACAAAGTCCTTAGATTTCTTGATGGTTAGAAATATATAAATAGTGCTGAGGGGGTAAGGGGTCAAACCTACAACATCAGAGTGCCTCTAGCCATCGGGAGACACTTGTGAGGCTAAGTTGCTAGGGTGATCCTTATCTCATAGTCAGATTAAATTATTCATCAAACAGATGGAGAAAGGTACGTATTTAATTATCATTATTTTTATTATTGTAGATTATAGAAAATCAAAGATCAAATTATTAATGTTCATGTTAAAATATTTAACAATCTTTACTAACACGTTTGTAGATTTAGCAAATGAGCAGCATGTTGTTAACAATAATGTTGTTGAGTTGGAGAGGCCAATAGGAATGAAATATGAGAAAGCAAAATGAAAGGCCCCAATTAGACCAATTGAGGATATTGCCGAAATCCCCAAAATGAAGTATACTCTTCTTGAGGAGTTACACGTTCAAGAGAAAGAGTTTTTCCATCTTAAAGAAGAGAAGATGCAATATGATTGAGAAATGAAGGGTCATAAAATACAGTAAGAGGACAAGAGGCTTAGGTTGGAAGTCGAGAGACTTGAATTTGTCCGGTTTAAAGCGGAGGAGAGAGCGAAGATGGACTAGTTAGATAGAGAGGAGTGGATCATGTTAGTGGATGTTACTGGCTTACTTGAAATACAACGCACATACTTCCAGCAGCGTCAAATGGAAATTATGATGAAGCGTAATGGAGAGAAGCAGTGACATTCACCAATGTTAAATCATTGGTTAATTTGTAACACATTATTATTTTTCACATAAATGTGGTTTTTGAGGAAATTTAGGAATGGACATATGGTAAACTTGTGCATGGATAGAAAATAGTAAACAAATATTACAAATATTTCAAACATTACAGATAAGCAAAATACAACCAGATATTTTGGTCTATGTTGTTCTGCCACTATTTTTTAGGGAAAAGAAATTATACAATCAAAAATATTTAGTCACTACTGACAACATAAATTATAGTGGATTGCATCTTTTCTAATTTTAGGAATATAATTTCCATTGATTCTCAATTATGTCTGATTGGAGTTGATGATGAGCTGAATTGTCTCTAATCTCATGATGACTTTGAATGAGCTCCAAAAGTCTAGATGTAGGATTGCGCAACAATTTAGGCAGATCCTCATCAAGTTGTTCATACTTGAACTCAGGAACCCCATTATTATCACGCTTGTCTTCGATGATCATGTTATGTAAAATTACGCAAGCTTTCATAATATTTGTTAAATAATTGATTTTGAACATTCAAGCAGGTCCACAAACGAATGTAAAGCATTGTTGAAGGATCCTAAATGCACGCTCTGCATCCTTTCTTTCTGATTCCTTTGTTGCGGTAAAAAAATATATCTTTTTGTTCTCTTGTGGAGATGAGATTGTCTTCACAAATGTTGACCATTTTTTATAAATACCATCGACAAGGTAGTACCCCATAGTGTAGTCATTACCATTAATTGAGTAATTCACTGGAGGAGCATGTCCTTGGGGAAGTTCATGGAAAATAAAAGATCTCTCTAGCACATTGATATCGTTATGAGAATTGGATAATCCAAAAAAGACATGTCATATCTAAAGATCATATAAAGCAACTGTTTCTAATATAATAATTGATTCATGATTGTGCTCAGAGTACATACCTTTTCACGTAGACTGATAATTTTTTCACTTCCAATGCATGTAATCAATGCTTCCTAGCATTCCTAGAAAACCACGTTATTCACCAATAGTGAGCAATCGAGCAATATCATTGGTACTTGAAAATGTAAAATATTCATTATAAAAAATATTTATTACTATAGTTACAAATTTTTTTCAAACTCTCCATTCCGGTGCTTTCTTCAATCCAAATGTATTCATCCATAAAATCAGCAGTTGCTCCATATAGCATTTTAAGTGAAACAGTTATCTTTTGCGGAGAAGATAGACCGAATCTTCCAGCATTATCTCTTCTTTGGATGAAGTAGGGTTCGAAAACTTCTACCTCACGCAGAATACGAAGAAATAGAGAACGATTCATATGAAATCTCTTTTGAAATAGATTCAAGGGATATACTGGTGCTGTTGCAAAATCATTGCGAAATAGCCATTCGTGGTCTTCAATATGATCACACCTAATGTACTTGCGACGTTGGCGAGGACCACGACGAGTAGATGTTGATCCTCAATCGTCATTAAGAACAAGCTCTAACTTATCTTCAGAGTCTACGTGAAGCAGCAATTTGCAAAAGAAAGAATTAGCCATTAAAAAGTGAGTGGAAAATAAGGCTGGAATGAGAATTTTCTCTTAAGATGAAATGAGACTTACGTTGCTCTAGATGTGAATGGACTCAGAAGTGCTCTTATTTATACAAAAAAATGTTACTATTTGAAAATATGTCTATTAGGAAAATGACAAAAAATAACAGTTACAAGTAGGAAAAGATGTGTTACTACTAGATAAAGGACAAAAATATTACCGTTAGATAAATGATAAAAATGTTTCCATTAGACAAAGGATAAAAAATATTACCGTTTGATCACAGAGAAAACTATAATCTTGATTTTTTTATTTCTTAAAAGAAAATTTTCAAAACTATTTTTATAAAAGGCGATTTTTATTATTTCAAAAACTTTCAAAACTGTTAGACAAAGGTGAATTTTTATAAAATATTTTATTATTTTTAAAACTGCAATAATTTTAAAACTATATCGTACCCACCAAAAAATCGGCTGTGTTTAAAATATTAGCTACAAAGTGATAGTTCAAAACATAAGGAAAAAGACAAAAGAGTGAGTAGTTAAAAACTTATAATCTTAAATAGAAGTGAGAGAAAAATAATAAAGAAAGAATAGAGAAAGATTATTTTTAATAGAATAGAAAAATGATAAGGAATGAGATGTAGGAGATTTTTGAAAAATGAGTAAAATCTAGAATAAAATTTTAGGAATGGTGGTTTTTAGCCAAAACTTGAGAAAATTTACGAGGAATGAGACGTGAATGCTCTATATGTATAAGTTGCAATGCTTAGGTAGATTTGGTGTACTTTTACTATGATGAGGACCAGTCTATTTGGTCAAGTGTGTTAAAATCTTATTTAGTCAAAGGTCAATGCATACGAAGCTATAAACTAACATGACTTCATATAATACTTTAATTCAAAATAAACTTCAACACATGACAATGGTAGCTAATATCTATTTGGGCTACCAAGAAATAACGTGATGTCCTCAACCCCCACTTGGAATTTGAGGGAGCTTGAAGCGCCAGAACATGTAACACAAGGTGACATACCTCCATTCATGATATTTAAAGACGCGGTGCACATAGCATGCATTTAATAATGGAAAATGCTAGTTGAACCGATAAAAGTGATCGATTGAATTTTGGTTTTTAATTTTTTTTACTTAATGATTAAGAAATTGAATATTAGTGAATTGATATTATTTATTTTTTAAAAATATTTAAAACTGTGTAAAAATTGAATAAAAAAAAGTGCATTTGCACTCATCGGTACACTTCCTTCGGTTAAATGTCGGTCCCAAGAACACTGTCCTTTAATAATATGCAATATTCATAGTGAATAATTTTTTTTTTTTTGAGCAATACTATGTACTAGAAATATTATATCCAAAAAACATAACCATACTTTGTAATTTCAAATGATAAACAAATATTGAAAAGGATACAACACTTGTCCAAAAAGTTTGTAACAACATAAGTACTGGAGACAACGCTTTATAAATACAGTTTGGAAATAAAATCTGTTGTATTTAACTACTAAGTTGCTCATGTAGCTTGACTATAATCTCTAAGATCGCGTCCAAAAAAGTATAATCGTAGTTATCAGTTCCTCGTCGTCTCGCTGTGTACTACTTAGGCTTGTCCAGTCTACCAGGTGCGGGTATTTGAGATCTTGACACATCGTCTACCATTCTCGGAGGAATAGTAGTTGAGACTACCAAATGAGATTTATTTACAAATCTCAGTAAGTAAGCTGCCAAACGACTAATAGTATACATATGTATGCACGACAGTAAAATGATATGGATGCATCATGCATGAACATGAGTATGCGCGACATGACTTGACAAATACTATGACATGTGATTGGCATGAAAATAATGTGATTGAACATGGACGTGACATGACTTGACTGAACTGAACGTGGCATGAACTAAACTTGACAGGAACGTGATATGAACTTGAAAACTTGTTAACATATACATGATTGAATAGAAAACCTTGCAATCAGAATGATTCAGCCAATTGCTTCGTTAGGAATATTTGAACAATCAGAATGATTCTACCCAATGTATTCCATTAGAAATACTTAGGCAAATAGAATAATTACGCCATCAGTATTTTAATAGAGATACCCTAATAATTAAAATAATTCCTATAGGAGTACCTTGTAATAGTTTTAATAGAAACACTCTTACAATTAGAATGATTTCACCATGACTATTTTAAAAATAAAGTATTATAGCAATCAAAATGATTATGACAGGAGTACCTTGTATAAGTTTTAAATAGATATACTCTGACAATCAGAATGATTACGCCGCAAGCATCTTGTGCACGATTGACTTGTAAAACATTTCATGATGGACTCGCATGACTCATGATATGTAACCATGATGTGTAACAGATAAACATGTATAGTAATAAATGACATGGCATTCATGACATGTAACAGATAAACGTATAAAAGATAATGTGATATTTGTGACATGTAACAAATGAACTTGCAACAAATGATATGACATTCATGACATGTGACAATGAACTTGTAGTAGATAGCATGACATTCATGACATGTGACAAATGGACTTGTAGAAGATGGCATGACATTCATGATATGTGCCAAATGAACTTGTAACAAATGATATGATATATCATGGCATGTAACAATTAAGCATGAACTGTAATAAATGACGTAACATGTCATGTTATAACAATTTAGAATAATAATAATAATCGTGAGTGACAATAATATAATAGCAATAGTCTTACCACCATATATACATAAATACATTGAGAGTAAGTTAGATGTTAACTTACTAATAAACATATGCTTCGTGACATAATGATCATGACATGTGACAGATATTCATACTTGATATTCATAACAACATGACATGACATAGCATAATTCAATTTAATAAACTTAAAAGGAAACATGAACATAACTTGCATGGATCTTACCACCATACATACATAAATATCTTGAGAGTAATTTATAAGTTAACTTATAGTGATTAACGTAAAGTAAAATGTAGCGAGGAAAGCGTGAAAATTGGCTCAAAAAATGCAAGGCAGGAACTGCAAAAAAATCTACCTGACTCTCTCAAGTTCTTTCTAGAAAGTGAGATGAAAATGCAAAAATGTGAAGTGATGAAGGAGGGTGGCATGATATACATTAGAGGGGGCTGACATGGGGTGGTTGAGTGACCCTTAGATGAGAGGTTGGTAACCAAAAGGTGGAGGAATAGTGGGCTACTGAGTTGTTGTCCCCTTGCTGCCAAAACTGGTTGAGTGGATGGTTTAGATTGGCTAGGCTTTTTGACTTTTATCAAGTGACTCCTAGCTTGAGTGGTGTATCAGCCCTTGTCTTAGCCTTGGGAGGGGGAAGAAACTTTCTCAAAAAGCTTCCCTTGGTGGTGGTTTTCGGAGGGCCAAAGATGGGCCTTACCGATGGGCTTCAATTTGGGATTTCATTAGGCCTCATTTGGGATTTCGGTTGGAATCAAGTCCAAATTGGGCCCATCTTTGGCTACCAGTGGGTTTATGGTTTAGCTGTAATCTTGACAAATTTTCCTATACCTTAAGTTGTGAATTTGTATAGTTTTTCTATGGACAAAAAAAAAAAAAAAAGCCAGCTTAGGAAGATTGCATATGAATTGGCATTGAATATATAACAATAAATATTGGACAAATAATAATAATAATAATTTTAATAAGAAACATAACATATACATAAATAAATATAAGATGTTTGCTTGCATGGGTGCCGGAGAAAATTAATAGGAACAGATAATGATTTTCCCGGCAATGAGATGAAAAATTAGAAGATGCAATTTATTTGTGACAATCTTAGTTTGTATTTATAACTATTAGAGTTGCTGAAATAAGTATTTGCAAACAATTTCGTAATTTCCAAAGAAAATAATTTTTGGCAAGATATTTTCTGCAAGAGTATGTCTATACAACAACCTGCTACACCACACACACGGTACATATTTGCCAGTATGGTTTTTTATTTTTTATTTTTTTATTTTTAATGCAAAATGCACAGGCAAACAAACAAAAATCTTTCATACCGACATGCGCACAGGCAAACTCATGTGATTTGTGTAGGCTCGTTGGGCAGAGCAAATCTCAACCAAATCTTGGTCGCCGGCAAAGATCCAATTTTCAAGTCATTTAGCTTCGATGTTGGCCCTTGTTTCTGTTTCTCTCAATTTTTCTCAGCAACCAAACAAACAAAAGCCTGAATAGAAGTTTTTCTCAAAACCATGTTTTAAGTTTTTCTCAGTAACCAAACAAAAGTCTAGAATCAATTTCTCAAAATTTTGAAGTTTTCCGGTAGTTTAGCTTCCAGGAGGAAGTAAGAGAGAGAGAGAGAGAAGTGGAGTGGAGGAAGAAATGAGAAAACAAATTTTCATACGTGAGGAAAGAACAATACTAGTCTTCCTGGTGGGGTCCTCCTGGGATTTTTTATTTTTATTTTTTTTCTTTTATTTTATAATTAAGAAAATATTTTTTAATGATATTATGATTTTTTTTTTTTTTTAAAAATATTTAAAAGTGTTAAAAAAATATATGTAAAAGAGAGCAAAAAATAAAAAAACATAAAATACACTAACGGAAACTCTAGCGGTGGCTCTAGTGTTACTGGTGAGGAAATGAGGGTTTTTGTCTATATCTACTAGTGAGATAGGTGATATGGAAGGCCAGAATTGCTCAGATCATGTTTGCTGCATCGAGTGCGCAGTGTAGGAAAAAAAATCGAATGCCGAGCAGATTTTTCCTTTCTGCAAGTATGCATAGGTTTATACCCCGCAAAAGAGGCCATATTTGTCTCAATGGCAGTCCGGGTATACATGTAGTTCAGTTCTTTCTTTATGAGAAATAAAAAGAAGAAAATTTTTTCTCATCAGTCGCTATTCACCATCTCACGCCTCATACCTTATGAAAAATACATCCACACCCTATGAAAAACATCTCACACCATATAAAAAAACTATAAGTATGGAGTGTGAGATAGAATAGTGACTGATGCATAGTATTCATCTAAAAAGAAAGACAGAAAAAAGTTTGATTAAGGGCTGGTTTGGTTATAACTTTCTCAAACTTCCATATAAAATATAATAAACGATTCAATTTTTTTAAATTTTAAAATAAAAATAATATTATAATAATATTTTATTCAATTTTTAATAAAATATATTATCTCATTTCATTTTATCTGAACGAACTACATAACCAAACGAAGACTAAGTTTGTTTTGAGTTGTGAGATCTAGAGTGGAACTCTTGCAGGCTGGAAGTATGTTATTGGGGTTGAACCAACTCAGAGTCGCGTACAATATTATTGATCGATCTAGAGTGGAACTCTTGCTGGCTGGAAGTACGTTATTGGGCTTGAACCAGCTTAGAGTCGCGTACATTATTATTGAAAGTTTTGGCCGATATGTAGTAGTAAAAAAGAATCAGTCATCTGTCTTTATAATTATTAATATATTATCATCATGCCTTCTGGCACAGCAATATGCATGCCGGGCCGGCGCCCGGCAATACACAAAGGAACCAGCTCATTTGACCGAATAGTAGCGTAAAAAAATACAGCTTCTGGGCAAAAGTTCAAGGGATGAGAATGCGTACTGCATCCACCTTAATTATTTTTCTTTTGATCAATACAAAGAGCCTGCATACAACAGAAAAACTATATACTAAATTCAACCAAGTAAAGAAAGCAAAGTACTACAGAAAACAGGAACGCATTATTTAATCTTGAAAACTGCAAGCATTAACCACCATTATCTATGTCCCAATACTGGGATTATATTTTATGAAGTCCTTGAGCAGCTGCATACGAAGCACAGTCAATAGGTTGAAAGCCAACTCTCTCTTTCTTTAAGTCATAAACAACCTCCACGTTTTGCTGTTGGAAGCTCCCAAATACCCCAGCCGGCCCGTAATCACCATCATCCATGCTTCGGAACAGTAGGCATTTCACCACCGTCGAGTTACTTGGGGCTCCCATGGCGTAGAAGTGATTTCCTTGAGGTAAAATAAGGCTCGTGTTTTTTATGAAATGGAAAGTTATTGTAGGAAGGAGATCATCCATAATGTTATTATTCGTACATGGAACTCTATAACAAAGATCAAAACCTGTTCTCATCTCCATATCCATGGCTCTAGGATAAGATATTTCTGATTGCAGAAGTGAAAGAAGTTGTGAGTACAATGGCTCAGGAAGGTGAGTATAAGTGGTTCCCGAATCTATCAACATGGCCCCATTACCTTGCAAATCAAAATCACTCAACTTCAATGGCACTTTGATTGCACTGACATTGCCTACAGATATGGCCTCTAGACCAATATAGTAGTAGTTTGGATACATGGGGCTCTTCAACATTGGGGTGAATTGTAAGTAGTCTTTAGAAGAAATGGCAGCATCTCCCACAACTAATGGGCTTGATATATTAGGGTTATTTGCAAATTTAAAGGCTAAGAAGCAGTGGGAGAAGCCCTTTTGCAGGAACCCTAGTTGTGAAGGAAGAGAAAGTGCACCCCTACCAAACCCTGCAATGCCAATAGGTTCTCTATATGTAGAACCAACGCACCCAAAACAAAACTTTGGGGTTTCTCTAGTGACAGAACTAGGCTTATTAGTTCCATGAACCCTAAGTGTATCCCTAGTAAGTGTCCCAGTGACAACCCCACCTGCACCATAGGTATAAGCAAATGAAGGGCATGGTCTGGGGCACGTGGCTTTGAGAAGGGTAAGCAACGAGCATCCAGCCATAGTGCAAGGATCAAGATAACTATCTGAGCTATGGACATTGACGCAGAAGGAGCTGCCACAAAGATCCCTAGCTGATGAAGAAGAAAAAGAGGGAGAGAAATTGGCTGTCAACTTATTGTTCCTGTAGTCATCACAATCTATGCAATCGAATGTTAGATTCCCACAAGGAACCCAGGTAAGGTCACTCCCCGTATCCACGTATACTTGAATGATTTGTGCAGGTGTCCCCAAATTAAGAGATATTAAATACCCATCTCTAACCCCCCTCAGCGGCTCCATCATGTCTGAGACTTCCGATGGTCTCTTTGCTGAGTTCCTATAGGAGGCTTTTGGAGAAGGAAGGGAGGTCCTAGAACGAGTCATACCAAGGACCAGTACTGAATTAGGGTTTCTCTGCTGTTCGGCTTGAGTTTGGCCAATATTCAACATTATTGGTAAGAGTAGAAGGAATATGAGAAAGCTGGCAGTTGTGAACGGTGATATTGTGGCCATCGTGGCTAGTTTCAATTTAATTTCTTGGTGTATGTTGAGATCAGTAGGCGTGCTTAGTGAGAGGTATTTATAGAACACAAGTATCGATATCTAATATTGAAGTTAACAAGCCGAAATTAAAGTTTTATTAAATATATGTATATGCAGTGAGCTGACAGTACCTCTCCATTAATATGAGCCGCATATAAAATTAGATTTTTAATCAACACACCCTAGTTTGGTTACCCATTTTCAGATGAGATGATATATTTTGTTAAAAGTTATAAAATATTATTATAATATAATTTTAAAAGTTGAATTGTTTATTATATTTTGTGTGGGAGCTTGGAAGAATTGTAATGATTATATAAGAAGAGATGAGATGCGATCGTTTGGTTTTGTGTAATCAAACCAACCTATCTTTTGTGGTATGCTTTTTTCAGGTCTGAGATCACTCGAATCCTCTTGACTGCAAATAATTTATATTGGTCATCAAATTGGGAGAGTTTTTCCTTTAATTACTTTGCGGGAACACATTGCCAAGGGATATAAATATAACCCACATAGAGTGGATAGGTTATGAAGATAGTTATCATTGTCGTTAAATCCCACATTAGCTATTTATTAAGAGTGGGCTTAATAGGACCTGGAGGGAGATGATAGGCATCTGGTTTAGGCGTGCAACACGATCCACTCAAAAAGGTATTTTGTTTGGCATTATCCCATCAATTGTGACTTGGAGACTTTGGATGAGACATGGTAAAACGAGAATGGAAGGCTATAATGAGGCCTTTGAATATGTTTGGTATTCTATCAAATTCTGGTTGGCTAACATCATTCAAGGGATTAATAAGGTTACTCATATAAATAGGGGTGGATATGGATGTGATTAAAAATCTGAACTTACCTTTGATCCCTTTGAAAAAGAAAGATGTAAGGGTGGTTTATTGGTGTAAACCAGAAGCAAGTCGATACAAACTAAATGTTGATGAGAGCAGTGTAGGGAATCCGGGGCAAACAGGTGCAGGTGGCTTAATCAGGGATGAGAGTGATAATGTTCTTACTACTTTTTTGGTTTCTCTTGGGTATGATACTAATAATTTTGCTGAGTTGAGAGCCGTTTTGGAGGGTTTGAAACGTTGTAACATGCTCGATATAATTGAAGTGGATATTGAAACTGCTATAAGGGATTGATTTATGAGTGAATCATATTTATAGAGAGGGTAATGCTCCAACGAACTTTTTAGGCAAACAGGGTACTCAAAACGTTACTAGAGATTGAAGTTCTTTGCAACAGATGCCTAGAATTTTAAGGACTTTGATCAGAACTGATAAGATTGGTTTACCTTATTTGAGAGTTTCTTAGTCTTATGGTTTCATTGGTTGGTTTTTGGGATTGTTTGTAACCATATCTTTTATATGTTAGAGGAGCTTATTTATTAAAAAAAAGAAAAAGTAAGAGTAGGCTTTATATATAAAGAATTGTTACAAAGAAGCTTTACACCACACATCTCCACTTAACTAACATGTGATTTGTTATTTTTGTCCTTATATTTAAATACATATATTTAAGCATTAAGATAGAAGAACAATTTTTTTTTTTTTTAAATTACATATTGATTAGGTGATAGTGTGTGGTCATGTAAGGCATTCAATTTCTCTTCTATCTGTTGGGATTATAGCAAAAGTGTTGCTAGCTAGCCCTTACCTTAGGTTCTTGCACATCATGCAAGATAGGATTCCTTTTTTTTTGTTTTTCGGCGAGTAAATTCAATTATATATGATTCTAGTAGTGGTATATAAGTACTGTGTACCTGCAGATACAAAGGATATTATAAAGAAACTAACACCATAAACTCCTTAGCCTAGTGATCTGTAAAACGCCACTATAAGTACTACATCCGGAAAGGCTAACATGTTAGGCATAGACTAGCTAGAAATCCTCTATATATATATATATAGTGTATCTTTGTTCAAATCTTTAAAAGTTGCATGTATATTTTATTATATTTGTGCCGCATCTGTGCGTGATTTTAGTTTTTCAATATATAATATCGAAAAATTACTGTTATATATCTATTCATTACATTACATTGTATGCCTTATATTGATATTTTGCTTTATGGATCTAATATTTAATTTAAGCATAAGTAGTAGTACTAGTAATTATTTGATTAATTGATCATTGAGCCATTAATTATATATATCTATTATACTAATGATCTATAATTAAGTCTACTAATCTATATGATATTCCAATTGTGTAAAATTGGTGCAAATTACAATATAATAACAGGTAATGATCATATAATTTCAAGCAATTATGCCGCTTTGGCAGCTCGTATCGAGATGAATTAAGCGTGAATTTGCTTAGCTAACACCGTGATGAAGAGGAGAAGAAACGTAATTAAAATGCTAACGAAGCTAAATGACGATAAAGATAATATTAATGTATATGTGTTTATTCTACATTATAAGTATAATGAATTAATAGCGTCAAAAGCGCAAAAAGGGGTAATTAATTAGTGATTCATCTCAACTCATCTCACCTCAACTCACTATTCAAATAGAACCTAAGATTTAATTAATTAACTTGATCGATGTGGTAGGCTTAAATGAATCTTAACCTAAGATATAAGGATGTTTGAAAAAGTTTTTCATCTTATCTAATCTCATTCCAAATATCATTTAAATACAAACACTTTCAAACTAATTATCACAATTTTTTCAAACTAATAATTACAATTTTCCCAAACTTTCAGATAAAAAACAAAAAAAATAATTCAAATTTTCAAAATAAAAATTATATTAAAAAATTATATTCTAACAACATTTTAATTTTATAGTATTTTTTATTTAAATTTTTCTCTATTCTTTTCCAAAATCAAATAAATACTTAAATCAAACTATCTTACTACTATTCACAAATTATCGTACTATTATTCACAAAATTTTCATTTCATCTCATTCCCCAAGCATCCTCTTGACTCGTTTGTTTTCACAATTTCTCTCAACTCATCTCATCTCATATCATTTAATTATTATAATTTTTTCAATTTTCCACATAAAATAAAATAAACAATTCAACTTTTTCTAATCCCAAAACAAAAATAATATTAAAAAAATATATTCTAAAAATATTTTATTCAACTTTTAACTTTAATCTGATCAACTCATCTCATCTGTGAAAACAAATGAGACCACACATGATAAAGTGATCAACAATATAGTAACTTAGGTGATGCCAAATGCAATCACAAGCAAAATATGCAAGGACTTTTCATTTGATATCAAGATCTGGCTAACAAGTTCGTCATTTGGTATTTAATTTGTATTCCAAAATTGCTTATTAACTACTACAACATAATGCAGTTTTTATGATGGATGAAATCGCCACAAAATGTTTTGCATGACGGTTAAAAACTGTCCATTTACCGACACAACAACCGCATCACGAAATATATATTGTGTTAGTTTACTATTCATCCATCACTAAAAAATATTTTTTTATGACAAATTGAAATCTGTGGTTCAATTTATTATGCGAATGTGATGACCAACTACTTTTGATGGTCCATTTTTGTCATAGAAAGTACGAGCAAACATATGTCTACATGTTCAAACGAGAATCGATTTGTTTATGGCTGACTCACATTCGAACATTATTTTCTAACATTCGATTATGTTAGTGTGAATGAACAGTTAGTAAAACACGTTAGCATGTATACATCGTTCGAACGTTGGCAATGTGACATTAGAATGCTACAATATTTTTAGTTCGAACGTCAGTTATCATTAGTTCGAACGTGAGGAGATACACATTCGGATGTGCAAGGCTACGATTGCACGTTGTACAACACTATATGTTTGAACGTGATATTCTATTTTCGGACGTTGATGCTTTTGAATGTTTACCATCGCAAGTATCAACTGATTGCGGTTCGGACATTTTTGATCGTGTGTGGTTTACATTCGAATGTAAATTCAATCATAATTAATAAATAGATAAAATTAGATATTACACTAAGTATCCAAATTGTATCATGCCAAATAATAGACAATCTTTGAAAATTGTTTGAGACTTAGGCTACAAAATAAAATCATATGAAAAAGATAAAAATTATTTGAAACATAGATTAAAGTTCATTTCTTCTTATTTTCCCGACCATCGAGATCCTCCTGCAGTGACATCCCGCATTTCATGTAGACCAACATCTCCCTCTATATTTGTTCTTACACTTCAATACATGTTCTTTCCTTCTACTCTCTTTACTGCTCCTGTAAACCCTTCTCCAACTTTGACTATCGAGACAGGAGATCCTCCAACTCTTGCTGTCTTGCCTTCATTTGCTCAATCTCTGGGCACACAATGTCCAAATATTTGTTAAGATTATTCACTCTTGAATCCAAAGTCGTGGAGGATGAACTGACACGCATGAAAGAACTTCCCAATCCTCTCACCAAACCAGACTTGGTCCCGAGGATCTGGATAAATATGTCAATGTTACTAGGAGATGATTCTTTAGAAGCAGACTATAGCTCAATCATTTTCTCCTACAATAACTACAAAAACTACAATAAGTAACAAAAAAATAAAAAATAGTGGAAAAACCTGCAAAACAAATGATATCTATAATGACATAATGGTTTGAAAACTAAATTTAACTATATAAGGTTTCCAGGATCTCCCAAGCATCATGGGAAGACTCAATTGATCACTTGTGACAAAGGGGCAAAAACAATTGAGCTATTGAGCCAACCAAGGATTAGTTGGTCAATGCATAGCCATTGTGCTACTGCAGGATTGGGTTGCAATGTGTCATCCTCATTGATGGTGTGGTCGAGGGACACTAAACTTCATTCTTAACGTAGCGAATGAGCCCCCAGGGCCATGTAGGATAGGCACTGTCTATGCCTTCCACAAGAGATGGTTGATGCTAGCTTTATGGAGATGTTTGGCAAATGGGTGTGGCTTGGGGAAAAAGGGAGTGAAGCAAGATTATCCATAGGCAAGACGGAAGAGGTGGAGGCGAATTCCATTGGTAATAACTTGTGGGCATTTGATACCATGTAGGGAAATTAGCCTGCCTCATATATGAGGTTCTTGTATTGATTTATAGAGGAATTTACAAATGTCAACTATGAGTATACAACTGTGTTACCATCTAGACAATTAGCCATAGAAGGAAAGTAAATATTATAGTATCAATTTTGCATAATATTGGCAAAATCATGGTAGCATCTATGGTAGTCAATACTAAAGGAATATTGCCTTGTTGCCTTGTCAGTTAGAACTTATTGTTTCTAAAACTTTGCAAATGGGAAAAAGTTTGTGCAGATTAAAATTTTCACGTTCAAACAAAAATTTTAAAATGTTCAAATGGAAAATAAAAAGTAGGATGCATAGATGACGACTTTAGCTGCTATTAAAAGATTATTTATTAATGGAACAATGCCATTTTATTGTTCTCAACTTGTTACAACGATGTTTCCCGCTGTAAAACAAAAATCCAATCAATTTATAGATCAATTACGTAATTTAGTTTTATTGCAACTTGGTCTCTCTTAGACCTTACAATTGTGGATCTTCAATATTTTATATCTTGTACAAACTACCAAATTTTTCATTGATATATTCATTTTTTTTTTGTTTGATCTTGAACTAAACTTGATCGAAATCAATTATAATTTTAATAAATTTTGTTATTAGTTAACCGTGCGCATGTAAACATTTTCGAATGTTTCTACATTAACGCTTGCACCTAAAGTTTTAGGATCAATGTTCGAACGTACGTGTGCACAATGGGAAATTAAAACAATACACGTTCGAACGTTAGTAAGATAATGTTTGAATGTTACGTGGCAATAAGTACATAGTTCGAACGACTCAAAATCATTTTCACCAAAACTTAGAAACCAATCATTGCTACTCTGCTGTCTAACGTCTCCAGTGCCGCCATTCAATGCCTCCAAACCCTAACGACAACGTTAGTTCCCCTCTCCTATGATTTTTATAGTGTTTTCAATTGAATTTAAGTGGACTTTAGTGTGAACCAAAACCCATTTTGGTCTTGGGAATTTAGTCATTTTTCAGCCACCGTGGCCGGCTAATGGCCACCGTAGGAAAGCTACACTAAGTGTACCTTTCATTTCTACAGTGGCCATTTCTCCAATAGTGGTGTGGTTGGGGAGATCGGAGATGGCTCATTCGACTCAACCAACTCTGAAATCTCCATAATTTTTATGTTTGCACATACGTATGTACGATCAAATGTAATTAGTACTTGTAATTAACATTCGAACGTAGATAGATATGCTCGAACGTAATGTTTACATGCAAATGTTATATTCACACATTCGAACATAGTTTGAGTGTTATATTTGACTATTCGAACATATCTATTACATACAAATGTAATTTACTTACATTTGCACAAAGTGATTTAGTTCTAACATTAGGAATTAATGTTTGAATGGTAGACACTATCTATGTTTGAACCGTAACATATTTACGCTCAAGCATTAATTGTTATATGCACACATGATTTTTCACGTTCACTTATAACCTTGTAGTTCAAACGTAAATTACTCTTGTTCAAACGTATATGTTGATGCTCAAATATTCTGAGAAATAATTTGAATTTTATTTATCGTAGTTCGAACATACATTCAAACACATATTTTAATCAATCACGTTAATAAATAAGTCTTAAGTATTATATAATGAAATGAGTAATGAATTTATTTATGTGTTTTTAGCAGGACATCTCTCATAAGTGCACTACACGAAAACATGTTTGGGAAGGAACCCTAGACAATTTAAGGATTAGCGTTTGAATAATTATGACTAAAAGCGAGATCAAGATCGACGAGTAAGGCTGAGCAAAAATCCAAAAATTGACTCCGAATCTGACTCCGCTCCGACAAAATGGAGTTGGATTCAAAGTCTTTTTTAATTTTTCAGTCAGAGTCATAATTGTGCTAGACCGACTCCGACTTTGATTTGATCCAACTCCGACTCTGACTCCGACTTTGTCCTCTGACTCTAAGTCCAATATTGTACATATGTTGTAAAAAATATGTATTTATCTATACATTTATCATATATACTAGTATAGTTATATAATTAAATTCAATAATATACTTGTATGAGCTAATTATTATAAAATAATATACTTATACTATAAAAAAATAGACTAATAATAATTTAGTATATGTACACATCATAGTATTACAACCATACATAATTGAGTATATATAAAAGTTAGACACTAGTATTAAAATAAGTCTAGTATAATAAGTTAATAACACATAATACTAATTTACTAAAGTATAATAACATACAATTAGACATAAGAAATAAGGAGTGAAAACTTTTTGGTTCGGACAAAAAAACCAATCGGACCGAATTGTTTGGTCTAGATTGGACTGGACTGAAATGCTTAATGGTTGGTTTTGGTCCTATTTGTATGGAGATTTCAAGAATCGATCCGGTCTCGGGGTGAGGTTTTTTCACCCCAGACTGGACGGAACTGACAGAATTACAAATATATATATATTTTTAAATACTTTTTTATAAATTATATTTATTATTTTATATAGTAGTTGTATAATTGAATTATGTAATTTTAATCTAACCTATTATCGTTGACAATATAAAATGTTAAATATATAATTATTAACAGGCTATCAATTAACTAATATATCATATGACTCATGATAAATCATAAATTCATAATATCATATGCAAATATTCATAATATTTTATGCAAAGATACATATTCTATTTTTTTCCTTTTATTTGGAGTTTGGATGCTATTGCATTTTTCAATTTGATTTTCTCTATTTTTTTAAGTTTTTAACTTGAGCGCTGCTACTCTGCCACCTGAGCAGTACCGTTCAAACTGATCGCAAGCTAGTTTTGTAAGTTTTTTTTTTTATTTTTCTATTCACATTTTTTTAATATATTTAAATATTTTTAAAAAATAAAAAAATACATCAAAACACTTAAAATCACTTCCTTAATTACTTAGTAAAAAAAAAAAAAAAAAAAAATTAACCAAGCCATTTGAGTGGTACACTTGGGGAGGCAAAATAACTTTTCTCTTTTAACTTTATTATAGAGAATGAATGGATATGAATAATTTTGATAATTTTTCCAAAATTTTTTAGGCTATTTTTAAATACAAAATGTGCAAATAAAGTTAAATTGTTATATTACTAAAAATTATAAACATTGCTGGATTTGTTTTTATACTAATGGGCCGAAAATAAACATTTTGGTTTTTTTTTTTTTTTTTATATAATGATGGAGTGAGAATTTGTATGATTGGGCCCTCATTTTAAACTAGCCTAGACCGATACGGACCTACCGGCTTGATAGTTAATGGTCTGGTCTGATTTGGAAAAATGGTGGATCAAAATTTTCGGTTTGCGACCCCCTTGAACCAAAGTAGACCGGACCGTTTACACCCCTAAAATTAAGTCTAGTGTAAGAATAAGTTATTAATAAGTTAAACACTAGTATAATATAATAACATGTAATACTATAATATAGAAATAATATAGAAATAAGTCTAATTTTATAAGTTAATAACATATAATACTATAGTAAAATAAAATGTAATTAGATACTAGAAATATAATGTAGTACTCTAATATGAAAACATGTAATTAGAACTATAGTACTATAAGTCTAGTATAAAAATAAATTAGATATTAGTATAGAAGTAAATCAACAGTGAATGATTTAGTTTTAGTTTTTAATTTTTTGGAGAAATTAAAATTTGAAATCCCACAAAAAATTCTTTTTTAAAAATGGGCTAAATATGAAGCTAAAAAGTTAAAAAACATTCCAAATCAAACTCTACTTCGAAAAGTTAGAGCCAGAGTCGGATTGGAGTCTACACAAGTCGAAGTCAGATTTAGGGGAATCCAACTCCGACTAAGTCGGTGCTCACCCCTATCAATGAGTTCAACTACATAACTTGGCAGGGCAAGAGTTTGAGGTCCCTTTTTATTGCTAGAAGGTGGACTAGCATATGCGCACTGACAGGGGAAGATATACATGCATATGCGAGACATGCCACAGTCTGAAGATACTCACACTGTATCTATAAGTGGTGCTGAGTTGAGGTATTGGCAGAAGTCTTCACCAACCTACTTGGGACCCCCTAAAGATTATGACCATGATGACGACTTCTTTTGTCTCACGGGGAGATACCGCACCCCATTTGAGATGAAGAATTCATTTTAGCAGAACATGCTGCTCCAGTGTTTCAGGATGTTGTAACTCACACTTGCAACAAATGTAGATTCGGTGGCACATAAGGCCACCTTCAGTCGGACTCGTGTGTAGTTCCTTCTATGCTTGGCACGTGGAGATCCTGTTGGCTTGCCATTGCAGGTATTTATGAGGAACCACTAAGCCAGTGTCATCTCTATCGACAACCTTCCATATGGGGTGATCATTACTCGTTTGCAACCATAGCATGGAGTGCCACTCCAAGTTGATGAGTGGTTGGTTGAGCAAATGAGCCCATTTGACATGACCTCACATTGGCGCAACCTTGGGTAGGCGGAGGTGCATGCTCGGTGTGAGGTTGTGCCTTTGCCAGATCTTGCATCACCGACCCAGCCTGAGGTTGGTGTTGCTCTTCACAACGGGAGTACTAGTGCGTAACTGATGGGTGGAGCTACAAGGGATGCACGTCCTACTTGGCTCTATGCGATTGTGTCGAATATTATTGCTCACGTCGACATACAGATTGGTTCGCTTCGGGCATCAGTAGAGGACAATATGTCCTCAATTGGACATCATTTAGATATCCTCAACGAATAGTTAAACACGTTGTCGGATGAATTTCATACTTATTTACACAACGAGTTTTGAGCTCCACTGATCCATTTTTTACTTTCATTTTATGTCATTTTCTTTTTTCTCTTTGTGCAATGAACAATACCAATTAATATATTTTGTGTATATGTATTTAGCTTAAAAAAAAAAAAATTTAATGTTTAATGTCGTGTTTAATATTATGTTCCTTGTTTTAGTTTGGATATTTAAAATTTTCAAATTTAAAGTCCAATATAGATGCGTTCGAACGTTAAGCATATATGTTCTCACATTAGTGCATATCGTGCGCACCGGAAGAAATTATGTTTGAACGGTATATCAATAATGTTTGCATGTTGCTAGTAACATTTCAAAGTAACTCAGCTAAACAGTATAAATGTAATTTTAAAACAGTACGTTTGCAAGTAAATCTAGTAAAATTCAAATAAACTTTAACATTGTTCGATATCTATAAATATATATTTGAATGCACTATCTACGTTTGCATGTTTGATGATATACATTCAAACGTACTTAACTACAAAGCAATAACATATTGTTAACGTTCGAACATACAAATCTTAAAAGTTCAAATGTTGGTCAAATTATCTTCCAATTTTAGTGATGGTTTAAAACTACCGGCGACTAATTTATCGCCGCTAAAAAACTAAAAGTTAAATTCTCCTAAACCAGCGATGTACAAATCGCTACTAAAACATCAATACCAGCGATTAAAAATTCACCGCAAAAAAATTTAAATAGCAGAACGTAAATTACGGCGATACTAAAACTCGCTGTCTATAAGTATATAGTGGCGATTTAAATATCGCCACTATATACTTATCGAATTGAAAAGTCAATTAGAAGCGAGTAAAAACTCGCTGCAAAATAGTATTTGGCAGCGATCTAATATTCGCTGGGAAATACTATTAATAATATTGCGGCGATAAAAAAATCGCCGCCTATTAATAAAGACCGGCGATAATTAATCGCTGCCATATGCAACTATACGGCGATTTTGATATTACGGCGATTTTGGTGAGTCGCTGGCAAATATATTTGGCAACGATATTTTCATTTTTAGCGGCAAAAATTAATCGCTGCAACTAATCTATCCCAGCGTTAACAACAGAATCCTATATTGATTTTGCGGCGATTAAGTTGTAATAAGCAGCGAAGACAAATTTGCCGGGATATTAATATATGGCGGCGAGTTTTGGGTTCCGTTGGACTAGATCTAAAGTGGGGCGTTAATACCGGCGATCTTGCAGCGACTTAAAAATCGCTGGGGTAGATGTATGACAGCGATTTTGGGTGTATAGCCAGCGATACATAATCGCTGGTAAAAGTGTTGAACCTTGTAGTGAATTTTAAACTGACTCAAAAACTAAAATTTGTTTTAGTGAATATTGGTGTGGGTTTTTTTTTTCCTTTTTTCATTTTTTTTTTATCTCTACTTAATTAGTTTTTGAAAAATAAAGCTGAAGGTAGAACATTATTTAATGTATTATTAAGAATTGACATGGAATGGAATGGTTGACGTTGTTGGTACGTATATAGTGGAGCCTAATGAGTGAAAATTCGTACGTATATAGTGGAGCTTAATGAGTGAAAATTCATCCATATCATGACAAAAAAGATTGATGTGGCATTTCCACGAATCGAAAGATTATAAAGATCACGAAAAGTTTAATATATACTAATTAAAAAGTGCCAATAAGATCAGCATATAAATTCTTGAAATATATATAAGATTTGTTTCTCTCTATCTTCTATATGATAAGTACTACTGGCCGCATATAGAGAATTTTAAGGGATTCAGATCATTTCCATGTCTTTCACATGCACGATCCAACGAAATTAATTAGGTGGTGAGTCTAACAGTACTAGTGCTAAGTGCTAATTAACTACTTTCTTGAAGATGCACAAACTACAGGTGGATGTGTTTTTCTTTGAAGGATGGAATTTGAGGAAGCTCGGGACCAGTTGAAGTTTCGGCCTTCAAGTAAAGGATCACGTGTGTATATATATATATATATATATATTTATATATATATATATATATATTGTGAGCAATCACGTACCATTTGAGAAACTAATCAAGACTTGTGGAAACAGTTTATGCACGTACGTTGAGCTTGCATCTATGTATATTATAACTAGCTACTAATATGTTAGGTTTAAGATCATTAATCCTAAAAGAAAAAAATCAATCATTTCTAATAATTATTATATTTTGTATCTCCAAAAGCTCAATTTTGATATTATTGACTGACGTTAGTACGTCGTGAGTAAGAACTCCATGCTTCGTATTGATGTCATAAAGGAAGATCAGAAGCAACGATCCCATGATATTTAAAAACTTGATCAGCCTTGAACTTCTTTCATTTCTCAAAAAACAACCTTTATAGATAAAAATGTAACGGCATTGTGTCACAAGTTTGATTAACCAGAAGCAGATTGAAGGGGGCAGACGGAGGCCTAGTGTGGCCGGAGACAAAAATTTGGCTTGGGGGCGGATTTATATGTTGATTTTATGTGTACATGTATTTTTGTTTATGTATATGTATGTATTATGCCTTTAATTACAAGGAAAATTTGACAACATATTTTAGAGTCATCTCATTTTCTGAAGGGTGAGGTTATTACTGACAAAGCAATTAACAGGGAAGCATTCAACACAACTATGGAAAAAGTGTGGAGACTAGATGGCTGGATTCAATTCAAAGCAGTTGGTGATCACAACAGATTTTTACTAGAATTTCAACATGAGTTTGATAAAAAAAGTTATACTAGGCCATGGTCTTTCGATAGAAATCTGATCTGTATCCAAGAATTTGAAAGAAACATTCCAGCAAAAGATATCTCCTTCTCCAAAGTGTGCTTCTGGGTGCAATTACACAACATGCCTTTGGCATGCATGACAAAGGAGATTGGCTTGCAAATAGGATCGGTACTTGGTGAAGTCCTAAGTGTGGAAGCTGACGATAAAGGCTTTGGTTGGGAAAAATTCCTAAGAGTGAGTGCTGAGATAGATATCACAAAATCATTAATCCGTGGTAGATTCCTGAAAGTTGATGAGAAGAAAATGTGGATCCCTTTCAAGTATGAAAGACTCCCTATGTTCTACTTTCATTGTGGAGTTATCATACATTTGAGGAAAAGCTGTCCGAGAATGAACCAAGGCAGTCACTTGTCTGATGAGGCACAAAGCCAATATGGATCATGGCTACGTGCATCCCTTGCACAAAACAATAACAGTGAATCAAGGAAGTTAGGGGGAGAGCCAGCAGCACAATCAAAGGTTGATCAAGAACATAAATTGTTCGACGAGAAACTCAAGCAGGACAATGGAAAAGGCAACTCCAATTCTCAGGCACAATTAGGGGTGACAATTGAGAAGATCCCTGAAACCAAGGAGAAGATTGCTCAATCAGAAAAAGCTAGAATAATGTAGATTGTCTTAAATTAAAGGAGTGAGGGGGAAAATGACTTGCCATCACCTATGACTTTCACTACTCGCCCTCCTGAAGATGGTACTGGCTCAGAAAAGGAAAGTCTCTCCATATTGAATTCTAGTCCCCAAAATAAGGAGATTATGGAAGGTGTGGATGACAAGAATACAAAAGATGTAGAGAAATTTGTTTCCACCAACTTTTTAGCTGACTCATTGTCTAATCAAGTAAGTTCCCTAAATCAGTTTCTTTCTAATCAGATTAAAGTTCTAGCTCAACCTAAAAAACAAGCTAGCTGGAAGAGAAGAACTAGGAACAAATTTTTTAATGATCAAGCTATCCCCCAAGATATTACCAAGCAGATTGGAGAGCAAACTACAAAGAAATGGAATGATGGTGAAGGGGAGATGATGGAAATTAAAAATATGTTTATACTAAAAAGCTAAGCACATGCTCACTAATGAAGGGTGTTTTAACCAAGAAGGATTGGCCATGGCTGCTAAGAAGCCCCACCAACAGCCATGAGTTACCTAAGTCGGAACTGCTGGAGGCTTTGTCGTGGGGTTTGGAAACCCTCAGACAATTAGAGAACCCCACCAGATGGTGAAGGCTAAGTTCCCAGGCTATATTTTTTTGACTGAGAATAAGCGTGGTAGGAACAAGGTGGAGAAAGTGAGGAAGAGTGTTGGCTATGAGCACAATTTTATTGTTGATAGTAAGGGTCTAAGTGGTGGTATTGCTTTTTTGTGGAAAGACCACATAACTGCTGCTTTAGAATCATATATCCAAAGTCACATATCTTTAAGAGTCACAGATCCAGGAAGTGGCAAGCTCTGGTTTCTAACAGGTTTTTATGGGAATCCTTTGACTGCTAAAAGGATGTCCAGTTGGAGTTTACTTAGAGCTTTAAAGCCAAGCATGGAAGTACCACGATTATGTGTTGGAGATTTCAATGAGATACTCCATCAGTTTGAGAAATGTAGGGCAGCAGTGAGGTCATTTCGTCAATTGGAGACTTTTAGAGAAGCTGTAGAAGACTGTGGACTCAATGACCTAGGCTACATTGGCAATAAATACACATGGACCAACAACAAAGAAGGCAAGCTATTTACCAAAGAAAGACTTGACAAAGTTTTTGGAAGTTCAAACTGGCATGACTTGTACTTTGGAACATCAACGAGAACTCTTACAACACAAAGCTCAGATCACTGCCCCTACTGGTTGCAATGCAAAACAATTGGAGTGATGCTAGGAAAGGGGAAAAAATATTTAGATATGAAACCAGTTGGGCTCAGAGAGAGGACTACCACTCAATTATTATGGAGATGTGGAACAAACTTGCACTTGCTACCACTAAGCTTATGGTTACTACTACTGGGCTATAAAGATGCAAAGATAAACTTACAGATTGGAGTAGGAAGACTTTTGGTAACCAAAAAAGCCAAATCTCTTCCAAATTGAACTAGATCCAACTACTTCAGAAAAATAACCAGGGTGACTTGACAAGCAATATTAAGCAACTGCAGAGGGAAGTGGATTTATTGTTAGAGGAAAAAAATCTCAAGTGGAAGTAAAGGGCTAAACAAAGATGGCTAAAGGAAGGGGATAGAAACACAAAGTTCTTCCGTACATGTGCAAACCAAAGAAGAAAAACCAACTCCATAAACAAAGTAACAGATGAAGTTGGTAACTTGGTAACAGAACCTGCAGAGATCAGCAAAGAGTTTCAAATATACTTCCAGGAGCTGTTTAATCTTCCTGACCTAAAGGTATTGAAGAATGCTTGCAGTCCATGAAAGTAAATGTTGAGATGAAAGCTTCTCTTGATGTAGGATAGAAGTGAGAAGGAGGACTAGAAACAGAGTAATAGGAAATAGAGAAGAGAAATGAACTAGAAGAGAAGAGAGGAAGAAGAAGAAAGCGAAGAGGGACTGGAAGGAGGCGGCTAGCGCTCAACTCTGCATTCAAAATAACTACCTTCCAATATTCCTTAAGATGTCTTTAAGTAGTAGGGCAATACAAACCCTAAATGAAATAACTAACACATTAATAAAATAACAAAATAGAAAATATCTTTAAATAGTAGGGTAATACAAACCCTAAATAAAATAGACAAGACATTAATAAAATAAATAAAACATTAATAGGAGATGTCCTCATCAACTCTCCTGGGGTGGAAAAGCTTGACTCTGTCGAGTTGACGAGTCACACTAAGGCTGCAATCAATCACCCAACTATAAGCTAAGTGGTTGAGCACGCTTCTTCTGACGGCCATAAACACGTGTAAGTGGAGGTATGGTGTCCCTATCGACTTCTCTAGAATAGGTGGCTGGTGACCCAGGCAAAGGAAGATCCTGCTGGCTTTGATAAAGCTTCAATAAATCTGGATCAAGCTGCTGGAGTGTTTCTTTGGGAATCCATGTACAGTCAGAATCTGGTCAATCGACCCAATGAACAACGAAACGCTGAACCTCTCCATCATTTGTCAACACAATTTGTTCATCTAGAATAGTATCAATTTTATCTTTGTGTGCTGTGATAGATGGTAGTGGATTAGGAGTGACAAAAGGTTCAGGGTCAGGGTTCACAGATGGAGGCAGAAAAGGATCACCGGAGGGATTGAAATGGCCTTTGTAAGCAACTAAGTCCTCAACATTGAAAGTAGAGTGGTAACCAAAATGTAATGGAAGATCAATAATATATGCATTTGGACCAACACGCATTAAAATTTTAAAAGGACAGCACTACGTGCTTGCAATTTGGAAGCGGATCCAGGTGGATGCCGTTCCTGTCTAATTCGAATCATAACATAATCCCCAACTTTAAATTCAACATATCGTTTATGCAAATCAGCTCGCAGTTTATATGATGCATTACTGGCCTCAAGTTGTTTATTGATCTCAATATGCAAGTCATGAAGATGTTGAACAAAAGCCTCAGCTGACACAGATACATGAGCATGAGGAGACATGGGAATAAGGTCTAAAGACTTCCTAGGTTTGTAGCCATGAACAGCTTCAAAAGGACTCATACCTATAGACCGATTCACCGAACTGTTATATGCAATCTGAGCTGTAGGGAGGATCAAATCCCAATTCCTAAGATTTTCCTGGACCAGACATCTTAATAAGTTGCCAAGACTGCAGTTAACAACTTCAGTTTGACCATCTGTCTGGGGGTGGTAAGCAGTGGAGAATTTCAATTTAGTGCCAACCATATGCCATAGGGTTCTCCAAAAATGACTTGTGAAACGAACATCCCTATCTGAAACAATAGTCTTAGGAAGACCATACAACTTGACAATCTCGTTAAAGTACAACGTAGCGACCTTAGACGCATCTAAATTTTTGCTACAAGGGATAAAGTGAGCCATTTTCGAGAAACGGTCCACTACAACAAAAATAGAATCATACTTCTTTAGAGTGCGTGGAAGTCCTAACACAAAATCCATACTAACGTCTTACCAAGGACAACTAGGGACAGGAAGGGGTGTGTAGAGACCAGTATTTTGTCGCTTTTGTTTGGCTAATTGACACGTGTTACAGGTGCTAACTATTTTAGCCACATCTCTCTTCAAGCTAGGCCAATAGAATTGACGTTCAATCTCTCTTCTATGGTCTTATCATGTCCAAAATGTCCAGCCAAGCCTCCGGCATGAAGTCCGAGGGATGCACAACTTATTGGTTTTAAAAAGATAACCATCCTCCAAATGGAAACCATCAGTGGTATCCGACTGCCCGCTTTGCAAAGCAAGAAAAGTTTTCCTAAAATCAGGACAAGACTCATACTCTTCCTTAAGTCTTTCAAAACCTATGACCTTGACATTCATGATAGACAAAAAGGAGATACGGCGGCTCAAGGCATCAGCTGCTTGGTTCTCAACGCCCTTCCTATGCTTTAAAGCAAAAGAATAAGCTTGCAAATATTCAACCCAACGGCCATGCCTAGAATTCAATCTTTTCTGGGAATTGAGGCAGCGGAGGGCCTCATGGTCTGAATAAAGAACAAACTCCTATAATAGCAAATAATGGCGCCAATGGCGCAAAGCTTGCACAACCGCGTGCAGTTCCTTATCATAGGTAGAGTACCGTTGTTTGGCATCATTTAACTTCTCACTGACATAAGCAACAGGGTGGCGTTCCTAGCTAAGAACTCCACCTATTCCTACCCCTGAGGCATCACACTCGACCTTAAAAACTTTGGAGAAATCAAGAAGTCGCATGACAGGAGCTTCCGTCATTCGCTTCTTGACTAACTTAAAAGCCTTAGCTGCTTCCAATGCCCACTGAAATTCTCCCCTCTTCATGCACTCTTGATAGGAGCCATGATTGTGCTAAACCCCTTAATAAAACGACGATAAAATGTAGCCAAACCATGAAAACTCCTGACATCATGTATAGTCTTGGGCTCAGGCCAACCAACAATGGCCTGAATCTTTGTGGGGTCAGCAGATACTCCAGTAGAAGACACAATGAATCCTAGGAAGACAACCTGATCGGTGAAGAAAGAGCATTTCTTCACATTAGCATACAGATTTGTTTCACGAACAGTGGAACAAACTTGTGTGAGATGATCAAGATGTTGTTCCTTAGTCCTACTGTAAACGAGAATGTCATCAAAGTAGACGACGAGGAACTTACCCATGAAAGGCCAAAGAGCTTGTGTCATAACTCTCATAAAAGTACTTAGGGCATTAGTTAGTCCAAAAGGCATGACCAACCACTCATAAAGGCTGTCCTTCGTCTTGAAGACACCTTCCACTCATCACCCTGGCGAATTCTAATTTGGTGATACCCACTCTTTAAATCAATCTTCGAAAATATTGTGGCACCAACCATCATATCTAACATATCATCAAGCCTAGGGATGGGAAATCGATATTTCACTGTGATCCTATTAATGGCACGACTATCAATGCACATTCTCCAAGAACCATCTTTCTTAGGAGTCAAAAGGGCGGGAACTGCACAAGGACTTAAACTCTGTGGCACCCCCGATCCCCATGTAAGGAAACACGAGAATCGAGATGCCGGGAAGGTGACAACACGATCACACATCCTAACGAAAGTGCCAAGTGTGTGTACATACGACAGCGTACAATAACAACGCAGCGGATAATTAAGTCTACTAAGTACCATAATTTAAATACAAGTAAACATCAGTAAAGTTTAAAAAGTAGTTATACAGTCATCCAAAATAAAGTTTAACACATGCCCCAAAATACAAATGAGTAAATAAAATAACAAAGCCAGTGATCCCAGATCACTCGGGCGGAGCCGTCTCCTCAGGCTTGCCCTCCTCCTCCTCATCTGCATCAAAATCTGCGTTACCACAAAATGGTACCGCAGGTAAGTATAACCCAAATAATCCTCAGGAATAAAATGCATTTAATGCAACCAACATCCATGCATATGATGAAATATGCATTTTCCTCAAAACATCATTTTCCCCGAAAATGATAATTTTCCAACACAAGCCAAAATCCCCATTTGGCCCGAAAATAATCCGTAAAACATTTTCCCAGAAAATGATTTACACAAAATCCAACTCACACTATTTTCTTAGAAAATAGCCAATTAATCCGTTATTACCCTATGCACCAAGGCCTCCCCTAGGGACCATCCGCACGTCCTGGCTTCGTAGCGATGCCCAGTTCCGCGCCCAGCGCATACATGGCCAGACATCCTATAGTCCCCACCAGCAGAAGGACCACGGAGTCGGCACGAATCTCTCGTCCGATCCCATTGTCGCCCAGCGACAATCCAGGGGACGTTATTCAATATATTCCGCTCCCGAGTAACCAGAGGAGCTCCACCGAGATAATGCCCCATCTCGGCTTGGGGTCGTGATACACACGCACCCGAATTCCATTCTCACATGAAAACCCAGTTTTCATAAATACATGAACATGAATGCAATACACGAAAACCCAGTTTTCTTTTACAAACATGATCATGCATGATATCATCAAATGTACATGTACCGACACTAATCAACAACCATCAATAACCAACCCAATCAAATCCAACCAAACAACTCCAATCACCAATCCATCCGACCCCCGTACTCCTCGGACTCAGTCCGGCAAAACCAATCAACAGTTCAAATACAGTGAAATGTGTTAGTGCAAAAATACATTAAATTCACAAGAATTCTTTGGAAAATACTTACAGTGCTATATAACAATTTCCGGAGGATCACGAAGCTGCAAGAAGTGGAAGTACAGTTGCAGAACAATGTAAAATACACTGTGGCCTTGGGTCACAGATACCCACTTTTCAACGGAGGCAAACGAAGACCCAAAATTGATAGAGTAGGGCCTAGGGAGGTCGGTGAAACTAGTGGTGGTGGTGGTTGGGCGTGGGTGGCGGCGCAATGGGCGGTAGAAGACCAAAATACCCAAATTGGAAATGTGGATGATGGAGCTTCACCGGTGACGGATCGGAGGTGGGGTTGGGTCCAATGGGTTGCTAAGAGGTCAAGGATGAAGTGGTGTGAAGATGGTGGCCAATGGTGGTGCGACGGCAGCGCTGGAGCGAAGGTGACGCCGCTGCTTTGAAGGGCTGCTGGTGGTTAACGGCGGCGCGAATGGAGGTGAGGTTGGTGGGGTAAGGTCGCCGGCAGCTGGGGAACCAAATGGGGCGGGCGGTGACGGTCACTGCCGGCTCACGGCAGTGGGCTGGGTGGAGGGGAGAAATGCACAGGGAGAGAGAGGGAGGCTGGTCGCGTGCGGGAGATAGGCCGAAAGGGAAAATAAGGGAAAAGGAAAAGAAAGAGAAAAGAAAAAGAGAAAATGTAGGGAAAGAAATGAGGTCCAATCCTCATATCTTGGGTCACAAAAATGATCCAACGGAAACGATTTCAAAACCACAAGTTAAACAAAATAATTTAAACGTAATGGTAAAGTGAAATTAAAATAATTAACTCCAATAGTAATTGATTTAGAATAAAGAGATTTTAAACGTATAACAATAATTAAATATTAAGAAAGCACATAAAAATAATTTTCACCAAATTGAAATCATAAAAATAAACTCACTAAAAATCCGACCAATTTTAAAATAAGAGAATAAATTTTTAAATAAATAAAAATAATCCTTCAGTAAAAATACACTAAAATACGGGGTGTTACATCCTCCCCCCCTTAAATAAAATTTCATCCTCGAAATTGGCAAGGTCAACATTAAGACTAAGACAGGAATAAGATTCAACTAAGAGCAGACTTAAGAACATACCGCCAAAATAGTCCGGCAAGGCCACTCTATAAGTAACAAGCCCAACTTTCTCTACGATCTGAAAAGGGCCAACATATCTTGGACTAAGCTTTCCTTTCTTACCAAAGCGCTTAACGCCTTTCATAGGAGAGACTTTAAGATAAACCCAATCACCTACTTCAAAGGATAAGTCTCTTCTTCTTGTATCTGCGTAACTTTCTGGCGACTTTGCGCTTCCGCCATTTTAGTCCTTATAAACTGAACTTGATCCTTCATTTCTTGAATTATCTCAGGCCCAAACAATTTGCTCTCACCAACTTCATCCCAACACAAGGGCGATCTACACTTCCTTCCATACAAAAGTTCATACGGGGCCATCTGAATGGAGGAATGAAAACTGCTATTATAAGAAAACTCGATAAGTGGCAAATGATTCTCCCAACTTCCTTGAAATTCCATGACACAAGACCGCAACATATCCTCCAGAGTCTGAATAGTACGCTCTGATTGACCGTCTGTTTGAGAATGATATGCAGTACTAAACTTCAACTTAGTGCCTAAAGCTGCCTGCAAGCTCTTCCAAAAATGGGATGTGAACCGCGGGTCCCGATCTGACACAATACTCTTGGGTACTCCATGCAAACGCACTATCTCCTTAACATATAACCGAGTCAACTTACCTAAAGAGTCAGTATTATTAATAGGCAAGAAATGAACACTCTTGGTCAACCGATCAACAATCACCCAAATTGAATTCTTTCCACTAGGGGTCCTCGGCAAACCCACAACATCCATAGAAATATCATCCCACTTCCACTCTGGAATAGGGAGAGGTTGAAGTTTACCTTGATGCTCAGCCTTAACTTGACAGCACGTGGCACATTTCTCAATAAACATGGCGATATCCAACATACTCGTATTAGTCTCCCAGTGGCACATCACAACCAGTATTCCCAGGGTGACTATACTATCTAAAATCTCATTTCCTCAAGAACCTTAATACCACATCCAGAAAATTCCAATGGTCAATTGCCCTTACAATACTATGTGCCAACCTCAATCAACTCCTATGCTACAACTTCTAAACCTCCATTGAATTCTACTTTTGGTAACCTAATAGCCACTTCCAAAGTTATCCATCAATAACAAATTGCACAACTAAATGATTAATCTCCAATTACAAGTATCTTCTCAAAATTCAAGTCACCACTAATTCCCCAAAATCAGCACAATCTGAACTCCTGACTACAACCAAAAATACCACGCTTCTGCTGCTCACTCTGATATTCGCCACATGCATAAAACTTATGTCCTCATACAACTAACACCATCAACTACAAGGTGGCTCCATTCTTATTAACCAAAAACTCTTATCACATTTTGGTAGAAAAATACTCCCTTTCCAAAAACCACGAGTTATAACTCAAATTCCTCAATTAACTTCCGCAGCCTTAATCAAAATCAAATTCCATAAAATACATCCAAGATCATTGGCAGAAACCCAATCTCAAACAACCTCAGCATCCCAAATTGAAAATAAGCAACCTCAACCCAAAATACATCCATCTCATCTACGATAAGGAACATCCTTAAAAGGCTCGATTCCAACTTGGCGAATCAATAAGAGCGCCTAGAGACTTCTACCTGACAACCTAAACCCAAAAGCTCAGCACCTACATTCTAAACAACATCTAATCTAACGGTGACTAAACTCACTACGAACCACCTTAGACTACACCAAAACATTATCAAAACCTTCTTGGTAACTCGCCCACCTATCTCTACTCCTACAAGCTAGCATTAACACAACTAGTTCCTTCAATAGGACATCACTATTAACCTCAAAGCAAGCCATACTGCTCAAATCTTCAATCCACCAAAAGTCATTGCAAAGCACCCAAGGATCCTAATGTCTTATTAGCTCACATACTTGATCATATTATCCACTGTTGATGCCCAAGCTTCAACTTCGAAAATCTTATCATACACTATACATGATGTCCCAACAATCTCTTCAAGTTAAATAACAACGTCCTTAATTCAACCAACTGGGTGCTCAATCTCCAAAATAAAGTATAGCCTCAAAAATTTAAATCCTAGCTAACCTCAAGTCACAATTAATTCCTGAAGATAATCACAATAACTATTCCCAACCATGATTCATTGAGTAACCCACTTCAACTGCACACTTCAATCAACTCACCAAAAACTCCAAGCCAAGGTCTCTTGAATTACTACTATTGTGTCGACTCCTCTGCAACACCTACCAAAGTCACTTCCTCCAAACCAAAATGAGACTAGGACCTATATTCTCCAAAATCCATAAACACTCACCACTACTATGCATCAATCTCATGCACTCTTAGCCAAAACCAAAAATGTTCCAATTGCGCAAGTGATCATCATTACCATTTCCATCACTAGACCTATATCCTCGAAATCAACAAGAATCATTTCCTACATCGAGCTAAAAGCAATAATCTTCCAAACTAGATCAACATCTTCAATCCTCAGAAAATACACGAACTAGATAATTACCTTCAGTCTCCAAAGAAATTCTTTCTTGAAAAAAAATTCTCACATTAGTAACTCAACTCTCATCAATCCTATTTTAATTCTGCCCTTCAATTCTACAATTCTAAAACCTTAACCCATATAAAAATCATTCCCCGAAATCCTCAAGATCGATGACCTTAAATCTAAAACATTCACCTTATAAAACTTGTAAATTCTAAAATTCCAAATGTTATCAAATTGCTTACAAGGTCAGCAAGATCAAAAACTTCTAATCTAAGTAATCCCCCAATTGCTTGTTGAACCTACCAGCTTAAATCTCATAACTTATTTCCTAAAAACTATGAAGCCTCAAACCTCAGATGAACTTATCATAAATCTAACCTTGAAATTCGTTGAACTTACAACCTCCTATCCCAAAGACTCATTACATAAATTCTAAGGAACCTAAGACTTTAATTATCCTAAGCAATTTAAGAATTATTCCCCTCCTTAGCAACAACTTGAGTTCCTACTCCAAAAAGTTCACCCTGACCATGATGTTCGAGCCTCGATATTAAAACAAACCAATCACCAAGAGATCACGCCTACTACACCAAATATTCAAGCCTAACAATGGCCTTCTCAGTCATACTATCTTCCTGTCATAGCGTAACCCTTAACCCGCCTTTCAATTCCGAACAAAACAAAACAAAACAAAATAAAATAAAATTCCATAAATAAAATAACATACGACAAAATGAATAAAACCAATAAAGTAGTTCACAGTAAAATAATTAAAACAATAAAATAACCAACCATAAAATAAAAGCAATAAAATACATAAACAAACAATCAGTATACAATAAACTAAATAAAACCAAATAAAACCACAAACTTTAAATTAAATAATTTCATATCACAACTTTTAAAATTTTCTGGTACTGCACCTATGGGACATGTGGTTTTACCCAGAGCCGAACTGCTCTGATACCACCTGTGGCGCCCCCGACCCCCATATAAGGAAACACGAGAATTGAGACGCCGGGATGGTGACAACACGGTCACACATCCCAACGAAAGTGCCAAGTGTGTGTACATGCGACAGTGTACAATAACAACGCAGCGGATAATTAAGTCTACTAAGTACCATAATTTAAATACAAGTAAACATCAGTAAAGTTTAAAAAGTAGTTATACAGTCATCCAAAATAAAGTTTAACACATGCCCCAAAATACAAATGAGTAAATAAAATAACAAAGCCAGTGATCCCAGATCACTCGGGCGGAGCCGTCTCCTCAGGCTCGCCCTCCTCCTCCTCATCTGCATCAAAATCTGCGTTACCACAGAATGGTATCGCAGGTAAGTATAACCCAAATAATCCTCAGGAATAAAATGCATTTAATGCAACCAACATGCATGCATATGATGAAATATGCATTTTCCTCAAAACATCAATTTCCCCGAAAATAATAATTTTCCAACACACGCCAAAATCCCCATTTGGCCCGAAAATAATCCGTAAAACATTTTCCCCGAAAATGATTTACACAAAATCCAACTCACACTATTTTCTCAGAAAATAGCCAATTAATCCGTTATTATCCTATGTACCATGGCCTCCCCTAGGGACCATCCGCACATCCTGGCTTCGTAGCGATGCCCAGTTCCGCGCCCAGCGCGTTCATGGCCGAGCACCCACTACGCAACGAGCGATGCCCAGTTCCGCGCCCAGCGCGTACATGGCTAGACATCCTCTAGTCCCCGCCAGCAGAAGGACCACGGAGTCGGCATGAATCTCTTGTCCGATCCCATTGTCGCCCAGCGACAATCCAGGGGACGTTACTTAGTATATTCCGCTCCCGAGCAACCAGAGGAGCTCCACCGAGATAATGCCCCATCTCGGCTTGGGGTCGTGATACACACGCACCCGAATTCCATTCTCACATGAAAACCCAGTTTTCATAAATACATGAACATGAATGCAATACACGAAAACCCAGTTTTCTTTTACAAACATGATCATGCATGATATCATCAAATGTACATGTACCGACACTAATCAACAACCATCAATAACCAACCCAATCAAATCCAACCAAACAACTCCAATCACCAATCCATCCGACCCCCGTACTCCTCGGACTCAGTCCGGCAAAACCAATCAACAGTTCAAATACAGTGAAATGTGTTAGTGCAAAAATACATTAAATTCACAAGAATTGTTTGGAAAATACTTACAGTGCTATATAACAATTTCCGGAGGATCACGAAGCTGCAAGAAGTGGAAGAACAACTGCATAACAGTGTAAAATACATTGTGGCCGTGGGTCACAGATACCCACTTTTCAACGGAGGTAAACGAAGACCCAAAATTGATAGAGTAGGGCCTAGGGAGGTCGGTGAAGCTAGTGGTGGTGGTGGTTGGCCGTGGGTGGCGGCGCAATGGGCGGTAGAAGACCAAAATACCCAAATCAGAAATGTGGATGGTGGAGCTTCACCGGTGACGGATCGGAAGTGGGGTTGGGTCCAATGGGTTGCCAAGAGATCAAGGATGAAGTGGTGTGAAGATGGTGGCCAATGGTGGTGCGACGGCGGCGCTGGAGCGAAGGTGACGCCGTTGCTTTGAAGGGCTGCTGGTGGTTAATGGCGGCGCGAATGGAGGTGAGGTTGGTGGGGTAAGGTCGCCGGCGGCTGTGGAACCAAATGGGACGGGCGGTGACGGTCACTGCCGGCTCATGGCGGCGGGCTGGGTGGAGGGGAGAAACTCACGGGGAGAGAGAGGGAGGCTGGTCGCGCGCGGGAGATAGGCCGAAAGGGAAAATAAGGAAAAAGGAAAAGAAAGAGAAAATAAAAAGAGAAAATGTAGGGAAAGAAATGAGGTCCAATCCTCATACCTTGGGTCACAAAAATGATCCAACGGAAACGATTTCAAAACCACAAGTTAAATAAAATAATTTAAACGTAATGGTAAAGTGAAATTAAAATAATTAACTCCAATAGTAATTGATTTAGAATAAAGAGATTTTAAACGTATAACAATAATTAAATATTAAGAAAGCACATAAAAATAATTTTCACCAAATTGAAATCATAAAAATAAACTCACTAAAAATCCAACAAATTTTAAAATAAGAGAATAAATTTTTAAATAATTAAAAATAATCCTTCAGTAAAAATACACTAAAATACGGGATGTTACAAACTCTCACGGATAAAGCCTTTGTGAAGAAGTTCCCCTGCTTGTCTTTGGAGCTTAGCATGCTCAGTGAGATTCATCCTATAATGAGGCAAGTTTGGAAGGGACGCTCCTGGGACAAGATCTATGGCATGTTGAATATCCCGTAGAGGAGGTAAGTGGTCGGGAGGTCTTCAGGGAAGACATCCCAAAACTCCTGAAAAAATGATTGGGCCTCATCAGGGGCCACTATTGGAGATGCCAATGGAACCTCCATAACAACCACAGCAAACACAACAGAAGCACTCAGGAGTGCACGCTCAAACTCCGTAGAGTTAATGATATTTAACCCTTTTCATTCCACAATTTTCTGTTTGTTGTGAACCAACAGGTTTTGGAGGTAAAGGGTTAAGATGAATCTTCTTTCCATTAAACACAAAGGAACATGAATTGGATCGACCATGGATGATCACATCTAAGTCGAATAACCAAGGCCTGCCAAGAATGACATGACCGACATCCATAGGAATGACGTCACACCATATACGATCCTTATATTCTAAGAACTGGATAGGCACCAAATAATGCTCTTTCACAGCTATGGAAGAGGTATCAACCCAAGAAACACTATACGGCTGAGGGTGAGGCACTGGTTGTAATCCAAGACGGGACACAGTAGCCACAGAAACTGCATAAATGCAACTCCCACTATCCACAATGATTTTACAACCCTTATCATTGATTTTGATATAAGTATGAAAGATGGCATGACGGCGCCAATCATCATCACCTTTTGGTTGGGTAAGGGTGCAACGTACAACACTTAATCTGGGTGTGTCGGGAGCATGAGGTACAGAACTTAAATCCACAGGAAAGGTTCGGATACAACCTAAGAAGGTATCCTCATCATCACCTAAATCACCAAACTCCTCAAGCTTAGGCTCATAGACTTGATCTTCTAATGGTTCATCAACTATACCCTCATGTTCCTCAATGACTAGGGTTCGACTAGGACAATTGGAAGAAATGTGGCCAAAACCCTTACATTTAAAGCACTGCAAGCGGGAGGAAGTCCTTGGAATTTCAGGACCTTTACCCTTATTTTCCCATGCCGGGGAAACATTAGATGGCGGAGGTCCTAAGAGAGACTTAGGGGAAAGGGTGGGCGCTGGGGTGACGGAAGGGCGGTTGTCACTACGCCTTCCATACGGAGTCCTCATAACCGACTCATAGTCTCGGACTAAAGAGTAAGCATGGTCAAGTGTAACGACACCCCGAAGGACAAGCTCACGCCTAAGATCATCTTTTAAGCCTTGTCTAAACCTACTCAAAGTCATGGCCTCATCCTCAACAATATGACATCTCATTCGGAATTCATCAAATTGAGTGACATACTCACTCACTGGCCGATTGCCCTGTGTAAGGGCATTCCATTGGTCCAGCAAATTACCCCTGTAAGATTGGGGCAGGTATTTCTCTTGAAGAAGATGTTTCATTTCTTCCCAACTCCCAACAGGAGGCACATGATGCCTCTCAAGGAGATCCTCTACACTTTCCCAAAAGAATTGGGCAGTGCCAGTTAGTTTCAGGCTAGCGAATTGAACTCTTCGATCTTCAGGGACTCTATACCAGGTAAAGAAACGATTCATATCCCTAATCCATTGAGTAAAAACTCGATGATCTAGGCAACCATCAAAAGTAGGGGCCTCTAGCTTAATGTTTCTGAATAAACGCTCTTCATGGCGAGTAGGGGACTGAGTACCTTGGTGGTAATGGTCTCGTTCTCGCTCACGATCATAATCCCTACCCCCACGATCATGTCTGACATGTTGTCGATCACCTCGTCGACGACGATAGCGTCTATTTTGGGACACTTCAGAGTTGTCAGACGAATGAGGGAGTTCCTCAAAATTGTTCAACCTAGCAGCTAGGTCCCTGTTTTCCTCACGAGTAGCAACCATCTCAGTTTGGATAGCCGCTGATTGAGTTTGTACATGTTGCTGGTTATTGGCTAGTTGAGCTAATTGTCGAGTGAGGGCATCAAATTGGGAAGGATCCATGGTAAATGTACTAGAATTAGAGGTGAAAAGACGACCACTATGCAACTGCATGCAATGCAACACCCGCTAAATGAAGTGCAATGGAGAGATCAATGAACAATAAATGCAAGCAATGAAAAATATCAATTGAGCCAAATAATAATAAGTCTTTTTTTTTTCTCTTTTTTTTTTTTGATTAAGTAAATCCAAAATATGGCAAACAAATAATGCTGATGTTTAAAATAACAAAGCAATGGTCAAATGCCAATCAAACAAATCCAATCACATAGCAATGCTGATATTTTTGTTTTAAGAATTTTTTTTTTTGGAAAGACAATCAATGCAAAAATGAGAGTAAAGTTTCAGGCTATGGAAGTGAGAATGGGAACACAAGAAATAGGAAGTAAAACAAAATTCAAGTGTTGAATAAATCTGGCCGTAGCAAATGCGGGTTTGGCTAAATTCACTATGGTAATAGCAACATAGAGAAACAATTAATACATTGTCAAAACAAACCGATAGTGTAAAACCAAAGAAAGAGATAGTAAAACTCCCTTTGCTCGTTGAGAACTGTGCACAATTGGTGAAAAGTCACGCGGAAGGACAAGCCACCCCGACTCCCTTTCTTTCTTTCTTTTTATTTCGGCTAGCTTCATTTGCTAGCACCTGTATTTTTTTTTTTTTGGCTATTTCTGCGTTGGAAGTTGCGTGAGAGGAGAAACCGAGAGAGAGATAGATGTCTGGTAGAGGGAGAAGAATCGGAGCTGAGATGTCGTGTTTTCAGCATCGTCTACCTCAGGTCTAGTGGTGTCGGCGAGGTCTATATTATTATTATTTTTTTTTTGTTTCCGGCGCTGGGTATTTCGGCACTTCTCAAAGTCTCAACTCACAACAAGTTACTAAGTATTTTGGTAGAGCATTTTGGCATTGGGTTTCAGAGGAAGCAACGAGCGGAGGCTGTATCGGGCTGGCGTGAATGGCAGCGTAACACAGAGTTGGAGAAGTTGAAGGACTTACCGGCAGTGTGCTCAGGGTCGGGAGAGGCAGCGACGGCAGCACTCACGGAACCGAGACCGAAATATTTACGGTGAAGAGATGCAGCGAGACCGAGATGATGAGATGGACAGAGGTACCGAGACAGGGTGTGGTTTGTTTTATCGGGATGGTCTGCTCAGGAGGTGCAGCGGTTTCACTTGGTTGTGTTTTGGCTTGGATCGAAGGGAACTCAGGTGGGTGGGTTTTTGGAGGAAGGAGATGAAACGAATAGCGCTGGGTGTTTTGTCAGCGTGGTTCGGTATGGTTGATCTGAGAAGAAGGTGAATGGGTTTGGAATTAATTTATTGTTTGAGAAAACAATAGAACCGGCTCGTGATACCAATATGATGTTGGATAGAAGTGAGAAGGAGGAGTAGAAACAGAGTAATAGGAAATAGAGAAGAGAAGAGAGGAAGAAGAAGAAAGCGAAGAGGGACTGGAAGGAGGTGGCTAGCGCTCAACTCTGCATTCAAAATAACTACCTTCCAATATTCCTTAAGATGTCTTTAAGTAGTAGGGCAATACAATCCCTAAATGAAATAACTAACACATTAATAAAATAACAAAATAGAAAATGTCTTTAAATAGTAGGGTAATACAAACCCTAAATAAAATAGACAAGACATTAATAAAATAAATAAAACATTAATAGGAGATGTCCTCATCAACTCTCTTCAAGAAGTACACAACCAATGATGTTGAAGAGGTTATTTTCCAAATGAATACGCTTGGCTCTCCAGGTCCTACTGGCTTTCCAGTAGCTTTCTACCACAATCACTAGCCTATTGTTGGTAAAGAGGTATGTAATGCTGCCTTACATGTGTTAAATGTTCAAGGTGTGGTTGATTCTATTAATGAGACTTTCATTACTCTTATTCCTAAAATCAGATCCCCCATTAAAGTTTCTGATTATCAGCCCATCAACCTGTGTAATGTTATTTATAAAATTGTTTCTAAAGCAGTGGCTAATAGGTTGAAACTTGTACTCAATGATATTATCTCTCCCACTAAATCTACCCTTGTACTAGTTACATTAATCTATAATAACATAATAGTGGCATATGAGGCTTTGCATACTATTACTAGCAGGTTGGTTGGGAAATCAGGATATATGGCCTTGAAGCTTGATATGATTAAGACCTATGATCGTATAGAGTGACCTTTCTTAAGAGTAGTCTTGCAAAAACTTGGCTTTGATCAGAGATGGTATTTGATCTTGTTATGAGATGCATTGAATCTGTCTCATACTCTATTCTTATTACTGGAGTTCCTCAAGAGAGTTCCAAACCTATCAAATGTATTAGGCAAGATGCATTATCGCCTTGCCTGTTCATATTGTGTGCTGAGGCTCTAAGCAATCTTCTAAGTCATGTTGAAAGTTCTAGAGTTCTCTCAGGCATCCTTGTAGCCAGAGGAACGATTCACATTAACCATCTATTTTTTTTTTCCAGATGATAGCCTTATCTTTTGTAAAGCAAACTCACTAGAGTGGAGTAGACTTGTACACATCTTGGAAACCTATGAGAAGACATCTGGACAAAGGCTAAATAAAGAGAAGACTTTCATATATTTTAGCAGGAGATACTCAAGGTATTATCAGTAGAATTGTAGATGTTAGATCTACTACTATGAAAATACCTGAGACTGCCAGCTCTTATTGGAAGATCTCGAGCCAATTCTTTCAGCAACATCCTAGAAAGAGTGAGGCAAAGAATCAACAATTACAAATTGAAATTCTTATCACAGAAAGGTAAAGAAATCATAATAAAATCAATGATCCAAGCTCTTCCCTTATATAGTATGAGGGATTTTCAAACTTCCAAACTCCCTTCTCAGAAAAATCAATTGAGTTATGTAACAATATTGGTGGGGACAACAGGACAAAGAAAGAAAGATACATTGGGTTTCTTGGAACAAAATGGGGAAGACAACGTCTGCTGGTTGGCTTGGCTTTAGGGATTTGAAAAATTTTAAACTTGCCATGCTTACAAAGCAAGATTGGAGGCTCATTCAAAGTCCTAATTCCTTGGCATCACAAGTGTTGAAATCAAATTGTTTCCCTGAGATTTCTTTCTTTCAGGCTAAAATTGGCAGCAAACCATCATACATTTGGAGGAGTATACTTGCAGCTCGACATCTGTTAAATGAAGGCACCATTTGGAGAATTGGAAATCAAGAACAAGTTCAAATATGGAAAGATAAATGTCTACCTCACCCAACTTCATTTAGAGTTCAGAGTGTTGTGAAGATCCTCGAGGCAGATGCTAGAGTGAATGCTTTAATCGACTCAAATAGTAATCAATGGAGACATTCTCTGATTGTATAAATTTTCTCATAAGTAGAAGCTGAAACCATCAATAAAATCCCACTAGTTTCTGCAATAGCCCTGACAAATTGATTTGGATAGGCACCACCAATAGTCAGTATTCAGTTAGAAGTGCCTACCATTTACAAAATGATATTCAGGAAAGCTATAAAGGGTAGGCTTCCATTAGTGATAGAAAGAAGAAAGTATTGCCCACTATATGGAAGCTTAAAATTCCAAATGCTAACAAAGTCTTCTTGTGGAAAGCATGCTTAGATGCTCTTCCTACAAACTCAATCTATTCAAAAAGAAAGCTATAGAGCATCCAAAATGCCCTTTGTGTTTTGAGAAAGAAGAGTCTGTGGAGCATGCACTGTGGAGTGGTATTGCTGCCTGTGATGTTTGGAGTCAATGTTCAAAGCATATATAGAAAAGCAGCTTTAGAAAGATGAGTTTTTTAGAACTTATGGAAAACTTCTATGAATCTTTTGAGTAGGAACAGACTAAGGAAAATGTTGTGGTAGCTAGAAGAATCTGGTTGAGAAGAAATGAATTTATTTTTAATGCATTATCATTACATCCTCAAAGTGTGGTAGCGCATTCAAAACGAATTTTGCAGGACCTAAAGGTTGTACAGACAGAGAGTAAAAATTCATCAAATACTGGCACTACTAAAACTCAGGACTGGATGCCTCCTCTTTATAATGCCATCAAGCTAAACTAGGATGCTGCAATTGACAATGCTAACAACCATATTGGTATTGGAGTTATAGCTAGAGATTGGGAAGGAAATGTCATAGCAACAATGAGAATGAATATAAGCTTATTTCTTGATCCACTACTTGCAGAAACTTTTGGTGCTCTCCAAGCAAACTATCTTTGGATCTGTGTTGGGACTAGCAAAACTCATATTTGAAGGTGATTCTCTCCAAGTTATTCAAGCCATTTCAAAAGTTGAAGAATCATGGACTAGTACATGGATGCTTGTTAGTGACATTAGAAGCGAACTCCAAAAATTCCAACAATGGTCAATACATCATGTTAGAAGAGATGCTAATGTAATAGCACATCTATTGGTCAAAGATGTTTTACACATTTATGATGCAATTGTACTGGAAATGGAGACTTTTGCTCCTTGTATTTAGGCTCTCTTGTAGAGTTTTCCTTGTAATTTAATAAAACTATCTTGTTCTAAAAAAAAAAAAATATTATGCCTTTCGTTGTTATAACTATAAAAGAAATCTAAAATCAGGCAAGAACTTAATAGAATATTTCTCCCATTTACACATGCTAAAATAGGCCTCACACCAACGTTGTTAGGATTTCACAATTTTATTAGCTTATTAGATTTAATGTTATTGATCGATTAGATGGAAAAATACATGAGATAATCAAAGATTACATTGATTGAAGTAGTAGGAGGTCCCCTCTCTCTCTTGGAAAGGTGGGGTGTATTCTCTCTACAGTTCTTCAGTACTTAGAGGCTTCTCTCTTGGACGTTAGTTCGAAGAGTCCTTTACTCTGAGTGTTATCGCACTACGTTACTGAAACTCCAGTTATGGTTGAAGAACTCTCTAGCCTATACGAGGGTCTATGTCTTACTGAGGAAGAGAAACATGAAGTCCTCATACTGAGTGAGGAAGTTTTGATTTCCATTGAAAAAAGTAAGAAGTGATTGGCTGCTTTTGTTATAGTTGAAAAGGAAGTCAATAGAGGAGTATTTCGCTTTACCATGAGCAAGGTTTGGAAAGTGGAGGGCTAGGTTTCCTTTAAGGATCTTGGCATCAAGAAGTTTTTGGTTGAGTTTCAATGTAGTACTGGAAAGGCTTAGGTTCTTTCAGGACGACCCGAGTCTGTTGATAGGTCTCTGGTGTGTTTGTGACTGTGAAGGCTGCTTGGATCCTAAGGATATTGCCTTCACCAAAGAACCTTTCTGGCTATAGCTTCATGACTTGCCTTTTGCAGGTATGAATAAAACAATGGGGGAAAGGTTGGGTGCAGCTGCGGGCACTATTTTATCAATGGATGTAGATGCTAGTGGAATGGCTTGGGGCAGTTTTCTTAGGGTAAGAGTGTTACTTGACATTTCAAAACCTCTTGCTTGTGGTAGATTTATTAACATGGGAGAGAAACATTTCTGGATCCCTTTTAAATATGATAGGTTGCTATTATTCTGTTTTCATCTTGGTACCATTAAACATGCTGGTCCATCATGCCCAATCTCTCCCTTGGGTGGCAGATTACGCGAAGGAGATGCACCCCAATACGGTTCATGGTTAATGGCCAGCTCCCAGATGAGATGTTCTCAGACTTACAGTAGGAAGGGAGGTGACTTTGAAAATTTAGGGAGTTGGCTCCAAACTAAACATGAGGATTGCAGGTACGATGTTGTTGGGATGGGACAGAATGCCTCTAGAACCTTTACTACAACTTTTGAGCAAGCAAATCTTGGGAGTTCTGACAATTACCAGCTAAGAGGACCTTTACATGAAAGGGGCAACAAGTACATTTCTAAAGGTCTTTCTGACCTTCCTCTTCAAGCAAGCTCTAATAGCCTCGAGACTCCCCCCGCCCCTAAAACTTGTCTGGAATGCACTCAAAGGATCCCTTGGTTTCCAAAGTGATTTTGGCAAACCAATGCCCTTTCTCGTCTCATGTTGGCCTTAGCACATCTAGTCCTTAGATTAGCTCCCCATCCCACAACTCCCCTATCAAAAACTTTAAATCTGGCAACACTAAAGGGACTACGTGGAAGAGAAGGGCTAGAGGGTTGGGGCTTAAGGGCCTGCATTGACCACCTGATTCACCTATGTGTGATATTGATGAAATAAAGCAAAGGAAAAGGTCTAGTGAAGGGTGTAACAGGCCCATCATGACAAGGAAGAGAGTAAAGCAAGCTAGGTTGGCAGAGGCTGGTGTCCAGCTCTACCAGTCCCCATGAAACACTTGGCTTAGAACTGCTGAGGGCTTGGCTCGATTAGTTTGAGAACTTCACTTGATGGTGAAGGATAAAAGCCGAAATGTAATATTTCTTTGTGAAACCAAATGCAAGAGAGAAATAATTGAGACCATTCGAGATAGGATGAACTTTGAGCACAACTTTATTGTTGATTGTATTGGAAGGAATGGTGGTTTAGCCATCCTTTGGAAGAAGGAGGTAGATGCTGGTTTGGGTTCCTATTCCAACCATCACATATCTATCTCCATCTTCTCATTTGTCATGGGCAAGAGATGGACTTTAACAGGTTTTTATGGGCAGCCTATTGCTGCAAAGAGAAATGAAAGTTGGGACCTACTTAGATTAATTCACTCTTAAATTCAGAATCCTTGGTTGTGCATGGGGTATTTTAATGAAATTCTGTACCAGGATGAATAGTTTGGCTCCCATACACGACCCTTTAAGCAAATGGAGGACTTCAGGTTGGCTCTAATGGACTGTGGCCTTGTGGACATTCTAAATTTACTTGGTTCAATAAGAGGGAGGGACATGACTTTACTAAATCTAGACTGGACATGACCTTAGTTAACAATGAGTGGCTAAATCTGTTTGAATTCAATCAGGTTTTTATTCTGCCAGGACAGTGTTCAGACCACAACCCTCTCTTCATCCAATGCTCAAAATTATGCTCAAACAAAACCCCTAAGCAGAAAGTCTTTAGGTATGAAGTTGCCTGGGGAAAAATAGAGGAATGTGCTAAGCTCATTCAGTCTACTTGGTTGCAAGGTCTCTCTCAAGGCTCCAAGGTTGCTACCACTCAAGAAGGTTTGAATGTTTGCATTGACAATCTTAAGATTTGGAGTAAAGAGGCCTTTAGAAATTAAAGAAGACTGCTCACACAGAAGAGAGAAAGACTAAGATTACTACAAGACTCCAAAATTGGTCAGTTTAGTGATCAGATTAGCTCACTTTAGAAAGAAGTGGATGGCTACCTTGAGGTAGAAGAATTGAAGTGGAGGCAAAGGGCCAAACATAGAAGGCTCAAGGAAGGGGACAAAAACACCAGATTTTTTTACAAGTGTGCTACTAAGAGGAAACAAGTGAACTCCATCAAGGGGATAATCAATGAGGGTAGCAATCTAGCCTCTAGCCAAGAAGAGACTGCCAAGACTTTCCAATCCTTCTATCAAAGGCTTTTCTCTACCTCTAACCCAAGAAATATGGAGGTTGTCCTCTATTCTTTCCAACCTCTAGTTAGTGAAGAAATGAGCTGCTCTCTCTCTAGTGACTTTACTTAACAGGAAGTTGAAAAAGCTATCCTAGATATGAACCCCCTCGGATCCCTTGGACCAGATGGTTTTCCAACATTTTTTTATCACCAGCACTGGGCCACAATTGGTAAGGAGGTTATTGCTACAGTCATAGAAGTGCTAAATACTAGAAAGGGACTCCATGAACTCAACCAGACTTTTATCTCTCTGATCCCTAAAAAGAAATCCCCTCAATCTGTCACAGACTATATACCTATCAGTTTGTGCAATGTCTTCTATAAGATCATTGCCAAAGTGATTGCCAATAGACTTCAACCCATTCTACCTAATCTAATCTCCCCTACAAAGAGTGCATTTGTCCCAGGGAGACTGATTCCTAACAATGTGGTGGTGGCCTATGAATTGTTGCACTCAATGCAACACAGATTAAAAGGGAAGCACGATGGTTTTATTGCACTAAAACTCGACATGAGCAAAACTTATGACAGGGTGGAGTGGGGATTCCTGGATGCAATTATGACTAAAATGGGCTTTAATAGCAAATGGGTAGAATTGGTGATGCAGTGTTACTACTGTTAGTTATTCCATTTTAATCAATGGCATCCCTCAAGAGTCATTCACTCCTTCCAGAGGAATTATACAGGGAGATCCCCTCTCTCCTTACCTCTTTATTATTTGTTCTGAATTTCTTAGTCACAATTTAAATCAAGTTGAGATGCAGGGTTCAATATCTGGGATCCCAGTGGCTCGAGGTGCTCTCCATGTGAATTACTTACTCTTTGCAGATGATAGCCTAGTCTTTTGCAGGTCTAACCCAGCAAAGTGGAGTAGACTTCATCAAATTCTCAACACCTATGACGAAGGTACTGGATAGAGACTCAATCTTGACAAAACTTCTATATTTTTCAGCAGCAACACCAAGTTGGAGATCCGAGAAGCCATTCTTAAGCATGCAGGAATTAAAGCATCTGGCTCATTTGTCAAGTACCTAGGGCTACCCTTCTATTTGGGGAGAAACAAAATCAAAGCCTTTAGCTCGGTGTTACATAGCGTCAAAACCAAGATGACTGGCTGGAAAACCAACATGCTATCCTAAGTTGGAAAGGAAATTTTGTTAAAATCTGTTTTGCAGTCAATCCCTACCTATAGCATGGGTATTTTTAAGCTTCCCAAAACCATTCTTAAAATCCTCAACCAGCTCTTGCAATCATTTTGATGGAGTCAAAAGGACAATAGGTCTAAAATCCATTAGTTGAATTGGCAAGTTCTAGGGAAACCCAAGCATGGTGGAGTTTGGGTTTTAGGGATTTTGAACATTTTAACTTAGCCTTACTGGCTAAGCAAGGTTGGAGGATCCTTCAACCGCTTCATCCCTTACTGCTCAGGTGCTCCAAGCCAAGTATTTCCCTTCATTAGACTTCCTCTCAGCCAAACCCAGAGGAAACGACTCCTATATGTGGAAAAGCTTTCTATCTGCAAGATCCCCCCTCACTGAAGGCCTTCTATGGAGCGTAGGGGATGGGAGTAAGATAAAAATCTAGCAAGACAAATGGCTGCCTTCCCCCTCAACCTATCGAGTTCAATCTCCTACCAATATCCTGTAGCTTGATGCAACAGTCTCTGAACTTATCAATCCATCTACTATGCAATGGGACCTCCCTCTCATCTATGCAATCTTCTCAGATTTTGAGGCAAACATGATTAGTAGGATGCCTATTAGTCCTTGCAAAAACCAAGATTTGTTGCCCTGGAGATGCTCAGCCAATGGCAAGTTCTCAGTGAGAAGTGCCTACCACTTGCAAGGCACCATAAAGGATGACAGTATGGGTCAATCCTCTGGCCAGATCACCAACTCGAAGTTTTGGCACAAAATGTGGGGTATTCAGGCTCCTAAGGCCGCAAAATCCTTCCTTTGGAGAGCAGCTAGTGAATATCTTCCTGCTAATCTCAACCTGCACAATAGGAAGGTGGAGGAGTCACCTCTTTGTCCAATCTGTTTCCTTCATACTAAATTAGTTTCTCATGCTCTCTAGGCATGAATGGCTACCCAAGATGTGTGGTCTATGAGTTCAAGGAGGCTACAAAAAAATTGTATCATGGACGGCTCCTTTAAAGAAATTTTGATGCCTATCCTAGACTAACTCTCCCCTCCGGAAATCATTGAAGTTGCTATCATTGCTAAAATGATTTGGCATAGGAGAAATACTGGATCTTTAAGCAATAGTTTAACTCTCCTTCCCAAGTGTCAAAACAATCTAATACCGAGTTGCAATACATCAATTCTTGGCTATAGAGCAGTATGAAACAGGTTAAGGCACATGTGCCCCCTTCCTCCCACTGGTCTGCTCCCCCCCCCCCCTCCCCCAGAGTTCTTCAAAGTCAAATGGGATGCAGCTCTGGATAAAGGCAACTCGAAGCTGGGTATTGGTGTGGTCATCAGGGATTCAGTTGGTTCTATCATAGCGTCATTGTGCTCCTTTATACCACTGACCCCTGATCCTCTTCTAGGGGAAGCAGTAGCTGTACTTAGAGCCACCTTCTTATGTGCTAAGTTGGGACTTCACCAAATCATCTTAGAAGGTGACACTCTTGATGTGGTGAAGGCTGTTCAACAAAAGGAAGAGAGCTGGAGTTCTACTGGAATGGTTATCAGAGACATCAATGAATGAGTTTTGAATGGTGCCCCTATGATACGTCACTCTTCTACCGATGCCATGGAATTGACATTCTTACTCTTCTTATTTATGTCGAAGAAATAATTCTCACGGGAAGATCTACACATCAAACTCACAAGTTCATCTCTCATTTATCTTCTGTACTTCACAAGAAGGATCTTAGTGACTTTCATTATTTTTTGGGAATACTGGTTGCCCGTGATGATCATAGCCTCACTCTTACTCAGACTCAATATCTATTGTCTTCTTCAAAAGTTTGGTCTTGATGGTAGCAAGCCTCTTTCCACGCCCTTAGTTTCAGGTGTTCAACCCTCTGAAGGTGAACTCCTAGCCGATCCTACATTATATAGGCAACCAGTTGGGTCCCTTCAATACTTAACCTTGACTCGTCCTGACATTGCCTATAATGTTCACTTTATGTGCCAAGTCATGCAACAACCACTCACGTAATACGTCACTACTATAAAGCAAATATTTCCATATAAAAAATGTACTATTAATTTTGGATTTCATTTCACCAAGCAACCCCTGTCTACATTAATTGGGTTTTGTGATGCCGACTGGGTGGGTTCCCATATAGACAGAGGATCGACAACTGGGTTTGCCATTTATCTGGGTGCCAACCTATGTTGTGCTAAAAATAAATCTGATAGTGTACATAATCGTAACAAATAATAAAGTGTTTTAAAGAAAACATATATCGAACCCACATGGAGTAATTATGCTATTGAGTATTAAAATTGACTAAATTAATTACTATTTAGAAAACTGAAACTGAAATTTGAAGAATGAATTATCTAAATTGAACTGAAGAAAAAAGCATTAAAATTAAGATTTTTAAAGATAATAAGAATAGATCTAGAGTATTTGATTTCGCCTAACAAATCCCACACAATTTATTATTCCTTGTCATAGAATTTCAATTATCTTAAGTTGATAATAAAAATCCCTTAACTATTCAATATTTTCTCTCGAATAATACAAAAAATATATCCAACTAATAACTCCATATCTCTATGTGAATTTAACTAATTGGAGACTCATTAAGTTATTTAGATTTTTCTTGAAAATCATACTAATCGCGGTAAAGTATTCCTACTTTTGCTCAACTAATGGTGCTTAATCCTAGAACTTTAATCACAACTCATCTCTCAGTCTCACTGTGATTCAATATATCGAACAATAGTTAGCTAGAAAATTGCAAGCATTAAGAACAATGAATATACACTCAATTATGGAAATATTGAAAATAAAATAATTTAGAATATAATTTGTGTGTTCAATGCTAGGCTATATCAAAACTCTATAAAATAAAATTAGCTCATAATGAAATTAAAAAGAAGAACAATAAAACTGATATTCTTCGTTGGAGTCAGTTGATGAAACATGTGGCTCTCGCCTCTGCTCCTCCAGATCTGCCTCCTTGAAAGAAACGTAAAATAATAAACTTTGGAATATTTATACTTTAAAACTCATGCTCTGAAATTTAAATTTAAATCTGGAAACAATATAAATCCGACTACAATCTAGCCTAAAGATCTGGAAAATAATTTCTAAAAATAAAAGTTAACATAAAAGAAATTATCCCAATAATAATAGAATTATCTAAAATTGAAGATTCAGTGATATGCATGTTGATTTACAGAGTTCGGAAGGATTTGGTGGTCAGCAGATTGATTACGGTAAAGACTCCCGACTGGGATGCCATGTGCACTGAATATAACTGGTCTTCTCACCTACCGAAAGGAAGGACTCCCGATCGGGATGATAGAACCCTCTCGCTAACCTACCGAGCTGTTAAGCTGCTCGCTTTTACTAGTTGTCACCCACGATGTCGTTTAGGTTGGTCGTTTAGACTAGTTGCCCAATCTAATCACCCGGAGCCTTGCACCAAGTCTTCTCGCTCAAAAGGTAAAATATCTCACTTATCGCCTAACTCTTGTTACCAATTTTGGTCGCTAATTCTAGTCACCTTCTAGTCTTCTCACCTAGGTCTTCTCACCTACAGAGAGGAAAGACTATTCGCTTACTAAGGGGTAAGTCTTCTTGCCTTTTCAGATCTCGTCGCCTCTCATCGGTCTGGCTCTATAGTTTATTCTTTTGTACCAAAATGCTCTCATTTTGCATTAAATCTTCTCATTCCTTCAAATCCAAGAAAATAAAGAAAAATATATAGAAATAAAATAAAATCAATAGAATTAAAGGAGAACTGACACTTTTCATAAATAAAAGAGTGAAAAAAATTACAAAAAAATAACACTTATCAACCTTCTCTCATGAGGTGCTAAGAAACAAACCACCGTCTCCCGCTCCATGATCGAAGCTGAATACTGAGCATTGGTGTCCACATTTGTTGAGCTCATGTGGTTTATGCATGTTAAAGTCTTGGATATCAACTACCTACACCCACGTTACATTGTGACAATATCAATACAATAAACATTGTTAAAATCTTGTTTTTCACCATCACACTAAACACATCGAAATTGATGTCCATTTTGTCAGAGAACAGTTGATCATGGGGACATCTCTCTTGCCCATGTACCTGGTCAGGATCAAGTCTTTGATATTTTCACGAAGTCTTTGGGTGGTCCGAAATTCATACCAAACTGAAACAAGTTCTATGTTGGTCCAATCCTACCGTGAGCTTGAGAGGGAATGAAGAGACAAGTCTCCTATTGATACTGCCTCAATCTTCTCCCTCTCTGATTTCTTTGCTTAATTCCAGCTCGTGTATAAACACTAGTGTAATCATTAATTTCCATTAATAGTTTATATCTTTGTCTATGTATAGAAAATATGTCGGTGAAATACACAATAATATAATAAAAATTATAATTAAAATAAAATTAAAACGAAGCTAGTTTGGACTGAGGCACAGAAATATCTCTCTCTTTAAGGAGATTCAAGGTCTCAGTGGTATACAAAGTCTCAAATTAACCGGTACAACAGAACTCCTCTTGACTTGATTCCTCCAGGATACAACAGCTCAACTGATCATCGTATGACTCAAGCATACTCTGCACAAGTGGTTGAGTCTAAAGCTTCACTCAAAATAGCACATTTCTTTTATCTAAAAATATTCTCAAAAATATATATCCACTAACTATATTTTTGTTCATCACACTTTTTTGTCAAATGTTTCACACACCACAAGACTACCCACTTTTCTCTTTTTAAAATACTAATTTCGTACGTACCGAAAAGAAAGAGTACTACCCTTGAATTACAACCACACACTGAATGCCAACCCCATTCAATTTAAAACAATTCAAAAACACTCGGTAACTATTGTGCAATGAATTAATAAAAGAACATATTAATGAAAATTGACGTTTTTCTCTTCAGGAAACGGCACAATCAATTATCACCCAATATTAAAAGTAAAAATAAACCGACCTGCATAATTTATTGGACCATTAAAAAAGATCCGGTAAGAGAAAAAGTTTAAACGACGTAAAAAAAAAACTAATGGACTCAGAATTAAAAGGCCAACGAATGCCAACGTTAACAACTAATAAGACTTCAAGCCAAAATAAAACCCAAAGTAACGGCAATTTAAAAATCAGCCCCCAATAAATATTATTAAAAAAATACTAACATTCTCCCACTATTTTAATAATAATAAAATAATAATAATAGAGAGATACTTCTAGATAAATAATGATTATAATGCATCATGAATGTGTGCTCTGTATTGAACCCTCACTTAGTGAAATAACAACTTTTACTCCAGAGTCAGTAATTGTCTCAGACTTGAACTATGACTGCTTAAGAAAAATAAAAAATTATTACTCACACATAGTAATCCAGGTGTTGACATAAGCTTTATTAGCCAGCACATTACGGCATTGTGCTCATTTCGGTTTCATGAGTGTCTTTGAGAATAAACTCAAATCTCATAGAGAGTGGCCCCACTCTTACACTCACATAGGTGAAATCTATCAAGAGTGTTCCTGTAATTCTTACACCCTACTCATAAGAACTATATAATTTCATTAAGAGTTTCTTAAAAAAACTCATCATCTACAACATTACAGGATAAATACATTCACATCATAGGATTGAGAAATAACATAAATAATGCATTTGTTACGACCATCATATGATATGTTTTTTTCATTGAATCCAGTTATCAGGATCTCTGGTCCCTGGATTGGGTATCCTCATACATGGGTATTGAATTATGAGTTTTAATCTCATTCCCCTCAATTTATTCCAGATCATTTTTCTTGTCAAAACTTTATTTAGTGGATCCACATTAATAACATCATCAGTAAAAAAAATCTCACAATACTGTATTTTTTTTCTAAAAGATTTGGATTTACCGTTATAACAACAGTTTTGTACTCTACCAAATATAACAGTACTATCACAATAAATTAATTGATTTTTTCCATAAGAAAATAAATCTCTCATCAAATTTGCTTTTCTATTGAGGCCAAAACGCGCAGTTCAACTTCATAGTTGACTTAGCAATAAAATATACGGCTTAAGCAATAACAATACAGCCCAAAACAGTCCGAAGAATTAATACAATGTACGTTTTAAACAAACCAAACGGCAACAAACATAAAAGCATCCGATTTTAATATATACTAAACTGTTAAACTCTTTTTATGTGCCAAAATATTTAAAAAATAATGCACATAAAAAGAAACATACTATGTTTTATTCTCAATATTCAATTTAAACATTCCATTACAAGCATAGTCATTGCCCACAAAAACTCCATTTTTTGTAGTTACATACTGATCAGATTCTATAGTTTGTTTGAAGTCCGCTTTGTTGAGTAAAAAACTCGACATCAAATTCTTCCTCATAGACGGTGTATAGAGCACATCTTTGAGCATCAATATACGTCCAGAGGTGAATTTTAGGTCAACCTCACCACTCCCAAGAACCTCGGTTTTACTAGAATCACCAAGCATAATAATCTTCTCTTCTTCAAAGGGAGTAAAATTTTTGAACCAATCTTTGTCATAGCATACATGCCTATTGGCACCAGAATCTGCCCACCACCCTTCAACAAATTGAACCATATTAATGTCTGTGATCATTGCTACAAATGGCTCCTCAGTTTCATTAACTTGATGATTATTATCTCGCTTTCGAAACTTACAAATTCGAGCAAAATGTCCAAATTTGCCACAGACAAAACACGCTTGATTTTGTGAAGGGGGGTCCTTGGTTTTTATCATTTTGGTTTTGAAAACCCTTTTTGTGAGGTCTACTAAATTTTTTGAAATCTTTTATTTGCTGCTTCAAAAAATTATTTCTTGTATTTTGACCTTTGGACAAGCTATCATTTTCAAAAATGAAGTTTACCTTTGTCATGGTATCCTCATTACCATTTTGAAATACCAAATCATCTTTGCCTCTTGCTTCCTCCTCTACACTAAATACTTGTGATTAATGTCTCCAAAGATGTCTCATTTTGTTTATGGCGCATCGATTTTTGAAACTCCCTCCACGAAGGTGGTAGCTTGTCGATGATGCCACAGACAATTAGATTGTCTCCAATTTTGATGCCTTCGGATCTAACTTCAGCTACAACTATTTGAAAATCTTGCGCTTGTTCCGCAACGGATTTTCCATCTACCATTTGATATCGAAAGAAGCGACTTGCCGAATATTTCTTCGCTCCGACTTCTTCAGTATCGTATTTACTCTGTAAAGCTTTCCAAATTTTCTTTGCAGATATGTAAGTAGTATTGTAGTAATCATAAAATTGATCAGCAAGACAATTTAAAAGATAGCGTCGACAGTTATACTCATCTTTGGTATATTTCTCAATCTTTTCTTCATAAGCTTTCACTTGTGCTTCAGTCATGTTCTCTGTAGTAATTTTGCTAGGATTCTTTGCAGTGAGAACATAGGAAACATTGAGAAGACTTAGATAGAAGAGCACATTGCACTTCCATCTCTTGAAATGAGCTCCTTTGAACCAAAAGAGCTTGTTGAGATCTCAAATGCTTTCCGTGGATTTTTTAGTTGCAGGCTCCATGTATGGATCTCCTTAAAATTGTTAGTGAAATACATAAGAATATAATAAAAATTACAATTAAAATAAAATTAAGACGAAGCCAGTTTGGACTGAGGCACGAAAATATCACTCTCTTTAAGGAGATTCAAGCCTTCTGCGGTGTACAAAATCTCAAATTAATCGGTGCAACAGAACTCCTCTTGACTTGACTCCTCCAAGATACAACAGCCTAATTGATCGTCGTATGACTCAAGCCTACTCTGCACAAGTGATTGAGTCCAAAGCTCTACTAAAAAAAATACATTTCTTTTATCTAAAAATACTCTAAAAAATATATATTCATTAAGTATATTTTTGTTTATCACACTTTTTTATCAAATGTTCCACATACGTCACTACAAGAAAAATAAGCTTTTGTGGCTATTTAATTGCGGCGAAAATGTTATTTGTGACCAAAACAGTCTCATTTTGACTGTAAATAATCATTTCGCTGGAATTAAATGGCTACAAATAAGCAGTTTTCTTGTAGTGCGTACACACCGCAAGACTACCCACTTTTCTCTTTTTAAAATACTAACTTCGTACGTACCGAAAAGAAAGAGTACTACCCTTGAATTACAACCACACACTGAATGCCAACCTCCATTCAATTTAAAACAATTCAAATAACACTCGGTAACTATTGTGCAATGAATAAAAGAACACGTTGATAAAAATTGACGTTTTTCTCTTTAGGAAACCGCACAATCAATTATCACCCAATATTAATAGTAAAAATAAACCGACCTGCATAATTTATTGGACCATTAAAAAAGATCCGGTAAGAGAAAAAGTTTAAACGACGTAAAAAAAAAAACTAATGGACTCAGAATTAATTAAAAGGCCAACGAATGCCAACGTTAACAACTAATAAGACTTCAAGCCAAAATAAAACCGAAAGTAACGGCAATTTAAAAATCAGCCCCCAATAAATATTATTAAAATAATACTAACAAAATATTCAGCTGCTAGCTAATTAGCTGTAGTCGATACTTGCTTATCTAATTTGTAAGTTATATATAAGTCAATACAAAGGCTTCGTATAGGCAGGCGATTTTCCTTACAAAAACTTCTTTTTACAGGCCATCGACCTACTAGTTTTACCATACTCATAATCTTATGTATTCTTGTGCGTATGTTAGGCTAAACAGGTGGTATCGACCTATATATATATAACTTGCAAAGATCAATAAATATAGAATAACTACAGCTAAGTTAGCAGTTGTATATTTTCTATACATGGACAAAGATATAACTATTCAAGGAAAGTATCGATTACAGTGCTTATACACGTGAGCTTAGATTATGCAAAGAAATCAGAGAGCTGGGAGAAGCTTGCGACAGTATCAATGGGAGATTTGTCTCTTCAGTTTTGTGTACATTTGTAAGGTTGCAAGCACGTTCGCATGACAGAGAGAAAAATGGGAAAATATATTATATATATATATATATGTGTATGTGCATAATATATATAATATATGTATGTATATATATGTAGCATGAGAACTGCTACATATACAAGTTGATGTGTAAATGAACCTCTTCGACTATCATACAAAATTATTAGTGTTTTGACTTTTTTTAATTCATAATAAGTCTAGCAACAAGAAATAGTACTGCTGTGTCTATGTATCGACTTGCAAGTAGCAGAATTTATACATACATACATATATATATATATATGTAATAGTACATGAGATTGGCATGCATGCGGCATTTCCTATTTGGATAGACAATATTTACCTATCATCAGTAATGGATCCAGTATATGAAAATTGGAGTGAGTGTCTTTTATTATATGGTTTGTGTATGGTACTAAAATTTTCTTGGTATTAAGCAGAGTGGGGAAGATCCCATGTTTCAGACCCGAACGTGACAAAGTACGATTGTGGTAGCTAGAGACTAGTGGAAGGCACCTGCGACGCATCATGAGTTCATGTTATGGATTTGGATATTTTATATATATATATATATATATAGACACACAAGCACAAACACGTGTATGTACAGCTACTTATATATATAAGCAAAAGGGAACTCAGTAGTACTAATGTACATTAATATTATTATGTCCTAGCTTGCTAGGTGCTCGAGATCTTGATCAACATCCATAACATGAGATCATGATATGATGGAAATAAAGATACAGAAGATATATGGTGAAAAAGCAAAGGGAAGAAATTACAGATCAGTACATGAATTCATAAATGAACAGAAAAACCATGCAGCTAGCTTTGATAATACGAAGATAGTACTGTAAATAATTAGGATTTAGGATAATTAACTCTGATACAACTTTCTTTTTCTTTTTTATTTTTTGAGCACCATCCAATATATATATATATATACCATATCTTGCTGGCTATGACTTTAGTGGTGGATCATCATGAGTTCCAGTATTATAATTCTGTCAAATATTATAAGTGGCAGAATCTCAGTATCAGTTTTTAAAGAGTTGATTTCGCAGCTTTTAATGAATCTCAACCTGTAAAAGCAAAAAGGATTACGTACTAAAACGAAATAAAAAAAAAGGACATTAATTATTCATGTAGGTAGCTAACTGGAGCTGAGATAGTGGCAATCATTTTCCTCTCGTAAAGGCAAGCCTGATCTTCTGCATGCCTTCAAGTCCTGCCAAAGGGGAAAACAGAATAATATATCCAAGCTGTGCGTATTCCCGGCGTTGATATGTTCTAACTTTGTAATTGATACATATACAATTACATAAAATAAGACATTATTATGTAATTGATACACACACACAGAACATAACTTTGTAATTGATATATATATATATATATATGTATATATACACACACAGAGAACATTATTAATGGAAGCTACTGATGATGATGTAGATAGTTATCAACCTTTGCATGACAATAACACATGATAGGTTTACTATTTGTGGATGATAATGAATGCATACATACATATGTGTATATATATATCATTATATATACTTGCACTGCAGCATGTGTGTCATTTTCGATTAGAAATACATATCAAACCACTTCTTAAGTATATATTTATAAAATGACAACCCACGACTTGTACTTTGCTCATTTTTTTGTTGTCTTCTTTTTAGAAAGGTGTGTATATATATATATATATATATATTTATATATATATATATAAATATATATATTTGATTTTTAAAATAAGATATTGGAAAATAGCTGCATTATCTGGCATTAAAATTTTCCCCAATGATGGATGCATGATGATCTGCAAATGAAGTATCCTGCATGTACGAATATTAGAATATTCATCCACTTGGTAAGTTGTTTTCTTTACTTAATTAATTGGTCACTATATATAATTTAGAGAAATATGCTTTACACGGTGTACCTCTATTTAAATAATATGTAATTTTTCATTTTTATCTTTATATTTAAATGCACACATATTTAAATATAGAATACCAAAATTAATAAATTACATATTAATTAGATGGAAGTACGTAGAATTTCTTATATATTTATTCTATTTACAACCACGAAATCATGTACTTGACTCTTAACTTTTTTTGTTTACTTTTTTCATTAATTTCTAATATAAAGGCTCAGTACTACAACAGATTTTGACTTTTATGACGGACAAAGCCGTCACAAAAAAATAAACAAACTATCACAAATATTTTTTTTATGACGATTTGAGACCGTTACCACGACTGTCATCTAAAATGCATCACAGAAAGTTTTTTGTGATGGTTTACTGTTCAACTGTCACAAAACTTTTTGTGACAGTTGGAAGTCTTCTGTAAGATGTAACGTTCGAACGTGATTTTTTTTTGTGACAGTTAAAATCTATCCCAGAAAGTAACATTCACACGTAAAAATCGATGTTTGAACGTTAACCCCACCGATTAACATTCGAACATAAAAAATTAAACGTTTGTTGTTTTTGCTTCACACGATTAATATTTACGTTCGAACGTTAACCCGACCAATTAACATTCGAACGAAAAAAATTAGACGTTCGTTGTTTTTGCTTTGCACAATTAATATTTACTTTTGAACGTTTGCTCGTAGACATTTGAATGTAGCATTCAGATGTTAATGGAGAAGTGTTCGAATGTACAATTTTTAACATTCAGAAGTTGGGTTGTCGTTCGAATGTATCCATTCTAATCATTCGAACGTTTACATCGTTTATGCATGGAAACGTTCGAACGTAGTGACTTACGTTCGAACGTTTTGTTGGAATTCGATGGTATTATGTTCGAACGTTGGTTCGAATGTGAAGCAATGATCAAATGTTTGTTCTTTACATTCGAATGTTCTGATAAAAAATAGTAATTTCATAAAATTAAAAATCATACAAATTATATCATATTACACCATAAATATAACAACTAATAATGTCTTATAGAGTTGCAAAAATAAACAATAAAATTTTCTAATACTGATAGTGATATATTCATTTCTTCTTCTTTCCTCACTCACTGCGATTCTGCTGAAATGACATAACACATTCCATCTAGACTGGTATTTCCCTATGTACTTGCTCTTGGACTTTAATGCGTATTCTCTCCTTATGGTCTCTTTGTCGCTCCTGCAAACGCGTTTCTAAATCAGACTGTCGCGATAAGAAAGACTCCAACTCCTGCTGTCTTGACTTCATCTGCTCAATTTCTTGGCATACTGCATCTAAATCTTTAGTAAAATTATTAACTTCCGAAGTCGAGATCATGGAGGATGAACCGACAAGTTTGAAAGAATGTCCCAAATCTCTTACCATACCAAATTTGCTCCCGAGCACTTGCGTAAATATATCTATGTCACTAGGAGAAGATTCCTCAGAGGCTAATTGGATCTCACTCATTTTTTCCTGCAATTACAACAAAAACACACAATAAGTAACATATTAAAAGAAATGAGGAATCAAATATAATATGAACTCACATGTTGAATAATTTACTCACAGAAAATAACTTCACTTACATAATTATCTTGAGCAACAGGATCAACCTGCACTCACTGTGCTCATCAGTGTGAGTAGCAGCATATACATGAACGAGGGAGAAATTTTCAGGATCATTACGTTTCTAACAAAGCCACATTAGTAATTTTAAAAAATAATGTTAGTACTTAAATAAAAGAATATGATAAAAATGAGTGAATTTTAATAAGTTTTTAATTACCATTTTATCAGCAAGACGTTGGAATGATCTTAAGCTGGTGCAATGGTAGATTATCAAAGCCTTTCTACTATGTACATTGATGGAACTTAAGTGTTGCAGGAGAAATTAACAACGTTAAATATAATATATGAAACCAATATAGATGTAAATAAGTTATAGGGAATAAATCTAGAATACCTGATAATTTGGACTTGCAAAAAGATCACAACACTCCATCCAATCATCTAACTTCATTTTTTGAAAATGGGACTGAACAACCTCTTCCAATGTCTCAAATTTCTTGAAGTGGTCATGACATTGTCCCTTGAGATGCCAAAATAATGTAGCCATCAACTCAGTTCGCACATCCTCACTATAGCCAAAATTTAGGTCGAATTCATCCTAAGAAGTGAATTACGTAAAAAATATGAAATCAAAACATCTCTAAAAAAAATTACATTTGTATATGAACTCAACAGTATATGACTCCGAATGTGATCCTTAACCTCATTCGGAACATCTCTATATGATCACACATAAAATGGAGCATAAGCTCAAACTAGTGTGCCGACATAGGAGGAAAGCAATGCAACACTATCATCCACTCCCCCAGTAAAGTTATCAGGAATGTTGACCTTGATTTTTCTGTGCCTTCTATTTTTTTCCAGAGCAAGGCCGCTTGTTAAGCAACGTTCGTGATGTGACATGTCATCAGCTAATATTTTTAAAATTATTAAATACAGTCTTCAAAGTATTGAAATATGATTAATTATCAACAAAATTTCCTTACTGGTAGGTGTCAACTAGCTGTCTGTCTCCTATGTATCAACTTGTTCAGGAGCAAAGTCCTCAGTTGGGGAGTCGTGAAGGGGTTTGGGACTTGGGGGAGGAGGCACGTTTCTTCGTTGTTGTTTTAGTGGCATCCTTGAAAATGATTAATATTTTAAAAAAATTAGTATAGAATAATTTATAACAAATGTATTGTACTGTCACCTATGTAAATAAAATATTTAATACTTTTATTCTTCATCTCCATATGTATTTTCTAAACTTGTTTCAGAATCGACTTCAATAACATCTTTGTCATCATCATCTTCTTCTTTATCTTCTTCATCGACTTCCTTTTCAGACTCTTCTTCTTCTTCATTTATTTCATGAACTGAATGATCATTTAATACGGATGGGTCAAGATATACAGGTGATACATCATCTCTACATAAGGGGATTAGTACAAGTGCACCGAAGTCAACAAATAAATTAATACATTCTCCATCTTCCTGGTAGGCCTTTATAATCAGAGTATCATCTTCATCTCCACTATGATCATGATCCGCTACCATTCCTGCATCATAGATATTTCGAGGAGCAAATTTTTATATGACTCGCCAAGTTATCTCTCCACTATCTTCATCGGCCCCTTTCATTGGATCAACCAAGTAATAAACTTGGGTAACTTGACAAGCCAATATGAATGGATCATCTTCGTACCATTTACGTGCAGTATTGACACTCGTAAAGTGACTATCCCTATGTATCAAAACCAGACCACTGCCTATATCCTACCAATCACAGTTAAAAACATGTCACATTCACACCCAGGTATTTTAATCCAATAATGTCATGTATGACACCATAGTAGTCAATATCATCTGTTTCATGACTTCCCTCGACCAACAAACCACAGTTTTGCATCTTTCGATTAAGTTCACGGTTCATAGTATGGAATCTATAACCTTGAATTGGGTATGCAATGTATCAAAGTGTTCTGTGTGAGGGACCATGGGCCAATGCATGCAATTCAGAAGAAACTGATATGGGATCATTTGGAAGCGAGGAGGAAAAAAAAAAAAGGAACACCATGCAGCAACATGTTTATACTAATTATTGGGAAAAGAATTACAAGCAATAAGAAAGAAATGCTTTCAAACATACACAATGCAACCCATGCATGAACAAATAGATCAAAGGCTAGCACAAACTAATATCATGGCACCACGGCCGGCCGGTATATATATATATATATATATATATATATATATATATATATATATATATGAACTCAACACAAGTCATCCAGTGAGAAGTTTTCAACAAATTAATCCGAAACCTTTCAAACTTTAAGCAGGGAATTTTGACGGATTGATCTAATTAAAGTAGTAAATTTGGTGCAAGATACATGATAAATTAATTTGGTTTTGAACATGTCGATCAGTAAATCATGATAAAGTCTCCAAGTTGTAAGCCATGCATGTAAATTGACAAAATCCAGATATAGAGATCATCAATTTGTGTTAGGAACTTCCAGTGAGAACAGTACAGAACAATGGAAATACGAGACTATGGAAGAAGATGAATATGGATAAAATGAGAATTTGTATAGAATATCCTGGATTCGTTCGAGGCAATCCACTCCTCCAATTGGGTTGCACAATTACACTTCACAGAATACCTTCCTACTTTCCCACCCTTGCTTTTATACCTATGAGTATGAGTAACGAAATTACAATGAAAATGATTCATAACAGATTTTTTTTGTTGGTAATATGGCTTCTTCATTAATAAGAAACGATTACAACATAGAATCCGACCAAATAACTTGTTCAATACATTCGGGATAAGAGCCCCACCAAGTTATCAAATCATCTATATTCCATGCAAATTTAGCCAACCCATGAGCTGCACCATTGCCTAAACGGCTGCTGTGTTGAATAGAGCAACAAGGAAATCTCAACATTAGCTGCTTGATCTGCTGCACCAGATTGCCGTTGAGAGATCTTGATGTATTGTCACTTTGCACTTCATTCACCATTAGTAAGGAGTCACTTTCAATAACCAAGTGTGAGATTCCATGGGGAAAGCAAAGCTGGAGGCCTCTCAAAATTGCTAGCATCTCTATTTCAATTGGATCATTTACTTTGTTTTCCTTTTTACTAGCCGAGAAGCTGATTTCGGCCTTTGCGTTTCTGAGAATAAGACCCACTCCTGCACTCATTTGGTTTGCAAACACTGCCCCGTCCACATTTAGCTTTAGAATTCCAGGTTCAGGGGGCTCCCATCAACAAGCTCTCCTCGGTCCTTGAGAAGCAAGAACCTGCAAGTGAGCCTTGTGGGTGGACAGTGCAGTTTTTGCAGCTTGTAAAGCAGGTATGACCACATCTTCATGGATCATCTGGTTCCTCCTGTGCCACATTCCCCAGGCTATTAGGAACACCTTCTCTAATTCTTCATCGATGCCTTTTTGCTGCACATACATTGCAAAATTAAACTAGCTAGTATTCATAGCCTCTGCTGGTAGTTGAGGAAATAGAGTGGACCACACTTCTCTAACTGTTGGACAACTTAAAAGAGCATGAGTAGTATCCTCTTCAGCTTCCTTGCACCATCTACACATAGGTTCTTCTAGCACTTTTCGAGATTGTAGATTCAACAAGGTGGGTAAACCATTTCTACATGCCCTCCAGCCAAATATCCTTACTCGGTTTGGCACATTCATTTTCCATAGTTTTTGCCAAAAGTTTTTCTGGATTTGAGCATTTGAGCATTCTTCTTTATGTTCATTTGTCCCAAATGATGAGAAGAATCTATAAGCATTTTTTTCATGCTCCCAGATTAAAAAGTCAGGACAAGGGTCTAAACTTATGATAATCTTGAAAATAACTGCAGCTTGTGGTGCTGGAAAATGGCTTTGGATCTTTTTTACATCCCACCACTTGGTGTCTTTGTCAATTAAAGAGTCGACAGTAGCATTCTGGTGTATCACTTCAAAGCTGGCAGGTTGAGGAAGGAGCTTGTGATGTGGCAGCCATTAGTCTGACCACACATTGATAGATTTTCCATCACATACTCTCCATCTACAACCTTTCATCAGGTTTTCTTTTGCCTCCCAAATTCCTCTCCAAACATAAGAGGGATTTGCTCTGAGTTTTGCTTCTTGGAACCTAAGCTTTGGGAAATACTTGGCCTTAAACATCTGGTGTAGTAAAGATTAATGTTTAGTCATGATTCTCCAGCTTTGCTTTGCAGTGAGGGCCAAATCTGTAAATTCTTGAAACCCACCCACCATTCCCTTTGGTCTCACACATTTTCTTCCAGCTAATCCACCGAATTTTTCTCTCGTTCTTCTTTTGACCCCACCAGAAGCTGGCCATCATACTTTCAAGTTCAGAGCTAAGTGTAGGGGGAAGCTTAAAACAGCTCACAGTGTATGAGGCAATAGACAAAGCCACTACTTTTATCAAGATTTCCTTGCCACCTTGAGACAACACCTTTTCTTTCCACTCTTGGAGGTTGGACCATACCTTGTGTTTTAAGTCTGAAAAGGTCTTTCTTTTTCCACTACCAACCACAAGAGGGAGGCCAAGGTACCTCGCATAAAGGTACCTCGCATATTGTTGACGACGATTTACCCCCCCAAAAACTAAGGATCTCTTGTTGTTGTTCATAGGGTACATTCTTGCTAAACACCATAGAAGTTTTATCTTTGTTTACTTTTTGACCTGAAGCCTTTTCATAGGTGTCCAACAAGACTTGAATCTATTCATTGGTAACCAGATTTGCCTTGCAAAATAGTACACTGTCGTCTACAAAAAGGAGGTGGTTTAGTCTTGGAGCCCTCTACAAATACACAAACCTTCGATTTGCTTTGATCTCTCAGCATCCTTAAGGAGAGAAATCAACCCCTCTGTGCATGGCAAGAACAAGTAAAGGGAGATAGGATCGCCTTGTCTCAAGCCTCAAGATGGGAAACTTGGGCCTTTAGGTTCCCCATTTACTAAGACTTAAAAGGAGACTGAGGTTGTACACAACATCACCAACTTCACCCATTTATCATTAAAACCCATCTTAAGCATAACCTTTTCAAGAAAGCTCCACTCTACACTGTCGTATGCTTTGCTCATGTCAAGCTTTAGGGACATATAACCTTGCTTTGCTTTCCTTTCCTTTTCTACCTCAAGAAGTGGACCATTTCGTACGCTACAAACACATTGTCTGTGATTAATCTGCCAGGGACAAAAGCAGCCTGTGTAGAGGAGATCACCTCAGCTAAAATGGTTTTCAGCCTATTTGCAATGACTTTTGAGAAGATCTTGTAAAGGACATTGCATAGGCTAATTGGTTTATAATCTGCCACCTCAACTAATCTTTTCTTTTTTGGAATTAAGGTGATGAATGTGTGGTTGAGCCCCACTAGAAAGAGCCCAGAATTGAGGGCTTTCAACACTGCATTAGTCACCTCCCCACCTACAACACTCCAAACTTTTTGGTAGAAAATAGAAGCCATCCCATCCGGCCCTGGGGCTGAAAGAGGGTTCGTTTGTTTCAAGGCCTATGTCACCTCTGTTGTAGTGTAGGTTTTGGTAAGGGAGGAATTCATGTCATCGGATACTCTCCCAGCGAGGTCCTCTAAGAAGTCAATCTGGACTTGTTGGCTGGCAGATCTAAACATCTGTGTGAAGTAGTCTGTGATAAGCTGATCTCTTAAATTTCTAGTCTGCCACTTACCAACTAAGCCTTTCACACCCTTAATTACATTTTTCTGTCTTCTTTGGGAAGCTTTGCTATGGAAAAAAAAAATGTTTTTATCACCTGCTTGCACATTACTTTTGCTCTTTGTTTCCACAATAGTTCATCCCTTTCTAACCACTTCTGAAGCTCGGTTCTTGCATCTCGAAGAGAGTCACTTCTTTGGCAGTAGGGGTCTAATTGTTGCAGCTTCTTTAACTTCAATTGTGCCTGCTCAATATTCCTTCTCACATTGCCAAAACAATATATGTTCCACACAGAAAGTTTTTCCCCACACAGCTTTATTTTTTCCATGATAGAAGGCAAGTCACTTTGGCCCATAGCTCTTGTCCATGCTTGTTCAATAACCCTTTTAAAATCTGGTTCTTCAGCCCAAATGGCCTCAAACTTCAAGATCTTCCACCTAGCCATTTGTCTTCTATCCTCTTGAGTCTTGAGTATGATGGGAATATGGTCAGAGTAAGGTGCAAGACCATGGTAAACCTCAGCCAACAGATTTTGAGACTTGAATTGGTCTAATCACTCACAGATGCTATGTTGTTGACCCCTACCATTCCACCAAGTGAATTGGTTACCATTGAAGCCTAAGTCCAACATCTCACAATCATCTAGAAGCTGTCGAAAGTCCCTCATTTGTCTTTATGGTCTGATCCTGCCACCACTTTTCTCATAGTTACTTAAGATCTCATTAAAATCCCCCATCATTAACCAACTTCGCACTCTATTAACTTCTAGAGATTTAATCATATTCCAAGTGTCCTTCCTCCTTGAAGCCTCCAGGTGGCCATAGATTCCAGTTAGGAACCAAGAGACTACTTCCCTATCATCCTCTTCCATGTTGGTGATCAAAGCATGAATGTGGTGTTTCGAATAATTAAGGATTTCAAGCTGGGAATTATTGTTCCAGTACAAAGCCAAACCCCCACTTCTCCCTTCACTACTCACTGCCATACAATTGGTAAAACCAATACTATATTTGAACTTCTCCATAACTTTGTCTTGTAAATGAGTTTCTTGCAAAAATAAAATATCGGGTCCTTCTCTTCGGATTAAATCACGAAGTACTCTAATTCCCAACGGGTTACCAAGCCCCCAGGAATTCCAACTTAGGAGAATCATTGCTTCCGGTAGGGCTGCTTAGCAACCTCTACCGATGTCATGGTGTCACGAAGGGCTCTGCCTCCCTTGTTTTGATCTGCCTTGGGACTGTGCAGAAAAAATTTACATTTTTTATCTAGCTTCATCTCTGCTGGGTCTATATTTTCCTTATTCCAACTACGTTTTTTAGCCACATACTCATTTTGAGAAACACATATAATACCTGGGCCTCGTGTTCTCTTTCTCCAAATTCTACCTTTTGAGGGGCTAGCAGACTTTGTTGGAGTGTATGATTTGGAGACCTGATCGAGTAAGCTCCCTTTTTGGTCTGGATCATGGATAATAGGTCCACCTGCGGCCAGCCCATAACTATTATCACCCCATTTTTCCTCTGTTGCTTTCACTTTCTGAGTTCCTGCCAGTTTATTTTGGACTTCAAGGCCTAGCATGCCACCCCTAAAAATGACCACATTTTCCACCATAGTTGTAGGTTTGACAATACCATATTGCTGTTGAGTAGTCCCAGTTGAAACCCCTTTCACGTACTCTTTAGTCAAGACTTGATCACTATTAGGTCCCGGATTTGCTCCTAAAGTACCTTCCTTTCCATTACAGACGATTGACTCCCAATGCTTTCCCATCCCACCCTTTGACTCTAGCCTCAATTCTCGCTCTGTTGATAGGCCTGCAGCTGCATTAGAGTCATGAGAGTCTGCAAAAGTCCATGCCCTATCAGTACAGACCTTTGTCCCCAGACCCATACCCAAGTTGACATTTGTGCCGTGACTCGATACTTGTGCCACGTGACTTGTGACATGTGGAACCGTAGACTCTTTGGCCTAGGCATCTCCGGTGCCACTTCCATCGAATTTCCTTCCTCTACAAGCATCGTCTTCAAGCCTTGTTCACTGCTGAGGCAAGTCACCTCAGGGATAAAGTTCCCTTCAGCGTGGTCACGAGGTTTCTTCTTTCCTGGGTCAACAAGCAACCAGGACCCAAATTGGGGCGCAGCATCCCTAGTTTGGTTGCTAAACTTATCCACCTTGTGCATGATTTTTCCTCACTGAAAGCATAAACGAGGGAGCTTTTCATATTGTACTGGGATCCAATACTTTATCCCTTGCAATGTTATAGTCCTTCCTCGAGCTAGTGGTTTATATAGATCCAGTTTAACTTTTACTCTCAAGAAACTTCCCCACCCTATATTATCATCATCAGCATCAACATCCTCAACGACTCCCAGTGTGCTCCCAAGTTTAAGACCACATTCTCGATTCATCCCAACCAAAGGCATATTCTGAAATTGCACCAGAATGCAGCAGTCTCAAACTTCAACATACTTGGTTGTGTGAAACCTTGGAATGGGTCAATAGCTAAGAGACAGCCATCGAACGACCACATTCTTCCTTCAAGTATTCTATTTTTGTCGGCATGAGTTTCAAAGGAAAGGATAAACACATTTGTACTCACCTCTTTAAACTTGGCAGGTTTGCTCAACCTCCAAATTGTAGCCATCATCGACTCCACCACCTTACTACTAATATGACGCTACGAGCAAAACTTCCCAACTAGACATTTCTCTCCCTTCCTCTGAGCGTCTGATATTGTCTCGTCTTCTAACACAACTTCATCTCCCTCCTCTTCACTTAGACGTAGGTTTCCGCACATCTCTTGCATACTCTCCATCGTTGTTAGCTACAAAGAGAATCGCACTCGGAATCCACCTTTGTTGTCGATTACCAACACCAGTAGGCTAAGAAAACTACCACCAACTCTGAATTTCCTTAGAGAGAAAAAATGAGCGGGGACTCTTAAAAAAAAGAGCTGCATTCCGGTATAGTGCAGGTCGATTCATAACAAAATTATAGTGGAAATGACTAAACTACCCATATAATAGATCTCGTGCTACCCTTATTACGTGCTGCGTTTAGCCTTAAGTGAAACGATGCCGTTTAAGGCTTACAAAAACTACATTGTTTACTACTAGTCAAAACTACGCCATTTGAAGCTTTACTAATACTTGATCTATTGCTTATTCTTATCTCTTGTTCTCATGTCTTCTTTTTCATCTCCTTCATAAGGTCCTCACAATTCCCAAATGTCTTCCTTTGTCTTCCCATTGTAGGGCCCTACAATTGAGTTTGTGCACATCCAAGGGCCCTCTCAACATGTTTGGCAGAGCTTCAAATTGAGTAGCCACAGTGGATGTTTGTTTTAGCGAGTCAGAGCCTCCATCGGATCGTCGTAAGCAGTCAGACCAAATCTGACTTGGAGGGCTTGAATGAAAGTTTCCAAGTTATTAAAGAGGCCATTCTCCCATGCATCCTAGTACCACAAGAGAGCATCCCCCTCCATATAGTATGATGCCATCAACAATCTATGTCCCGATTGGGCTGCCTGCGCTCCTCCACACATGACGCCTTTTCCTTCAACAATTCAAGGGCAAGCCCCTTACGCTCCTCCTCCGAGGTAGACAACGCCTAAGCAGACTCCTGGGAACACTGCTCAGCATCCGCCTGCAATTGGTGGGAGGCAGCTAGTGCCTCACTCAGCCTAGATACCTGAGCTCGAACAAACACCCGTTCAGACTCTGCCAGTTGTGTAAGGCAAAACTGTCATGTGCTTGGATGGCTTGAGCTCCAAGCAATTCACCACGAAGCTCGCACACTTCATCACGGAGAAACCCGAGGTAAATATCCAAGTTGCAGATGTGCCCATCGGCTTGTTCCAGGTGGCACTCCATCTCGGTCTTCTCAGCCATGAGCCTAGTCATTTCCTTTCTGGGATGGTATCCAAACTTTCGCCACTCCTTAACCTCATCCTCCAATTAGGCAAACTCGCCCACAATCCGAGCCGCCAACTCATCAACACCCTAAATAAGCAAACGACTAAGTAAAATGGCTACATATAGGAGCAACCATACTAGGTATAAGTAAACCCAGTACTGGAGAGAGCATGTTTCTTAAGCATTTAGACATCTCCACCACCGACCCCGAAGAGGAAGGGGCGCACCATGGGCCAACCTCCTTGATTCTACTTGTTCCTTCAGTCGCAGGGCCCCCTTTCCTCACAGTGAACATGGAGGGAAGAGAAGGGGTGATCAGATTCCCTAACTCAGCAACAAGCGTCCCTGAGCCTTCAACCTACCCCCCAATGTCAGCTTCGACTAAGTCCCTATCACGCACGACCCTTCCCTCAATGTCAGCGTCTTCCAAGGAGGACCCACCTTCTTCAGGAGGAGTGGGAGAATCCTTCTCACTGCCGAATGAGGAAGAGGAGGGAAAAGGGATGGAGACCCTTTCTTGATCAATAGGAGGGGTCTTGCCGCTAGAAATAGTCACGGGGACAGAACTCAGGGTAGATCCTTGCTCTATGTGGTCGTCTTCATCATCGCCCCCAACATTGGGCGCTGCCAACATTGATAGATTCTCGCGCCATAGCCCCAACCACGCCCATAGAAATGACATTGTACATATCTGCAAAAATGTCACCGACGCTGGGCGTTGAGGTCAGCGAGAGGAGAGAAGGAAACTTGAAGGGCGGCGTGCCCAAGGATTCAGTGCCCTCAGTGGGCAAGTCAAAATCAAAAGTCATCGCCAAGTTAGCGAGGCCTTGGCCCATGAGCCAAGTAAGGTCTTCAAGCTTCTCCGGCCCCACAGTAGAGCTAGCAACCTCGCCCTCATCAATGCCGTCACGAGGGCATTTGGGCGATGAACCATCAATTTGGGATGCTCGCCTTTTTCCCCCAGGCTGGGGAGTACGTCTCTTTACCAGGGGCATAACGGCCTTGAGTTTACAACCCCTGTCATGGGCTCGATGGGGTGTCACCAAGAATCTATCAATATTGGTGGCGGAGAGCAAGTCCTCCATCGCCAAACCACTCATGTCATTTTCCTTCATCCAATTAAGGATGATGTCAACACGGGAACGCTCCCTGTCAGTCAAATCCAAGAGTAAGCTTTTGTCTTCGGGGACCCTTCCCCAATTAGCATGGGCTGGATAGTCCCAAATATGCATCTCATCGGTGGGATATTCCCAATTACCACCAGAAAAAAATAAATAATAATAAATAAATAATATTTTGTCACTGCTTGGCATTGGAATAGCGAGGCTCGAAGGCCACCAAACGTTGTGACCTAACACGAAAACTGCAAACGTTGCTTGGCAACGGCTTCACCCCATAGAAAGAAAGAAATTCTTTCACTGTCAAATCTGGGTAAGTATCCCCCAAGGGCTCCAAATGCCATGTGAAATACTACGCACAAACAAATAAGAACTCGCCAAGTGTGCGGGTGGAGTTAGGCAGGGGCCAACCCAAAGAAATCCAAAACGTCACGAACTGGACATATGAAAGGGAGTCGCAGCCCATGCATCAAGGCACTCATTGTCAGGGCCACATCGCCAACGAATTTTTCTTCATCGACACATCCCGCCCTGGGAACGAAAAGCTTCACTGAATTTGGGATTCAATAAGTGGACCTTAGCTTCACCAAATTCCGCTCAGACAAGGTGGAATGCCAAGAAAAACCCTCAAAGGAGGTAGGGATTCGACTAAGGGAAGATTCGGCGGCAAGGGTAGGAGAGCCCCTAGCCGGAGTTGGGCAAGAAGAACTGATTGGAGTACGGGAAGAACCATAGCTGGCCTTTAAGAAGAAAATGTGTTATTGAAGACGACACACATAGAGGGCTCGAGCAGGGAGAAGGAAAGAAAGAAGAGAAAGGAAATGCGAAAAGGAGTACGGGCAAAAATATGTGAATCAAGAAAAATCAGGAGGGGTAATTATGAGAGTTCTTGGGAATCTGAAAGGTTGGCTGCGCCGACAGTTGGCATTTCTTTCAAATAAGGGACGTTAAATTAGCGCGAACATCTATGGATAACGTGGGCTACGTTTCGAAGAATAGATTCGAATGTAAGCCCATATGTTATCTCTTATGGACTCTCAGCGGGGTAAGAATACCACATGGACACATAAGGTGTGAAATTAATGGATTTCCTATGTGCTGGCACAAAGAAAATTGGCGAGGTAATTGGAAGGGATATTTGGGTCCTCTGGATACCAAGCCCAACTTGCCATGTTGACCCATAAGGCCCGTGGTTCGAAAGCCCACTGGAGTATGATATCAACTAGGCAAGCCACATCATTCAAGAGGTGATAACGCTCCAAGATGATAACAATTATCCTGAGGCAGATAACCCCTATAAATCAAAGCAGTTATCTCTTCATCCCTTGTTAAAGGATAATTAGAGATCAACATAGGGAACGGATGGTTATCTATTTCCTGGACATCCTCTTGTGCATCTCTATAAATGGTACATGAAGGTAATAAATATTATTCTAAGTGCTATTAAGATACTGAAACTATTTCTCTAACTTAGGCATCGAAGTCTACCTTGGGCAATCAGTGCCGTTAGGTTGTTCTTTGCAGGTCGTTCGAGTTGGGGGTGGTGTGAAACACGTCCTTTACATACCCAATCCAGAATCTTTGGTTCATGCAAAGTTACCTATACAAATTATTTCTAGGTTGCATATATGAACTGGGTTGGCTTGGTTTCTGGCTTTATTGAATAAATGTAACCGCCAAGGTCTCCAGTAGGTCAAGCTTTATGGTTTCTTGGGTTTTGGATAATTTCAAAAACTCGTAACCACTAAAAATTTGAAAGATGAAACACTGGTATTCCTTCACCATAAAATGAGGGCTCTTATTAAAATTATGGGATACTGTCTTCTTTAGAAAAAAAAATGGGTTGGCTTAGGTTTATTCCAAAGTTTTTTTATAGAAATCAGAATTTCATTAATCAATGGAAAAACAATTACAGACAATTATCAAGCCATAAGGCTTGAGAAATACAATTTGGAACACAATCCCACCATAAAGCAATACTATCAACCTTACAAACATTCCTAGCCAACATGTGAGCTACCATATTCCCCTCCCGGTATACATGTGAGAAAATACAACATTCAAAACATGAAGAAAGCTTTTTTAATTTCATAATATAACCCCCCAAGCAAAGAGTTATGCATGTTGTTATCCTGTAAAGCTTCAACGCATATCAAGCTGTCACTTTCTACAATAAGATTTGAAATTCCCATAGTAGCACATAATTGCAAACCTCTGAAAATTGTCAGCCGTTCTAAAGCTTTTATGCCTTCCATATCTAATTCAGCTTTACTTGTGGCCATTAAAACCCTGCCAGAACCAGCCCTCAATATAGTACCAATGCTTGTTTTCCCCAGCTTAGAGAAAATTGCACCATCAACTTTTAATTTCAACCATTATGGCTGTGGAGGTTGCCACTTATAGTGCTGCCTTAGCTCTACCCTTGTCTTCTATTTTACTTGACCATAGCTTCTCACCATAGATAATGCATTATCTGCTACCTATTTAGGATTAAACAACAACTGATCACGCACATGTTTGTTCCTTTGAAACTAGAAGCTCCAAGCCAAAGCAAAGAAGACATATAACTTATCATGCATATTCCCTTCACAGAGTTCCAGTGCCAAATCACATAATGTTCTGCCTCTGTCAACAACCAGTCCAGGAATATACGCTTGCATCAATCCCTACAGAGTATTACAAGTCACCACAGCATGAGTTAGGTCTTCTCTTTCAGACAAACATAATCTACAAGTGGCCTCTGTCAAGACATGTTTCTGCACTAAATTCTCCCCAATAGGTATACCATTTTTGCATGCACACCATGCAAATATTTTAACCTTATTCGAGACCTTCATTTTTCACAAGTGCTTCCATAGTAAATTCTGATTCTGAACATTTGAGGATTCTACAGACTGAGAACAAATCTGATCATATATGAACCGATAGCAACTTCTGACACTGAGAATGCTAATTTTCATGAGACCACACCCTCTTATCTTTTCCATCAGCAGAAGACAATTGCACTTTGAGAATATCTGCCACCACATGTGGGTTGAAGAGAGACCTAAGCTTATTAATATCCCACTGTTTTTCATTATGCAGAAATAGAGAGTCCACTGAAGTCAGCCTTGTTTCTTCCCTCACCACTACCCCTTCAGCCACTAAAGAATTATGCCCTGGAATCCACTAATCCTCCCTTATATTTACATACTTTCCATCCCCTATTCTCCACCTACAACTTGCCATTAACCATTTCATTGCCTTCCAAATACCCCTCCATGTATAGGATGGACATCTACCCAAACCAGCATTCAGAAAACTGGTATGAGTGAAGTATTTAGCCTTCAATAACCTATGCATCAAAGAACTTTTATCCTGAAATAACCGCCACCCTTGCTTTGCTAACAAGTCCAAAATAAAGCTTTTTTAATCTTTAAACCTCATCCCTCCTTTAGATTTTCTTTGACACATTTTATTCCAAATCAACCAGTGAATCTTCCCCTCATTCCCCTTTTGACCCCACCAAAACCTTGACATCATTCTCTCCAACTCATTACATAAATCATAAGGAAAAAGAAAACAACTCATAGTGTATGTTGGGATAGAGAGTGCTATTGCTTTCAATAGAATTTCCTTTCCACCTTGTGACAACAATTTCTCTTTCCAAGATTGTAAGTTTTGCCACACTCTCTGTTTGATAGGCTTAAAAGCATGATTTTTGGGCCTCCCAATGACAGGTGGAAGCCCAAGGTACTTTTCATATTATTGAATTTCACAATTTGACCATAGATTCTTGATCTCAGACTTAGTAGCTACATTCACATTACCACTAAAAACAATAGCAGTTTTCTCCTTATTTATCCTTTGTCCCGACACAATTTCATACCTCTCCAACAATTTTAGCACTCTTCTGTTTTCATCAACCTCAGCTCTACAGAAAACAATACTATCATCTGCAAAGAGCATATGGTTTATATTTGGAGCCCCCTGTAGATTTTTAGTCCAAATATATCCTTCCTCATCCTAGCAATATTCAAAAGAGAGATCAATATTTCCCTCAGTACAAAGCAGAAGAATCCCACTCAATACGGTCATAAGCCTTACTCATATCTAACTTTAAGGACATGAAAACCTTTTTCCCTTTCCTTTTCTATTTGAGATAGTGAACCAACTCGTATGCAATTGAAATATTATCATAAATAAGGCGTCCAGGGACAAAAGTACTTTGACTCTCACTAATAACACTTGGTAAGAAAGTTTTCAATCTATTATAGAGAACCTTTGCAATGAGTTTATACGCCACATTACATAAACTAATTGGCCTATAATCACCCATTTTAACGGGACACTTCTTTTTAGGAATGAGGGTAATATGAGTAAGGTTTGAGGAAGATGGGAAAAAACTTGAATTTAAAGCTTGAAGAACTTTTGAATAACAGAACTCCCAACTACATGTCAATATTTTTGGAAAAATATTGGGGGCATGCCATCAAGACCAGGGGCCTTCGTAGGATCCATTTGATACAAAGCTTCCTTCACTTCATCAGCATTAAACTCCTTAGTCAAATCTTGATTCATCTAATCTGTTACTTTCCCAGCTAAAGTTTCTAAAAAGTCCAATGAATCACTGGCAAGAGATGGATTAGAACTTGTAAATAGATTCTTAAAATAAGATAGAATGACACTATCCCTTTAACCCCTTCTTGCCACTGCCCATTCTCATCTTGATCTTAAGAATGCTATTCTTCCTTATCCTTTGTGAAGCTTTCGTATGAAAGTACTTTGTATTATTGTCAACCTCAATAAGCCATAAAGCCTTAAGAGTGTTGTCTCCACATTACCTCATTTCTTTCCAACCAAACTTGTACCTCGTCTCTTGCCAAATTTAATGCCTTAGTATTAGCTCCTATTGGATCCTTCTCATACAAGCTTTGCAGGTTTCTCTATGCTTTAGCAAACTGTTGCTGAACATTTCCAAAAGAGTGTCTATTCCATGCCCCCAATTGTGTCCCACTATCTTTTATCATTGTTGTTACATCTCCCATACTAGACTGAGTAGAAACCCTACCCCAAACACCCTTAACAATCTCCTCACAATCTGGCTCCCCCACCCACATAACAGTGCAATCTCTCCTTTTCTACCACCTACACCTTAAAAGGATTCTTAAACCTGTGATACTCACCTACACCTTCCAAAGTGACACAGATTGGTAAGTGATTAGAGTAGGCCACCACTCCATGAGAAACTCGAGCATTAGGAAAGCAATTCCACCAAGCAGAATTGACAAGAAATCTGTCAATCCTCTCACTAACATGTTGATTCCCAGCTCTCCTATTGCACCATGTGAACTTGTGGCCAAAATATCCGAAATCCCTCATATGACACTCTTTAACAATTGCTCTATAATCAGATAATTGCCTCTCAGGCCTCGGTTTCCCACCCCTCTTCTCATGTTGATGCAACAACTCATTAAAATCACTCATAACCAACCAAGCATCCCCATTAAATCTACACAATGATCTAAGCAAGTTCCAAGTTTTATAACGTATATTGGTTTAAGGAAAGCCATATATAACAGTTAAAAACCATTACCCCATATTCAAATTAACATCTTTTATAATAGCATCAAAATGATTTGAAGAGTACAAAATAATGGACAAATCAACCTCTCGACCACATAACAGTGCAATCTCTCCTTTTCTACCACAAGAACTAACTGCCAAAGAATTAATAAATCCTAATTTGTACTTGCAAGATTCAAACTCCTGAGTAGAAAGCCTGGTTTCCTGCAAGAACACAACATCAGGTCCTTCCCTCTTGACTAGGTCATAGAGTGTTTGAATGGCCCGTGGGTTCCCATGCCCACGGGCATTCCAGCTGAGCATTTTCATGGCGTCCGACATTATTGTACGATAGCCGCCGCCGATACCTCAGAATCTGCAACCACAACCCCATCCTCTTGATTCTCTGAAACATGAAGACGTTTCACTGACCTGCTTCGCAAAGACCCCTCCTTATTGACCCCCTTTCTTTTCTTGGCAATCCCTTGCAACAGAACACTTGGTGGATGAACATTTAGGGAAAAAGTGGATGTTGTTTCATGGAGAAACGACATTCACTTCCAATTTTTGCTACTTAGCCCATATGGCTTGTTATCAACAGGCCTATCATGACTCAAGCCATTAGTAATTGGCTTCAGTTTTTTGAGGCTCATCAGGCCTAGGACCACACTTGCTATTATACTCATCCATTTCACTAACTGTTTCATTCAAAATAACCTTATCATTACCAACATTGCTTATCTTCTTGCCCCCTTCAACCTCCCCACTCCCTTTCTCCTAAAAGTCAGCACCCATCTTCTGCATAACTGCTTCAATAGTTACATTTTGAGCAATCGCCTAAGAAGCTTCGTCGTCCTCCGCCATCGTAACTACCATATCCCCACCCACATTCTTAGAACTATGTCCCTGCAACTCCAGCAACTGCATTTCCTCAGAAGAAGATGCATGAATAGTTTAGTTGGTTCCTTTGCTCTGGTTTTACACACTAAGAAATTATTACCATACCCCCCCCCCCCCACACGAAGCCACATCCCATACGGCAAATCATTCATGGCAGGCAACTTGGAACTATGATTCACAGTAGCACACTCTTTCTCCCCATGTCCTAAGCAACCAAATAAATAACAAAAGTTTGGGAGTCTCTCATAAGAAAAACGAACCCAAACAAATTCACCACCCCCAATTGAGAACATGGAACCCCTTAGCAGCAGTTTGGAAACCTACAAAGTAACACGAACTCGTAAGTACTCTCCCCATGCACTTTCCCCCTCTTCAACGTCCACTTCCTCGACAACCCCGATCTTTTCCCCCAGTAATTGGCCCACAAAATAGTTCCTCACCATCAGTGGTAAGCCATGGAGCCTCACCCAAAATGATGCTGACGTTAACTGTATTTGCTACACTTGTTTCCTGTTGTCATCCTTCTTCATCAAGACCAAATGTTTGTCGAAAGACCAAGGGCTCTCCCAGAGAACCTTCACCTTATCCCTCCTATCTTCAAACTCAACAAGTATAAGAGTGGGACTTAAATCGCGAAACTCACCCCCATCATTAAACGCCACGCTTTCCTCATGTTACTCTTGAAAACATCCTTATTGTAATGTCTCTCAATAAAAAGTTTCATGATCAGACACTTACCCCCATAGAGAATAGCATCCTGCAACTGTTTGAGCGCCACCACTACCTCCTCATTTTCCTTTTCAGTCAACGAGAGACGTTGGTAGAGATCATTAAGAGAATCCTCCATAATCTCAACTTAATCGAAGCTGAGAAAACTAAAAGGAAATACTGCACTAGCACGACAGTGAAATCACCCCTACGTAGGAGAACCTAGAGAGGAAAACTGTATACCACCCTGTCCAGGTTTATTCCAAAGTTAGTATTTGAATTTTCACATTTTTGTAAAGAGTAAATCTACCCTTCTGCCGGTTTCACTATCACACGCCACACGAAGGCTGATGTGGCAAACCCGGTTTATTTACATTCCGGTCCATGGCTAAACCTCCATCTTCTCTCTTCCCCTGAGAATCTCTAAGAAAAATTTTCTCTTTTCCCGCGACGATTTCATCTTTCTCATCTAAGAACTACTCTCCGTGTAATCTTCTTTCTTGTTACTTCTTTTGCTGCAATGAATTTCGATTTTGGAGGTCGCCATGTTCAATAGGAAGTAGACAAAAAATACAAAAGAAACAAAACTCAAGCTTTCACAGCTATGATTTTCGGTGCTTGATAAAAAAAAAAAAAAAATCCAAACTTTATCCAACAAACAAGCACTGATCTGGAAGCCTATAACCATCCTTTTTCTTCAACCATGGATGCTTGAAAGAAAGTTACAGGGCATAAGAAAAACAGAAAAAAAAAATTAAAAAAAAAAACTTTTTCTTCAACCATGGATGCTTGAAAGAAAGTTATAGGGCATAAGAAAAACAGAAAAAAAAAAAAAATTTGAAGAAGAAGAAGAAGAAGAAGAAAAGATTTTTCAGGAATAAAAAGGAAAGAGAAAACATGTGTGAGTCGGTCATGGTTGGGTTCGGTCGGTCGGAGCTTTCTCGTCGGAGATCCCAGACGGTGATGATAAAGACTGGCAGAGGAAGAACTCGGGGGGAGGAAAACCATTACCGACTCTGCTCTGATTTGGGTATGGAAGGGGTTAGTTGAGTTAAAAAATAAAAAAATAAAAATCAAATCATCAATTCGTGTGGTGTACGTGAAAAGGAGGCAGATGGGTAGCTTTACTCTTTTGTAAATCGTGCAACATTTGTATCTTTTTGCAATATTAATACCTTATTATAAAAAATTAAAAAAAAAACTCACAATTAGGTATCTCCATCAATCTATTATGTCATGTGGGAGTTCTGTTAGTTTTCTAATACAATACTGACGGAGGCACCTAATTGCAAATTTTTTTAAAGTTGCAAAAGGTTGAAGCTTTAATCCAAAAATGTGGCCTCCAGTTAATTCACAGTCTTACAGTCAATGTTGTGAAATTTGTAAACTGTAGTCTTGATTTGTAAACACATAAAAACTTAGGTACTAATTTTGCAATTAACAAAAAAATATAACTATTTTCAGTCGTTTCTTTGAAATTGGGTCTAAATTCTACACTTTCGTATAAAGTTAGGGCATATAATATCCTTATGGCTGTAAATGAACTAGTTCATACGATTTCTCGTCCATTCCTTGCTTGGTTAAACTCAAACCAAGCTCGACTCACAGGAAAAAAAAAATCTTTATCTTAAAAGCAGAAACTCACTCCATTAATAAATAACACATACTTGATTAAACTCAACTGACTTGGTTAAGGCTTGTTTACTAATATTAGGTTGTATGCTTGGGATCTAACTACTATTTAATAATTCATCTTGTTCCTTGGGCCCGAGATTTCAGTATATTGATTAGCTCATAGCCTTTAGCTGAGCCCAACCCAACACTTCTTATCTCTTTACCAGGTACCTTCTACTTGAACTCCTGAGAACATAAAGACATCAGATCTCCCTCTTATTGTCGTCCCCTTGTCTCAAGTCCTCCCTTATTCACCCTGAACCTTCCCTAGTAAGGCATCGTGATACAACATGTGACAATGCCCCCTCCTTTAGAACCCTTTGTAAGAGTTTTATTAAAACTCAATATCTCACACGCTCATATCTATATGGGTTTATACTACTTCAAATTATATCACTTAATTAATGAGTTATAGTGGGATACAAATACCTCTAGATTTTATGATGGCCAAAAGTCTATTTAAGCACTAAGAGAGTTAAGGGTTCTCACTTACAACATAATTATACATCTAACTATCAGGAGACACTTAGATGTAAAGTGGCTAGATCGATCATTCTCTCATAGTCAGGTAAGATTATCCATCGAACTGGAATGGAGAGAGCTAAGTTTTCTATCTGTTATTGTTTAATACTATAGATCATAGAAAATCGAAGATTCTAATATTTCATTTTAAAATATTTAACACGTGGTATCATAGATAATCTATGTTCTCGATATTAATCTTCGTACAAGTACAAAGCTTATTTTTGGTTGAGTTCTAATATATATATATATATATATACACACTAGGTCGGAACAACGTGCAAAGCACATTTGCCTAGTTTGGCAAAATAATTATTTTTAAAAAAATAGTATATATTTCATAAAAAAGTTGATTTTCATCAATAATTTAATGCATATGGGAAAGAATGTGAAATCTAGCAAATATTTAGGAGTAATGATAGTTAAGTAGAGTATAATAATTATATGCTTGCATAGATTAGAAGATAAAAACATTAGTTCAAAATATAACATAGTCCAACACATATTTATAACATCGATAGTTTTAGCAAAGTTGTCTGGGATAAGTTTAATACAAGCCCAACAAAAACATTAGTTCAAAATATAACATAGTCCAATACATATTTATAACATCAATAGTTTTAGCAACAAACCCAACAAAAATATCAGTTCAAAATATGAGTTCTTTGATGTTTTTACTATGATCCATCATTTTGTGTCATCTTGTACTGCACCAATAGAGATGACATTGAAATTCTTGTGCTACTGTTGGTTGAGTGGATTGGAGTCTACTAAAAGTTCAATCATCCATTCTTTCCACGAAACTTGTGCTACAAGATTTTCAATATATAGTAGATGTGTCACAATAATATATGATATAAACTTTAATTTTCTAATAATATTTTATATTATTATTGGCTCTTTAATTTCAAATTTTTTTGTTATTGTTATGATCGTCTTCATTATTTTATCTTACTATTGCAAAAGTTGTTGTGTATTTTGTGTTAAAGTGTTTTCTTATATATTATTTTCATTTTTCGGATTGGGCATTCTGTGTCACAATAATATATGATAAAAATTTCAATTTTCTAATAATATTTTATATTATTATTGGCTCTTTAATTTCAATTTATTATTATTATTATTATGATCGTCTTCATTATTTTATTTTACTATTGCAAAAGTTGTTGTGTATTTTTTGTTAAGATATTTTCTTATATATTATTTTGGGTTTTCGGATTGACCCTTATGTGTCACAATAATATATTATATAAACTTCAATTTCTTAATAATATTTTATATTATTATTGGCTTTTTAATTTCAGTTTTTATTATTATTATTATGATCGTCTTCATTATTTTATTTTACTATTGTAAAAGTTGTTGTGTATTTTGTGTTAAGGTGTTTTCTTATATATTATTTTCGTTTTTCGGATTGGGCCTTTTGTGTCACAATAATATATTATATAAACTTCAATTTTCTAATAATATTTTATATTATTATTGGCTCTTTAATTTCTAATTGTTTTTATTAGTATTATGATCGTCTTCATTATTTTATTTTACTATAACAAAAGTTGTTGTGTATTTTGTGTTAAGGTGTTTCCTATATATTATTATCATTTTTCAGATTGGGCCTTCTGTGTCACAATTATATATGATATAAACTTCAATTTTCTAATAATATTTTATATTATTATTGGCTCTTTAATTTCAAATTTTTTTTATTATTATTATGATCGTCTTCATTATTTTATTTTACTATTGTAAAAGTTGTTGTGTATTTTGTGTTAAGGTGTTTCCTTATATATTATTATCGTTTTTCGGATTGAGCCTACTGTGTCACAATTATATATGATATAAACTTCAATTTTTTAATAATATTTTATATTATTATTGGCTCTTTAATTTCAAATTTTTTTTATTATTATGATCATCTTCATTATTTTATTTTACTATTGCAAAAGTTAGTGTATTTTGTGTTAAGGTGTTCTCTTCTTATATATTATTTTGGTTTTTCGGATTGGGCCTTAGTGCTAGTGGGTTGTGTGTAGTGTTTGGGTGAGTTTTATTATTGTTGGGCCAAGGGTGTGTGTCAATCATATATGTATCAACGCGCATCATATTAATTTTTTATTTTTTTTTAAATCTGTGCACACATGCTACCCCCAACTAGTGAGAGACATAGTCCTCAATGAATCGAACGAAATAAAACAAAGTGCACAGAAATAAGCATGCAAAACAAAAAAAATCAACATGAAATGTAAAATCAAAGCAAAATAACAAATAATAATAATAATAATAATAATGCAAGTAAAGAAAATTGTAAAAGGATAAAAAGATCAAAACACTTCACTGGAATCTTGTACAAGTAAGATCTCTTCGTGTGGATCAAAGACCTTCAGAAATGGCTTTAGACGTTGTCCATAGACAGTGAAGCTATTTCCATTCTTCGGATTGACAATGTCTACCGCCCTGTGAGGATGAACCTTCTTTACAATGTACGACCCCTTCCATCGAGATTTCGGCTTCCTGGAAAAAAGATGCAGTCTTGAATTGTAGAAGAGCACTTTCTGATCAGGGAAAAGATGTTTGTCATGGATCTTCTTGTCATGCAAGGCATTTATTCGCTCCTTCGCCAAGCGGGAATTATCGTAGGCCTCTCTCTTTATTTCTTCAAGCTCTGAAATCACTTCAACAACATGCACCTCTGACTCTTCGCAATCACTAGGCATCTTGCTTGGAGAACTGCTACAGACACAAAGTGATTACACAAAATAAACTCACAAACTAATGTGGATATATTTTTGTATAATTCATTTGTGGCTAAAGTATTTTTCGTTAGATTTACTTTATAATAAAAGTAGTTTTACAATCTAACGTACCACATCAAGCCATATCAGTTTGTGGATTTATTTTTGTATAATTCATTTGTGGCTAAAGTATTTTCCTCTTGCAAGTACTGAACACATTCATTTCCAATGTCATATTCCCGAATGTGAGTTTTAGCACTCCACTTCAACAATTTATCAGTGCATTGGAGGTACCAAAGAATGGGCGGCCAAGGATGAAAGGTGCCTGGTAAATAGTAGTGGCTGGCTGCTGCATATCAAGAACTACAAAATCCACTAGGTAATAAAATTTGTCCACCTGGACCAGCACATTCTCAACAATACCCCTCGGCACTTTGACTGATCTGTCAGCAAACTGTAGCTTGATGAAGGTCGTTTTTAGCTCACCTAATCCCAACTGCTCATACACTGAGAACGGTAACAAGTTCACACTACTCCCCAAATTAAGTAGAGTTCTCCCAATGCGTGACTCACCAATCATAATGGAAATGTGGGGAGAGCCGGGATCTCCAAACCTCTGAGGAGTCTCACTCAATATCAATGCGCTGACTTGCTCCATTAGAAAAGTTTTCTTCTTTACATTCAGCTTCCTCTTCACTGTGCACAAGTCCTTTAGAAATTTTGCATATGAAGGAACTTGTTGTATGTTATCCAAGAGTGGAATATTAATCTTTACTTGCTTGAAAATCTCCTGAATCTCAGCGTGGTATTTGTTCTTTTGGCTAGCTGCCAATCTCTGAGGATAGGGAACCACAGGTTGGTACCCCTACTAGTTTCAGCATCTGCACTCATAGGCTTCTTCAATTCTGGTCTCACTACCTCTGGTTCTTTTTCAGCTTCATCAGTCTCTGTTGCATCTTCAGGTATAGGAGCAACTACCTGTGTGTCTATAGTCATCTCTGGTTGGGGAACTTTCTTTCCACTTCTCAAAGTAAGAACGACCTTCGTTGTCTCAAAAACCTCCCCTGAGACATTATGCATTTTCTGTTGTTGTTGCCGGTATACTTGAGGATTAGGCTGAGGCTGTGCTGGGAATTTCCCTTTCTCTAGAGTGCTCAATGTTGTGCTCATCTTATTGATGGTGTCCCGCAAGTCATTTATGGCCTGAGTGTTCTGATTGTTTGTAGTGGCCTGAATCTGTATGAATTGTTGAAGTGTATTGGCCATTTGTGCCATACTGTCATCTATAGACTTCTTCGCAGATGATTGAGGCTGAGAATTCTGTGCAACTACATGAGGCTGAAATCCTAGATGTGCTACAAAAGGATAGCTCTAAGAACTCTGATATGGCCTATACTAGTGCTGGGGAGCAGCCTGATGAAATGGCTACTGAGAAGGTGATGGAGACCGGCCAGGCTGATCATTCCTCCGTGAGAAATTTGGGTGATTCCTCCACCCCGGATTATATGTGTTGGAAAAAAGCTAATTTTGAATTCTATTTACCCAGTTTGCTAATTGCATCTGCTCAGAGCCACTATCCTGAAATACTGGCATGATTGGGCAATCTTGGGTCTTATAGTTCGAATCAGCGCATATAGAGCATGCCTCTACTGTTTTCACAACCTTCACTTTTTCCATCTCCATGACCTCTAATCTTTTAGTCAATGCAGCAATTCAGGCTTGAACATCAGTGTCCTCCTTAAGCTCATATATGCCCCCACCAGCAATAGCCCTCAGTGATTGTGTTGTCAATGAAACTCGATCAGTGCGAGTGTTCCATTGTTGTGCACTCTCAGCAAGATAGTCAAAAAATGGCAATGTTTCATCAGGTTCCTAACTAAAGAATTCTCCATTGCACATAGTCTGAACAAACTGCTTGCATTGTGGAGTGAGGACCAGTGTAAAAATAATTCACCAACCTCCTCTAGGATTCAAAACCGTGATGTGGACAGATGTTTACCAAATCCTTAAACCTTTCCCAGCTGGCTTGGAAAGTCTTGTCAGATTTTTGATTGAACTGGCTGATCTGCTCTTGTAAATACTGAGTTCTCTGAAAAGGAAATTTTTTTTTTAAGAACTCACGCTGCATATCAGACCAACTAGAGATAGAATTAAGCCTCAAAGAATTAAACCAAATCTTCGCTTTATCCTTTAAAGAGAAAGGAAATAAATGAAGTCTAATAAATTCATCAGTAGTGGCTCTATTGATAAAAGTAGTGCAGGCTAACTCAAAATCTGTCAAGTGTTGATAAGGACTCTCAGAATCCATCCTGTGGAATTGAGGTATCACTGACATCATGCCATGCTAAATAGAAAAATTAGGTGCATCGTCAAGTAAAATATTGCATGATGGTGTAGTGGTGCGAGTGGGCTGCAAATAATCCCTAAGAGTGCGTGGTGCAGGTTACATCAAGCACTGAGAGTAGTATACACAATCCATAGATAGATAGTTCTTCTGTTTTTTCTACAAATGAGGACATTGAGATTGAACAAACTATGGCTGCAATCCTTAAACTTTTCCCAGCTGGCTTGGAAAGTCTCGTCAGATTTCTGATTGAACTGGCTGATCTGCTCTTATAAATACTGAGTTCTCTGAAAAGGAAAATTTTTTTTTAAGAACTCACGCTGCATATCAGACTAACTAGAGATAGAATTAGGCCTCAAAGAATTAAACCAAATCTTCGCTTTATCCTTTAAAGAGAGGAAATAAACGAAGTCTAATAAATTCATCAGTAGAGGCTCTATTGATAAAAGTAGTGTAGACTAACTCAAAATCTATCAAGTGTTGATAAGGACTCTCAGAATCCATCCCGTGGAATTGAGGTATCACTGACATCATGCCATGCTTAATAGAAAAATTAGGTGCATCGTCAAGTAAAATATTGCATGATGGTGTAGTGGTGTGAGTGAGCTGCAAATAATCCCTAAGAGTGCATGGTGCAGGTGCAGCCATAGTTTGTTCAATCTCAATGTCCTCGTTTGTAGAAAAAACAGAAAAGCTATCTATCTATGGACTGTGTATATTACTCTCAGTGCTCGATGTAACTCTAACCAATCTATTTGAATTGTCCCTCATCCATAACATGAAACATCAGTCCAAATAGTATAAGTAAGGTTCAAGTGACTGAGTAGTAGGTGACAAGTGAAATCTGAATCAGAGATAAGATAGTGAAAGAAACATTTGAGATAAAAATAAAATAAAAAATAACAAGTCTAAATTTAAGTCAAGCAACTATTCCCCGGCAACGGCGCCAAAAACTTGACTCACTAAAAAAGAGCAGCACAAAGGCTATCCCAAGTCCAGGAGGATGTCGCGTAATAATTAGGAATACATTCCTAGATTGTCTTCTCAAAGAAAGTTACTTAAAATCAAACTCGTTTAAAATGGTGAAAATATTCACAAAGAGAAAATAAAAATAATGGTATGTGCAATAAATGGAAGAATGCAACAAGAAAGAAAATGGCACTAGTCATGGACTAGATTCATATTTTTGGGGTTTTGAGTGTCAAAATGAAATGTAAAAAAAAAAGAACAAATTGAAATTAACAATAAAAAAAATCAACTAAACTAAACAATCTTAATTAATCTGAAAATTAAACAATAAAATAGAAATTATTTAAGTCATAATTAAGCTTTAATCGATCTAATATGCAATGGAATTGAGGGATTAATAAAACTAATCTAAGAGTTAAATTAGATTGGAAAGTAATTGACAAAATACGAACTGAAAATTGAAAACCCCCAAAATCAAGATTCTAGGGTTCATTCTTGTATTCAAATCACAAATTCTCAAAATTAATCCATAGCAATTGTAATCACTGTTAAATGAAAGCTTAAAGAAACAAGAAAAATAAATAACACGAAGTAAATAAAAAGTAAATAAAATGCCCAAACGTCTAGGCCAAATATCTCAAAAATATTCCATAAACTTTAAACTAAAATTAAATAAAAAGTAGGGAATGAAAAGAGCAAGCCAAATAAATAGAGATGGAGGTGGTAAGCAATGAAGGAGGCGGCTGGACCGGCAATTGGACCCTGGAAGAGTTCTTCAAATGTGCGGCGCTGCTCTGCCAAAAAGTCTCCAATTTCATGCTAATGATATGCTTAAATAGGGTAGGAAAGAAACCCTAATGTCTTCATATTCCCGCACACAAAATCGCTTAAATTTTAGGACTCAAATTGGCAGCCATGTATGTGCTTCAGGATTTCGAATTTGGAAATTCTTATTAGAGACAACTTTTTAGCCCTTTAAGATAGCTTTTCAATGCATCAAGAATCGTATCAATCCGATATTTGAGCGGAAAGTTATAATTAAAATACTAAAGTGTATCCATTCTGTCTCCTAACCCATTTTGGACTTTGATCCGAATTACTCTCAAACCTTATCATTATCCTTATTTGAAGAGTTCTATACTCGTTGAAAGTTCTTAGGTTGTTCCAACGTCTTACCCACTTGAAAGTCCTTTGAATTTGAAATTACAAATAAAATAATAGAAATTAGAAATAAAATAAAATAAGAATAATAGAATATCAAACATATGTTGTGCATGTGAATAAACATTGTCCAATTAAATCACAAGTTATAAAATTAAGCATAAATCATGCTATTAACCAATTTAAATCACAACTCAAATTTATTCATCTTAACCATTTTTTCATCTAAAACCAATAATAATGTAATTAAATAAATAAAATATATTGGTTCTAAATGTATAAAATATGCAATAATTTAGCTCAATCAGACCCAGCCCGTGTGCCAAAAGGGAACCCAGCCCCTCTCCCTAAACGCTATCGTGTTGCCACAAATAGGTAAAAACCCTATCTTTTTCTCCTCCCCCGCCCCGGGAGCCGCACACCCCTTTCCCATTTCACTCCCTTCTTCCTCTCTCTCACTCTCTTGTCCCACAGCCCCACTCTCCATCGCACATAACCTAGCCGCAACCTACCAGTGCTACCACACACAGACCCTCGACCTCACCTCACTCTTTCTGTCTTTGATTCCTCGCGGCAAGTTGTTTTTGTTGTTTTAAAATTACTTTGAAATCTCAAATCTGGTATATAGTATAATGTATTTGTTTTATTAAGATTTTTTAGTCCGAAATTTAAGATTTTTGTGATTGTGTTTGTGTTATCAGAGTTTTGTGATTGGATTTGTGTTATTAAAATTACTTTAAAATCTCAAATCTGGTAGATGGTATAATGTATTGGTTTTATTAGGGTTTTTGAATTCTGAATTTAAGATTTTTGTGATTGTGTTTGTGATTGTGTTTGTGTTATTAGGGTTTTGTGATTGGGTTTGTGTTATTAGGGTTTTATGATTGGATTTATAACTTTAAGAAAATGGGATAATTGCATCTAGTTTGCCTCACATTTTCTGCTTCTCCAAGTCCTTACATAGCCAACCAGACCCCACATTGCTTTGTATCTGATCTGAATGTTACATTTAACTGTCTTCCTTTTGTTTGACCAATTTCACAATTTTATATATAGAATGCCCACTGACACAAACACCCAAAATATATAAAACATGGTCCAAAAATTAGATTGATTGCAGCAAAATAATATTATATTTGACAAATCTATAAGAATCTGAAATAAAAGGCAAGAAATTATTAATCTGTGCTACAATATGTACCCTTTTTTTTACAATGAGTTTCCTAAATTCTGTTTTATTTTTATCTTTTCTAGATAAAACAGGATTTCTATTTTTTTTAATAAAAACAAGAATTTTAAAAAATTCTGTTTTCACAATTTTTGTTAGATCTCTCTATATATTGTACATTGTGTCGGGTTTGAACTAAACCAGTTATCTGTTAAGTGTGCTCCAATGTTTCTTTTTTTTTTCTGTAGTAATTTTCGTTTGATTTCTCACCAATATATTATCTGATGTAAATAAGGTTATTACATATCCTCTTTTATAGATAGGGCTTTCAGGTGCATTTTCATTAATAGAATAACAATAGAATAATAATAAATAGAATAGCAATAAATAAATAGTATGGGGCAACACTTGCACATGCACCATTTTATGAAAGGTTCGTGTAACCATTATATATCCAACCCTATGTAGAAAGTTAAGATTTTTAGGTCACGATCAAACCACACAATACACATGCACTATTAATGAATAAATAGAATAACACATGTACCATTTTCATTAATGAAAGTGTTGCCCCATAAATAGTATAAAATAGAATAACAATAAATAAATAAAATTGAAAAAATAAATTATGTAACACCATACACTTAAAATAAATAACATCATACACTTACAAAGATAAGAACCAGAAACGTCCAGTTCTGAAAGCCCTCAACCAACAAGACCGGAAAACAAACCACCAAAAATAACCCACGGAAAATACTAAGCACTGCCTTAACCAACGAACCAAAAAAAAAAAAAACAGGAAGTCAAAAAATACTACACTAAACAACCATCAGAAAATATTACACTAACTAACCATGCACTCACAATGATCAAACACTAGAAAGTTCCAGCTTTGGAAATCCCCAGCCAAGAACACCTTAGAGAACTAGGAAAGCAGTTGAAAACAAATCACCTGTAAAAACCAGCAGTAAACATTAAAAACCAGTAAAAAAAAATTGAAGAGAAGAGAATAGATGAGAAGTAAAAAACACAAAAAATGTTTTCCAGAAAACCACCTGTAATGAGGAAAAATATGCAGAAGAAAACAAAGAACACAAGATGAAAACACTTCAGATTTCTGAACTCTCCTAAAGATGAACACAACATATTATCTTTTAAAGTGCAATGTCCCCTCTCCTCTCAGGCGACCTATCACCCATCAGACCACTGCAAAACCATTAAAAAACTGCAAAACCAACCAAGCCAAACATGAGAAAAGAAAAAATCTCAAACTAGATTTGGAAAAACACTCGTGAAACCATGCATGCATATGTTTTTTTTTTTTTTTTTTTTCAGCAACAGGCACAATTTTTTTATCCACTTAGTTGTATTCTTCTTAAAAGTCTCTCTAACATGTATTTTATTTTACTTTATAGGAAAATGTAATAACAGGACCATGAGGGGGCAGAAGACATGCATGGATTTTATTTTATTTTTTTCAGTAATGATGAAGCTTTTTTATACCCACTAATTAAGAATATTTTTTTAATGGTTTTTGTGATTTTTTATCAGTTTTTTAGATTTTGATTGATTTTTTTTACAATTTTTTTTAATGTTTTCTGTGATTTTTTAATTGTTTTTTGTGATTTTTTTTTCTTCTTCCGTGGCGAGCACGGTTTTTTCTTTTTTTACTTTTTTTAAATTTAAAGATGTAAACAGGCACAATTGCCTATATGCATGCACCGATGCAACCTTCAGAAGAGAAAAAGCAAAGAGAGACCAGCATATAGAGAAAAAGCATGAAAATAGTGTACTGACACAAAAGCATACCAACATATAGAGACCAGCAATTTCCTTCTCCATAATTAAAATGATAGTGTCAATGCATCAGAAACCCCAATAACATTACAGTCAATAAAATTAAAAACTTCTTGATCATAAATTTTGTATGATAGATTAACATAACACTTTAATCATAAATTTTGTACTGACACAATCGTCAAAACATAAAAGACAAAAATAATAAACCCAAAACATCCTAACACTCAACGGATAAAGATGCGAAAAAGTAAAAACCGACTAACGCAATTTCATCCCCATCCCTGACACAACACCGAAAAAGATTGAAAGAGGAACCGAAAAAAAAAAGACTAAAGCTGCACACCTTGTCACTTGCAACAAAAGATTAAAAACTCTCACTTAAACGGACACAAAAGAACATAATAGAATGACAAAGCAGACACAATACACACGAACTATATTAGGACAAGAAAATCATTGTTTATTACTGTTCACGAGGAATACGCTCGAGACAGATATTTCATATCATCCAAAAAGGCCGTGTAGTAGTATTTACAAGTTCCTTGCGGGTTTGTTTAGGTCTTGTGGGTGGATTATGATTTATTTTTTCCTTTTTCGTGAGCGAACGTCAAATCGTCAAATGACATGCATGAGTCCAGTTCGTAAGTCTCATCCATATTTAGGGTTGCACTCGAATTTACTATTTCTCATATGAAAGAGTCAGAGATATTAGAGTTGACGGTGGTGGGAGGAGGCATAGTCACATCACCGATGCCTCCTTGCGGGACGAGTGGAGTTGCCGCACAGTAGCGGTGGCTAAATATATAAGAAGATAAAAACAAATGGAGAGAAGGTTGTCACCATCGGCGAAAGGAGGTTGGAAACCTTCTCACCGACTCACGGACACCTGGTTGCGCTGGCATAGTGGCTGGAAAGCCAAGTGAGTGATGGTGCGAATAGGGTGAGGGGAGAAGAAGAGAAACCGGGTCGTGGGGCATAAAGCAGGTAGGGTTTTCTTGAGCCATAAAATTGGGTTTAAGTGATTGGGATGTAGGATTGGGCCTGGAGTTTGATCAATTCTCACAGGCCGGCATGATGAAGTTAGTAAGTGTGGGCCATCATAGTGGGCCGAAAGGCTTGGACCAGCCCATTTCAATATAAACAAAAAAGAGAGAAAATGGGCATAAGCTTGTGGGCTAGCAAAGTAGGCTCGAAATTCTGGCCCGGCCTGAGAACTATAAACAAAAAAGGACAGAAGTTATGTGGGCAAGCACAATGAGCCTGCAAGCTTGGCCTAGACGAACAGTAATCCCACAATAAGATAGAAGATTGCGAGCCACCATAATGGGCTCGAGTTTTTGGCCCAATCTGAATAGAAAAACAAAAAATGGAAAGGATGCGGGCCAGCATAGTGGGCCTGGCCAACCCAAACTGTAAGCAAAAAAATGATCATTGTGTGACCCGACCCGTAAACTGAGAGCATTCTCATCCGGTTTTCTAAATTTTTTCCTAAATTTTAGCTAAAAAGGACACTTCCTACAATTTTATCCTAAGTTTTACTCATTTTTTAAAAACCTTCTACATCTCATTCACTATCATTTCTCTACTCTATGAAAATAATATTCTCCTATTCTTTTTTTATTATTTTTTCTCACTTCCATTTACAAACTTAACTACTTAATATTTTTTCTTATGTTTTGAACTATTACTATAGTGAATATTTTAAACAAAAATTTAAATTATTTTTTTACAGGTATGATAATATTTTTAAAATTATTATTTTTATATTTGAGTAATTATTTAAATTATTTTTAAAATTATTATTTAAAACTATAATAAATATGAATATAAGAGAAAGTGTAGTTGATTGGAAGAAGAATTTATTTTATTTATTAGAATAAAATATTAATAAAAGATTATTTAAGGGATGAATAGTAATTCCCTATATTTAGGAAACTGCTATTCATTCCCTAAACCAAAATCCTAAAATAGGGAATGGGATGGGAAGAGGTTTTTGAGCTTTTTTCTAAATTCTTCCCTATAATTTAGGGATAATAGTGATATAAGGTATGGGATGGGAATGCTCTAACCTGGGTATTGAACCAAGTCGTGCATGGGTTGACCAACGAGATCCAGTTCCCACTCGGATCCCACTAGATTATTTAAATATTATTTTATACTATTATTTTAAAATTATTTTTCCAAAAGAAAAATTAGATAAAAAAAATATTTTTTACTCAAGAATGTCCTTTATTGTTTAATAAATGTATGTGCTTATTTACACTTGAATTATGGCTATTACTTGTAAGATTCTTAGTCGTTGTTTCTTATGAATTTTAATGCATGCATTGTAGGCCATTTAATTGTATGAATTATTTGCACTTGAATATGGCTATTAGTTACAAAATCCTCAATTATTGTTTCATATGAGTTTTATTGTATGGTAATTAGTATAAATATAGACTTAAATTGTCTCATTTATTTTCGCAGATGAGATGGGACGAGTCGAGATAAAAGTTGAAAGTTGAATAAAATATTGTTAGAATATATTTTTTTAATATTATTTTTGTTTTAGGATTTAAAAAAGTTGAATTTTTTATTTTATTTTGTGTGTGGATTTGAGAAAGTTGTAATGATTAGATGAGATGAATTGAAAGAGTTGTGAAAACAATCGTATAAAATTCTTAATTATAGTTTCTTATGAATTTTTTTGTATGGTTGCCATATATATATAATTATTCATGGAGTGAATAATTTGTGCCAAAATCAGGAAAGGGGTTGGTTGCCCAAAAGTACACAACCTTACTTGATTTTGAATTACAAATAATTAACTCCATAATATTATGGGTAATAATGGAAATTTTTTTTACAAAAGTCCGAGAAGGTGTTGCTTGCCCAAAGGTATAAATCTTACTTGTTTTTGGATAATTTGATCCATGATTAGTGTTGTGGAGAGAACAATATGTGTCAGATTTCACTACCAAAGGAGGCATTTTTATTAACACTTTCAATCTATCCACTGAAGTTAATGTTGGAGGGAACAATTTGTATATTAGAATTTACTTCCAAATGAGAATTTTGTTGATACAGTTAGTTCATCCATATAGTTTAAATGGAGTGAACTACTCCCAAAGAAGAGTTCTAGTAATACAACTAGTTCATCCACATAATTTAAAAGAGTTGCCCTTAAGCCGAATACGGTGATAAGAGGTTATTTACACAAACCAATGGAGGCTAACACATTTGCCTCTCCTTATGTTTGCAGTGAATTATAGCCAAGTTCAAACACTTTTTTAGCCCTCTCTAATCGATTCTCCCTTCCAAAATATCTCAGCATCTTTTCCCTTCAATTTCATCAGTATCCCATCCTAGTTGGTCTTCGCCATTTTCATCACCTTCCTCAAGTTATGCCACTCTCTCTCTCTCTCTCTCTCTCTCTCTCTCTCTCTCTCTCTCTCTCTCCCCTCTAAATATTTTCCTCTAGTTTCACTGCCACCATGAACAAAGTAGAGCTCCAAGTGGTGAGCCATTTCATCGTCTTCATTTTTCTACAACACCAACAAACTGCTTTGTGGTATTTTGTTTGAAATGATCTACATTTTTTATGGGTTGTGTCGGCCTATTTCTTTGTCATAAATGCTATTAGAGGCATTGTTTTGAAACAAATATAGATGAAGTTTGAGACTGTTAAAAAGGGTTAAATCAAATTACCTCAAGGAGCGGAATTTCCACAAGGTCGGATCTTTGCTCATCTTATAGCCCACGTCACTTCGTTGTTTGCACTTCTACGTTATTTAGGAGGCTACTAGAGTCTCCTAGAAAATTCTATGCTTCAAGATCAAGAGATCTAGATGGTTTCTCTAGGAAAAAAGATGAGCGAGAGAGAGAGAGACTTTTTGTCTTCTTGTAGGACTCTTTTTCACACCTTGCACAAATTATGTACATCCTCTTATGTAAAAGAGTTTACATGTGGAAGTTAATTAACTTCCCTAAATATGTGGAAGTTAAATAACTTCCCTTGAGTTGTGATAGTGGTGGGGAGTTTTTTTTTTTTTAAAAAAAAAGAGCAGGAAGTCACATATCCAATAGTGACTCCTCCCAATATTTATTAAAAATACCCTCACTTATGGCGGAGGAATACCGTGGTAACAAGAATAGACCATAGACGCGGCCCATAACCAAACAAACCAATAACAATAAGCAAAACCCAACAGAAACCCAAGTAAAAACAAATACATCACAAAATACCAAAACCCGAATCTAACATCTTAACGAAGGAAAACCCAAAATATCCAAACGACACAACCCTCTAAGAACCCGAGGCAAATTATAACTACTAAAAAAATCCCAATCAGAACCCGAAGCCCCTTCCTTAGCTAGCCAATCCGCCACCCTATTATCTTCACAAAAGACATGCTAAAACAGACATTGAACCGAGAATGTTAAATCAACAATTTCCTCCCAGAAATCCTCAAGGTACCACACTCCACATCTCCCTCTGAGCCACCAAAAAATAATTACCATAGAATCCATTTCAACTATCACATTTGAGATATTCAAAGATTTGCATTTTCTCAATCCATGCAAGAAAGCTAGAAGCTTCGCCTTATTATTCGAACCAAAACCAATATGAGAAGCATAAGCCTGAACCATCCCACCAAAATCATCCCGAATAACCCCACCAATGCCACAAGAACCAGGATTACCAATACTACTACCATCTGTATTCAGTTTAAACCACCCCAAAGGCGGTTTCTCCCACCTCACCACTCTACAACATGCAGCTATCGGAATCACTGGAATAATCCACAAGGCATCCAGTAGCAAGCCATCACGATGAGATAACTTGTTCTTTTGCTTAGCCACCTGTGAAAGCGACCCTAACCACCCACAAATAGAATGAACAACAGTATTATGAGATTCCAAGATACCTTCCATTCTAGCAAGACATCTCATCCTCCAAAGACGCCAAGTAACAATAATGGGAATAATGCCAACAATAAAGCCCACCTGTGAGGAAGAACTAGCACGCCTAAACCAAATCTCAACATTTTGTTTCCAAGTCCTACCAAGAGGTATGCCAATAAGAGAACCAAAAAAAGACCACACTCTATGTGGAAATTCACCCTCAAAAAGCACATGATTAATATCTTCTATATGACCACGATTGCAACAATCACATTTAGAAACAAGCGGGATACCAATGCGACGTAATCTATCATCCACACTCAAGGCCATAAACCATGACCTCCAAAAATGGATAGACATTTTTAAAGGTAGAGTTTTATGCCATATCCATGCATGCCAATCCATAGCATCACCTCTCACACGAATACAGTTCCACGCAGATTTAGTAGAGAACGTACCTGAATCCGTAGGAGTCCAAATTAGAACATCCTTCCCATTCTTCAGGCCAGCTAAAGCAATGACAATCTCATCCACCTTATCCTGCCCTACCAACTCCTCCAATAACTCCACATCCCAAATTTCCGAAAGCCTACAATCTTTTACTTTCAAAAGAGGAGAACCCGTAATATCCATCTCATTAATCAAAGGGCCATTATCCCTCCAATTATCATACCAGAAAAAAAGATCACCCTCTTTAATCTTCCATTTAGAATTATTTAACAATAACGGAATACAATTAGCAACCATTCTCCAAAAACGAGAACCTTTATTATTACCAATAAGCGACCACGGACGGGCTCCAACATATTTGGCTTTAAAAAAATTAGCCCATAAAGAATTACCTTGAAAAAGACTCCAAGCAAAACGCATATGCAAGGCTTTCTGAATGCCACCAAGGCTTCGTAACCCAAGACCTCCTTCTTCCACAGGCTTACAAATCTTATTCCAAGCCAACCATTTTTTTTTATTCCGCCCATCAGCTTCTCCCCAAAAAAAAAACTCATCAATCTATGAATTTTGGCAATAGTAATTTGAGGCACCTGTAAAACAGAAAGTAGATGAATATGCATACTAGAAATAACATGTCTTAAAAGAACCAATTTTCCTCCCGAAGAAAGAAGCCTCATCTTCCATCCACTAATCTTTTGCCTCACTTTATTCACCATATCTTCTAGATGAGCCTGAGTCAACCGCCCTTGAATGATTGGCACACCTAGATATTTGAAAGGGAAAGTCCCTTCCATAAAACCCGTTTGACGTAAAATCCATTGCTTACGCCGATGTGGAATTTTATTAGAACAATACAAAGCAGATTTCTGAACATTAATAATTTGACCCGACCACCTCTCATATTGCATCAAAATTTGTTGAAGAACCCGCACCAATCTTTGGCTTCCATTAGAAAAAACCATGATATCATCAGCATACATCAAATGAGAGATAATAGGCGTACCCCTGGCCTGAGAGAAAAGGCCAAACTGATTTCCTTGCACACTCCTATGAATCAATCTGGAAAGGACCTCTTGTTGAATGATAAACAAGTAAGGAGATAAAGGATCACATTGGCGTAGACCACGACCACCCGGAAAAAAACCCTTAACAGTGCCGTTCATCATGACAGAATACCAAGGGCTAGAAATACATGAATAAATCAAAGCGAAAAACTGAGAGGAGAAGCCAAACCTTCGCAAAACAGTTATCAAGAAACCCCAATACACCCGATCATAAGCTTTCGCCATATCCACTTTTAACAAAATATTACCCCCATGTATTCTATTATTGATAGACTGCACCAACTCCTGAGTGAGACTAATGTTCTCAAAGATACTTCTTCCAGGAATAAAGGCACCTTGCTCAGAAGAAATTAGGCGAGGTAAAAAACCAGTTAATCGAGAAACAATAATCTTGGAGCAAATTTTATAAAAAACTGAACAAAGACTGATAGGACGAAACTTATCAAAACATGTAGGAGACTCCATCTTTGGTATAAGAACCAAATATGAAGCCGTGAAACATTTGGGAAGATTCTTGGTCATAAAGAATTCCACAACCACCTTCCAAACATCAACCTTCACCACCTCCCAACAATTTTTATAGAAGCCCGATCCAAACCCATCAGGACCTGGAGAGCTTTGATTAGGAATGGAAGATAAAGCCTCCTTCCTCTAAAGTAGGCGGTCTAAGCAAAAAATCATTCTCCTCCTCAAGTATAACTGGCTCAATAAGACCTTCCAGATTAGATTGCTCTAAGGGAGGCTCTCCTCGGAGTGAATTAAGAAAAAACTCCACCGCCCCTTGGTGTATAGCCTCCGGACTCTCATAATTAACCCCGTTTGAACTCATTTCTAGCACCCTCTTCCTTCTCTTATTGGCAAGACAAGCATGAAAAAATTTAGAATTACTATCCCCCTCCAACTTCCATTTAAGCTTAGCCATTTGAGCCAATCTCATCTCTTCCCGCTTTCTCCAACCAGCTAGATTTGAGACAACTTCCTTAAGTGCAATCTCCAAATTAATCTCCCAATTTGATTGAAGCTGAATCTCAATCTCCTCCACCTGTTTTTCAAGGGCCTCAATACACCCTTGAGTATGACCAAATACTCGTTTATTCCATTCCCGAAGCATCACCTTAGTAAGTTTTAATTTCTTACTTAAACACAAGATCGAAGAACCTTCCATTTGTAAACTCCAAGCAGCTCGAACACAATCCAGAAAATCAGGATGATCCACCCACATTTGTTGAAATCGAAATGGAGACGGCCCATAACAAAACGGATCTTTCTTGAACTCAATGACCATGGGGGCATGATCTGAAGTCGATCTAGACAAATAAGAGCAAATAGAGTTAGGGAACAAAATACTGAAAGAACTATCCATTAGAGCACGATCAAGCCGAGCCCATGAACGGGCCAAACCCGATTGCCCATTACACCAAGAGAAACTACTCCCTTTTTTAGCCATTTCCATAAGACCCCCTTGATGAATCAAATCATTAAAATCATCCATAGCCACATTCGGTCTAGGCCTTCCTCTTCTCCTTTTCGAATCATTCCGGATAATATTAAAATCCCCCACAACAACACAAGGATCTAAACCCAACTAATTAATGTTGAATTCTTCCCACAGATAGCGTCTCTCCACCCAGGAACATTTGGCATAAATCACATGAATAAAAAATTTCTCCATACCATTCTCTACCACAACTGAAATAAATTGCATCCCCATCTTGACAACTTGCACTTTATACAAACTACTCCACAAAATCCATATTTTCCCCCCTTCCATCTCATTAGAAATAACCTTATCAAAATTTAGACTTCTAGCCAACTTACGGGCACCCTCTAAATTTTGAAAAGGTTCTAAAAGAGCAACAATTTTCGGTTTATATCTTCCCACTAACTTCTTTAATCTGATTCTAGAGGTACCAACCCCTCTAATATTCCATACCAAGATGGAATCAATCATTAATCAATGTTAGAATTTCGGGCTAGCACCCGAGAAGAACTACGCATTTTTATAAATTTCTTTTTGTTGTACCTCTTTTTACCTTCATTCACCTCAGATTCAGTAAAATAGTCTTTCACTTGTGAGAATACCTCTGGTTGCATTTCTAGTTCCGGTTCTGAAACACAACTCTCATCCAACAGAATTTCTTCTGCACCTTCCTCATCAGATTTCTCTTCCACCGCTGACTTGTTCTGTTCCAGACCAGCATTTTCAATCCGTTCCGCATGCAAATTATGAGTCTCATCCATAGAATTCTCCACATAACCCATACCCGTAATCTTCCCAGCACCATTCAGATCAACAACATTTAAGACTTCTTCTGTATCTGCCTCTGTTTCCTCAGGAGAAAACACTTGCACCACACTGTTACTCACAGGAGGAATAAATTCAATCCTGTGTATCGATTGTTCCTCCTTCTCAGGTATCAACTGCACCATTTGATCTCCCAACTGCATAGACACTTCCGACTCAGGAACCAACTACACCTGATCTGTAATTACTATCTCCGACTCCTTACTCACCCCAGCATCCTCTGTTTCCTGCTCCATCCTCATACTATTTTCTGCAAGAACAATATTTTCCACAACAACCAGCGAGGGAATTTCCACATTATCATGCTCCACCCCCTGATCATCTGCCAGAATCTTTGTCTCTGGTTGAACTTTTTTAATCACTTTTCTGCTCCCAATCTTACCAACTTTCCCAGGATTACACATCCTTGCATTATGCCACTGCATATTACAAGAAGAGCAGTATGCCGGGAGCGTTTCATAGATAATTTCCTGCCTACGACTGGAAGGAAGCCCAGGCGCTCCAATCCAGAAATGAGACAGCGGTGGTTTCGCAGCATCCACTTCCACACAGAGGTGTGCACCATCCGTTCTTGTTGCACACCGAGTCGGGTTATCACGGCGGATGAAATTGCCAATAGGTGCCATCAATATGTTCAAGAACGCTTCTTGATAATAATTTGGAGGGAGACCCGGCAAGGTAACCCATACCGGGACCCTAGAAGGCTCTGCATCCTCGTTAAAATCTGGTGACCATCTGAAAGCACGGTAGAATACTCCATTAATCTCACAAACCTCCCGCGATAAAGCCTTGGTGAAATCAACTTCATTAGCCATGCGGACGAAGACGTTACGAGGCCTCCTCATGGATGATACAACAGGAATGGCCGTAAGACCCCAACGACTGTGAATAAAAGCCCTCACTGCATCCAACGAAGGTCTATTCTTCAGAAACTTAAGCACTACCGAATAGCGAAAAGGCTCCGCCGAACGTGCGATCTCTTCTTTAGTGAACTGGAAGTAAACCTCTCCTTCCACCATCTTCGGAGGTCTGGGAGCAAGAATCATCTCAGGTATGGGTTGAGGGATAGCAGCCACCAAATCGGCAAGAGAAGGCCGAATGGAGCTACCATCAACGGCTGCCATGCAGCCTCACGTAAAGGCCAGACACCAAGCGCCAAAGTAATCAACTTGTCTCATCTTGCTCGTTACTCAAGCGCCAAGATGATCATCCATGTGAGTGGACTGATATTTGCCTAGTGACTTCTTTATAATGTGTGCTTTTCACTTAGTATCAATTATTTAATAATATGAGATAAACATAATAATCTCTTTGCAATAGATACTAACAGTGTTAAATATACAATAAAGTCTAAGGTATCCGTAATACAACATATATCAAATCTGATGAAGTCCCAAACTCCTAACATGAGTTTGAAAAATATTTCTACTAGTAGCCTTAGTGAGAGGATCAACTACCATCTTGCTAGTAGAGATATGTTGTAGGATCACCTCACCTCGCGCAACAACATCTCGAATGTAATGAAAACAAATATCTATGTGTTTGGTTCTGTCATGGTATTTGGGATCCTTGGCATATGCCAAAGCTGCCATACTATCACTGTATATCTTAACGGCTTCATCTGCAAAAGTCGTAACCTCTAGGCACTGGAAAAATCTCCTCAACCAAACAGCCTCTTGTACAGCTGCTGAACAAGCAACGTACTCTGACTCCATCTTGGACAAAACAATGCATGATTGCTTCTTGCTACACCAAGAAATAGCTCCCCCACTAAGTATAAATGTGTAACCCGTCGTGGATTTTCGCTCATCTTTGTCACTAGCCCAATCAGCATCGCTATAACCCTTCAATCTCATGTCTCCACCCTAGTAGCAAAGAACAAGGTCTGCTGTCCCACGTAGATATCGAAAAATCCTCTTAACTGCTTGTCAATGAACAAGTCCTGGGTTACTCTGATAACGACTAACCAATCCAACCTCAAAGCAAATGTCAGGTAGTGTACACAACATAGAATACATCAGACTTCCAATTGTACTTGCATAAGGAACTCTGGTCATTCCTTTCTTTTCCTCATCATTCTTAAGACAATGTTCTAGGCTCAAATTATAACTCTTCTCAATTGGAGTGTCTATGGGTTTAGAGTTGTGCATACGAAGTCATTCTAGAATTTTCTTAAAGTAAGTCTCGTGAGACAAACTAAGAAGCTTCCTAAATCGATCCCTTAAAATTTTAACTCCCAGCACATAATTTGCTTCACCCATGTCCTTCATCTCAAAAGTAGAGGACAACCACTCTTTTGTGGCGATAATTATCTCCATATCATTTCCAGCTAATAAGATGTCATCTACGTATAAAGACAAAATTAAAAAACTTTTTCCTGTACATTGGACATACACACAATGATCTTCTTCTAGCATTTCAAACCCAATTGAAGTAATCGCCTCATGAAATTTGAAGTACCATTGTCTAGACAATTGTTTAAGGCCATAAATAGAACGTTTCAACTGGCATACTTTGCGCTTGTCCCTCAACTTCAAAACCAACTGGTTGATCCATATAGATCTCCTCATCTAGTTCTCCATTGAGAAATGCAGTTTTCACTTCCATTTGGAAAAGTTTCAAATCTAGATGTGCAACTATAGCCAGAATAAGGTGAATGGAAGCAAACCTCACCACAGGGGAGAATGTTTCTTCATAATCTATACCCTATCTTTGAGTATAGCCCTTTGCCACGAGCCGCGCCTTATACTTATCAATTGATCCATCTGCCTGACGCTTAATTTTTAAAACCCATTTGTTTCCAATAGATTTGCGCCCAGGTGGAAGATCAACTAACTCCCAAACTTGGTTCTTTGCCATAGAACTCATCTCATCTCTCATAGCAGCCAGCCATTTATTTGAAGCATGTGAACTTAATGCTTCCTCATAAGAAGAAGGTTCATCAGAGTCACACAGAGCACACATGAAAGATTCCCCTTCAATCTCAAAATGACGACGAGAAATGGTTCCACGTTCACTTCTACGTAACTGAGACTCTTATGAGTTGCATTCTAGTGGTATACTCTCACTTGGAGGCAAGTCACTCCCACTATCTTTTGCAATTCTAGGATGTGATAATTCTCCACCCTCGCCTAAAGATTGTGTAACTCCCTCAAGTTCTTGCAACTCAAAAAGTTCAAGATCATTCTTTGCTTCACCAATATTGGAAAAATCATTCTCGATAAATGTGACATCACATGATTCTATTTTTGTCATCCCTCTGTTAGGATGTTCACCAAACATCACATAGCCCTTTGAGGTCTCTAAATATCTTATGAAGATATGCTTATTTGCTCTAGGGCCAAGTTTTCCATATTTATGGGAAGTGGTGTGAACATAACCCGCAGAACCCAAGGCCGCAAATGTTCCAAATTTGATTTTGCACCACTCCATAATTCATATGGGGTTGAAGGAACGAACTTAGAAGGCACACGGTTCGAAGTGTAGGCAGTAGCTAGAAGGGCATCCCCCCAAAAAGATATTGACAAGTTAGCTTGCGCCATCATTGATTGAACCATTTCTAATAAGGTACGATTTCTCCTTTCCGCAACACCATTTTGTTGTGGTGTACCAGGAATCATTAATTGTTTGCATATCCTTTTTTGCTCGCATAGTCCCTAGAACTCTTTAGACAAGTACTCCCGACCACGATCAGTTAGTAGAATTTTTAAATTTCTTTATTTCTAATTCTCAACCATAGCCACAAAACGCTTGAAACAATCTAATGTTTCAAAGTGATGAGAGATTAGATAGACATAATTGAAACGTGAATAGTCGTCTATAAATGTGAGAAAATAAGAGGCGCTATGGCATGCCTTCACATTCATAGGTCCACAAATATCAGAATGGACTAGCTCTAAAGGATAAGATGCTCTAGGAGCCTTTTCAAAAGGCTTCCTACAAGTCTTACCAGCTAAACAAGGCTCACACACAGGTAGGCTAACATTAGCGAGAGACCCCAATAGACCTTCTCTAACTAATCTAGCCATTCTATCTTTTCCTATATGGCCTAGTCTAGCATGCCATTTCAATGAATTAGAAACAACATCATCATCATTTGAAGCCATAAAAGAAAATGAGGAATTATCTAAATCTAACATAAAGAAACCATTCGAAAGAAATATATGTCCATACAAAGCCCTATCCAAATAAAATTCCAACTGAGGGCCATCAAAATGAAAAGTAAAACCAAGTTCCAACATAGAAATAACTGAAAATATATTGCATTGAACACCAGGTGCATGTAGCACATCATGAAGAAGTAATAAGTGCCCCAGACGCATCTTGAGTTGGTAGGTGCCAACTCTAAGCACTTCCTCCCGAGTTCCATTACCCAATATAACGTACTGTTTGCCAACTGGTATTCTTCTATAATCTATGAACCCAACTCGATCTCGAGCTACATGTTTGGTTGCTCCTGTGTCTACAATCCATTCAAGGATTGAATGAGCAACAAAAATATGTGAACAAACATAAGTAATGAGTTGTGTTTAGGGGATGCCTTCTTTGCCTCAGTGCACTCACGAGCAAAGTGTCCCACTTTTTCACAGTTATAGCACTTCATTTTGGACTTGTCTTTGCCAGCACGCTTGCCTCTGTGGCGCTTTGCTACTTTTCCATCCCTTGGTCCAAGACTATTTGCCGTTCTAGCAAATCTCCCATGTTGCTTGCGCTTAGGCCTGAATGCCTTGCACTTCCTAGCTTGGGCAACAAGTAGAATATTACGGTGCGCATCTATACGCTCCGCCTCTAGCTCCAAATGGCAAGATATATCAGCAAAAGTCTTAATATTCTCAATGTGCGTCAAAACAAGCTTCATTTGCCTCATAGTTGACTCGAGCAAAGATCGTATCACAACGGTAACTTGTTGTTCATCAGTGAGATTATTGCCAGCAGCCTTTAGATCACGAATCAAGGCAGACATCAGCCTCAAATGCTCAGTCATGGTATGTTTAGGGTCCATAACTTATTGCTCAAACCTCAAAGTGAGAGCACGGAGCCTAGTAGCTAATGTCCCCCCATATGTGATTTTCAGCTGGTTCCACATATCTTAGGCAGTTCTCAAACTCCCCAATAAAATCATTGTGCATGCTGCTAAGCATGGTAAAGCGCGCACACCGATCTTTCTTTAGCCAAGCCTGATAGGCTTCCATATCACGACGATGTTGGGAAGTATTCCTTTCATCAGGTTGTATCATCAGGTGAGACAGATTTTCAAGGACCTCTAGCTCATTAAGCAGATATTAAATTTTTCTCTGCCACATGTCATAGTTGGTTCCATCCAGTTTCTCTCCTTTAGTAAGGTCAGTAACTACGTTCTTAGTAGCCCATCACTACATTCATTGCGCGAGATTGACATTAGCACACATTTAATTTTATTCCAAAATCTAACTAGACCATGGCATTCCTTCCAATATAGAGAGATCAAAAAATTTCTCAAAAAGTTAATAATTATCTCCCACTATATAAGTCCAAATGCCATATCTAATTAATTTTGAATAAAATTTATGGAGGTTTTTTTTTCTTAATCCTCAAAACTAATGCACATATATAGTTCATTCATCAAATATGAAAAAAAAAACAATTATTGCGCTAAACACATCCCTTTACATGGCCTTAAAGTATATCGATAGATGTGAAACACATCCCTTTACATGGCCTCAAACAATAAAATTACATCCCAATATTACATTTACAAAGAAAATCCTACTACAAATTTTCTAGGAAAAACAATAAATAAATAGGGATGACACGCCATCGATATACTTATAAGTTATACCTTATATATTTTCAAAAAAAAATATACATTATACATGATTCCAACAAATTACCAATGTCAACTCCATCCATTTCTTATAAAAATAATAAATAAAAAATCAATCATACTGGTATGCATGATGGTTCAATGGATAGAGAATTCACAACTAATGTATATAAATATCACATAACATAGAAAACAAATTGGACTTGAGGAAGTATGACAAAAATAAAAGGTCCCAAATTATTTTTTTTCAAAAAAACAAATATTTTTGGCTCTCTGTTTCAATAAAAAAGAAATTAGCAATCAACTTTAGACACTAACACATGTTTACACGTGCCGAAATTGTCAAAAAATGACATCGGAATCCTTTGATCGTGCCCACATGTGCCGTCTACGTGTGTGGGATTCATTTTTGCTCTAGAGGCTGTTTTGCCTCTGTTTCACTTGCCGCGACAGAGAGTGTACATTACCTCCTCCGCTCACGGTGTTTTGAGACTTCTAAACTCAAAAAACAGTCATCTTAATGTGTATTTGCGTTGGTAAAGTGATTAAAAAATGGATCCAAGTGGATGGGTGGACTACACTCTCTCTTACCGAGACTGGGAGTGGAAAACAAAATATTGTTCATCGTCTTCTTCCTTAATCCAAAAAACTGGTTTTTTCCTATTTCGAGCAGTCATGTTCAATCAATCATAACTTACTCATACGGAGTCCAAATTTAGCATATGATATATCAAATTAAAGCTAATGAACCCAGATTTCCAACCATATAAAAAGTATTACCAAAAAATTTGATTTGGTTGGCTATAACTTGGTTCGAAATCTCGGTCCAAACAAGAAGTTTTAAAAACTAGGGTTTCGAATTTCTTCTTCTATATGCAATGACACTTCACCAAACTTAATAGACATATTTCTAACTTTATAAGGATCATTTTTATGTAAATATTTCAATTTAAAACATGTCATACCATAACCTCTAATGAAAAATCTGAAACTCAATGGACCATGGCATATCATTAATTGCTTTTAAACTCATTCCAAAGCATCAAACAACATGTAATCTTATTCACATGGACGAAAACAAGCAACATATGCTCTGATACCAATGTTAAAAAGGGTTAAATCGAATTACCTCAAGGAGCAGAATTTCCACAAGGTCGAATCTTTGCTCGTCTTACAGCTCATGCCACTTCGTTGTTTGCACTTCTACGTCGTTTAGGAGGCTACTAGAGTCTCCTAGAAAATTTCATGCTTTAAGATCAAGAGATTTAGATGGTTTTTCTAGGAAAAATGACGAGAGAGAGAGAGAGAGAGAGAGAGAGAGAGAGATTTTTTGTCTTCTTGTAGGACTCTTTTTCACACCTTGCACAAATGATGTACGTCCTCTTATGTAAAAGAGTTTACATGTGGAAGTTAATTAACTTCCCTAAATATGTGGAAGTTAAATAACTTCCCTTGAGTTGTGATAGTGGTGTGGAGTTAACAAATAACTTCCCCACCCATGTGGACAGCACTTGGTCATGGGATTTACCCATTACCAATAGAGATAATGAAAATACCTAGAATCAGCATAACCTGCATTGGATGAGCAATGATGCTTTGTTAATAAAATTAAAAGTTTATAACAGATAATATATGTATATATAATAAAGCACATCTGGCCGCAAGAGAAAAACTCAACAAAACTCACTTTGAGTGACGGAGAACATTTGAGAGATTAGAATGGTGGAGAATCGATGAAAGAGTTCATGAAAGGGTGCCGAGCTGAAGGAAGACGAAATGAAAGGAGCAACAAGTTAAATTTTTAGATTTAATGGGACTCAATCATGTGTATCTATGGCCTGATAAGTGTTATTTTATGTTAAATTTGTTAAGTGTTATTTTTATATGATTTTTATCACTCTTTGATTTATGAAAAGTGTCATTTCCCTTCAATACTATTGATTTTATTTTATTTCTATATATATATTTTTTTATTTTCTTGGATTTGAAGGAATAAGAAAATTTAGTGCAAAAATAGAGCATTTTGGTATAAAAGAAGACATTACGGATCCAGACCGATGAGAGGCAGTGAGATCTGAAGAGAGCCAATGAGATTTGGGCAATGAGTCTTGTCCCGTGGGTGGCAAAGAGATTTTTATCGCCCAAATGTGAGAAAACTTACCTCTCAGTAGGCGAGGAGACTTGCGACCAGAAGGCGTGAAGACTTGGTGACAAGGCTCTAGGTTGTTAGATTGGGAGACTAGTCTAAACGACCAACTTAAAAGACCAACCTAAATGACATCTTGAAGTTCATCATGAGACAAAAAGCGAGCAGCTTTACCGCTCGGTAGGTTGGCGAGACAATTCTATCATCCTGATCGGGAGTCTTTCTACTTGGTAGAAAAGGAGACCAATTATATTCAATGCACACGGCATCTACCCGGTGGGGTAATTCCTCCCGACCGGGATCAATCTGCTGCTGACCACCAAATTCGAGTTCTGCAATCAATCTGTTGGCGATCAAATCCTCCCGAACTCCGAAATTAAAGCCACATATCACTAAATCTTCCATTTTAGATAGTCTAGTTATTCTTGGGATAATTCTTTTTATGTTAACATTTATATTTAGAAACTATTTTTTAGATTTTCAGGCAAGATTGTAACCGCATTTATCTTATTTCCATATTTGAGTTTTGACATCTATTTAATTCCGTCTTGTAGGATGAATATGGAGTCTTTGGTTTTTAAAGTCTAAATTTTAAAGTAAAAATATTCCAGAGTTTATTATTGTACGTTTCTTTCAAGGAGGCAAATGTGGGGGAGCAGAGGCGAGAGCCGCATGCTTCATCAACTGACTCCAACGAAAAACATCAGTTTTATTGTTCTTATTTTTAATTTCATTATGAACTAATTTTATTTTCTAGAGCTTTGATTTAGCCTAGCAGTGAACACATAATTTATATTCTAAATTATTTTATTTTCAATATTTTTATGATTAAGTATTTATTGCTTATTCTTAATGCTTGCAATTTTCTAGCTAACTATTGTCCAATCTATTGAATCACAATGAGACAGAGAGGTGAGTTGTGATTAAAACTCTAGGATTAAGCATCATTACTTGAGTAAAAGTAGAGATATTTTATCGCGATTAGTCTGATTTTCAAGAAAAATCCAAATAACTTAATGAGTCTCCAATTAATTAAATTCACATAAAGATATGGAGTTATTAGTTGGAGATATTTTTGGTATTGTTTGAGAGAAAATATTGAATAGTTAAGGGATTTTTATTATCAACTTGGGATAATTGAAATTTTATGACAAGGAAGAATAAGTTGTGTGGGATTTGTTAGGTGAAATCAAATGCTCTAGATCTATTCTTATTACTTTTAAAAATCTTAATTTTAATGCTTTTGTCTTCAGTTTAATTTAGATAATCCATTCCTCAAGTTTCGGTTTTCCAAATAGTAATTAATTTAGTCAATTTTAATACTCAATATCATAATTATTCCATGTGGGTTCGATATCCATTTTCTTTAAAACACTTTATTACTTGTTATGATTCTGTACACTTGCATATTTATTTTTAGCACAACAAGTTTTTGGCGCCGTTGCTGGGAAATAGTTATTTGTTATTAATATTGATACTAGCTAGATTTTTACTACTTTAGATTTTATTTTATTTGTTTAAATTAGATCTCAGTTTGATTTTTCTTTTCAAGAATCAGAAGTGCATGCACTGATCTAAATAGTTAGAGCATACACTTTTTGATCCCTAGATTGAAAGAATCTTAAGTTGGATCAATAAAGAGAAGAAGAAAGAGGTCGCCACCTCCAAAATCAATATGGTGGATCAGGAGCACAAGACGTTAAGAGACTATGCGATGCCCTCTGTCAATGGGGCGACATCTAGTATAAGGTAGCCAGCTATACAAGCCAATAACTTCGAGATCAAACTAGCCATCATTCACATGATTCAATAAAGCATCTAGTTTGGGGGGATGTCATAAGAGGATCCTAATGTCGAGATTGTAAATTTTCTTAAAATTTTTCATACTTTTAAACACAACGGAGTGACAAATGATGCAATTCGATTGAGACTTTTTCCTTTTTCACTTAGGGAAAAAGTAAAAGCTTGGTTGAACTCTTTGCTACTTAGCATCATCACCACCTGGGAGCAGTTGGCACAAAACCTCTTAGCAAAATATTTCCCTCTAGCCAAAACAGCAAAGTTAAGGAATGATATCACTAACTTCACCCAATTTGAGGGTGAATCATTATATGAGGCATGGGAGAGATACAAGGATGCATTGCGCAAGTGTCCATATCATTACCTCCCGGCCTAGTTTCAAGTACAGACACTTTACAATAGTTTGGTACCCACAAATTGATCTATGGTTGATGCAGCCACAAGAGGAGTATTAATGGGTAAGACCCCTAAAGCTGCATATGAACTTCTGGAAGAGTTGGCATCTAACAACTATCAGTGGGCCTCAGAGAGAGCAATGCCAAAGAAGGCGACCAGTATCGTTGAGCTTGACTCTATGTCCGCAATTGCGGCCCAGTTGGGAAATCAATCCAAACAAATATGTAAAATGAATGGTAATGCTATTCAAACTAATGTTGTTTGTGATCATTGCGCAGGAAATCATTCAAATGTAGATTGCCAAGTGGGGAATCCTTTCGCCCAATCGAGTTATGAACAAGCCCATTACGTGTCCAATTTCCAACGTCAAAGCAATTCTTATTCAAACACATTCAATCCCGGATGGAGAAATCACCCTAATTTTTTATGGAGCAATAATCAAGTGCCGATCAGACCACCTCAACAGTTTCTACACCAAGAGAAGAAGCTGACAGTTGAATATATGTTCATGCAGTACATGCAAAAGAATGATATGGTGAACCAAAATCAATCAACTTCAATCCGAAATCTGGAGGCACAAATCGGTCAGCTCTCAAACATGCTTACCGAAAGGACAATAGGGACTCTATCGAGCAACATTGTGACCAATACGAATGAGCATGTCAAAGCCAAAACATTGAGAAGTGGGTGGACATATGACCAACCAGAGATGGTAAATACCGAGCGAGATGCAGAAGCTGCCAAAAATGTGGAGTCCGAGAAGAAGAAAATCAAGTATGAGGTGAAAGAAACCGATCGGGATGCAACTGACCAGCAAGCTAAGAAAACTAAAGAGAATAAAGGGGTTACAAAACCTAAGAAATCTAGGGAGTTTAATTCTGAAACTTATTCTCCTTCAATTTATGATCCATCAATTCTTTTTCTACAAAGATTAAGAAAAAATAAGATTGATAATCAATTCTCTAAATTCCTTAGTATATTTAAGCAACTGCATATTAATATTCCTCTCATTGAGATGTTAGAGCAAATGCCTAAATATGCAAAATTTTTTAATGATATATTATCAAAAAAACAAAAGTTGGAGGAGCATGAAACTGTGATGTTGACCGAGGACAGCAGTGCAATTTTATAAAAGAAGTTGCCGCCTAAGTTTCAAGATCCAGGGAGTTTCAAGATCTCTTGCACTATAGGAAATTTATATTTTGATAAAGTTTGATGTGACTTAGGGGCAAGTATTAGTCTAATGCCTCTCTCTATTTTCAGGAAACTAGATCTTAGAGAAGCAAAGCCGACCACCATCTCCCTACAGTTGGCAGACAGGTCTATTAGAGCACTCTCATTGGATTAGCTAAAAACTAAATCCAATGAGAATTTAGCTATTGAACCATAAAATGTATCACATTGAAATAGTTATATTCCAAATGTTTGGAATATAACTACAGTAACTTCTAAAGTTATTTCCAAATTTGAAAGACACTGTTTATTCATTAAATCCATTTTATATCATTTGTTTCTCTCTCCCGAGGTCTCTATCAATGTCTTTCTAGTTTCTATTTTTAATCCATAATTTAATTAGAATATAATTACTAATTCATATATAATATTATGAATAGTAAAATATGATAAAATAAAATAATTTCATAATTCAAAAAATTAAAATATTAAAATATTTTTGAAATTGATATATTAATTTGAGTTAGTGATATATTAATTTAATAAGAATATGATTATTAATTAATATATAATAGGTAGAATACTAAAATATGATAAAATAAATTAAATTAATAATTAAAAAAATTATATATTTTTGAAATTATTAGTTATTCATTATTATATAATAAATAAATGTGTAATCTAATGTGGAGATTTGATGTGAATAATTAAAATCAAGTTTATCTTATATTATTTTATTATTATATAATGAAAAAATAACTATTCCAATGTGGAGACTTATGTAAATAGAATAGCTAAAAGTCAAATTTCTCTTACATTCATAAAAAATATCCTTTAACTTTAGCTAATCCAATGAGAGTGCTCTTAAATACCCGAGAGGACTCATTGTGGACGTACTGGTGAAAGTTGATAAGTTCATCTTCCCGGCCGACTTCATTGTACTCGATATGAAGGAGGACGAGGAAATCCTTTTGATACTTGGTCGACCATTCCTTGCAACAGAGAAAACTTTAATTGATGTCCAGCAAGGGAAACTCATTTTGAGGGTTGGCAAGGAGTAGGTATGTGGTAACCATAACCCCCACTTGGGATTGGACGGTGACTGAAATGCCAGGACACATAACACAAGGCTACACACTCCTCGTACATGACAGATAATATGCTATGCACCTAAGTACACTAGCAGTATGCAATAATGTAACAACGAAAAAATAGTAAAGGTCGGATAATCTAAGCAATGCGATAAGCAATTGCAAAGCACATGGCACCATACTAATATCATATCCCAACATTTCCCAAAACTTAAACATGAGTCATAAAGACATAACATCCCAAAATCATAGAGTATAGTTTAAATCTCCCAAAACACGGGACCTCCTCAAAACATAGTTCCACAAAAGTTGAGGTCTAAAACCATAAGTCCTGTCTCTCTCTTCTTCTTTTTTTCCACAAAATAATTTTAAGTTCTCATTCTCTTCATAACTATTGTCTCATTAGGAGACAAACACCAGAAGACTCCATGGGATTGCTGAGGCTCGGGCGGTATCAAACCTAAGTCCTTTGTTGTTGCCTTTGTGTCAACTGAGGCTCGCTCCAGATAAGTAGACAGCTAGTCTATATTCCACCAAAACTTCATATTCTTGGATGATTGATAGATTGTAGCATCAATCTCGATCTCACTAATACTAGTTAGGATCTCCCTGAGAAGCTTGGCCGTGTATTTTAATGTGTCAGCAGTATAGTCATGATGAGCTTGGACAATATACTCGTCCTCTATCAAGGAACCGTCTAGGTTCATGTTTTTTGGGTATCCGAGGTACCTGCAACAACTTCTACCATTCCAATTGGAGAATGGTAGTGGAAACTATCACAATGAGATTTCAAGAAATCTCAGCAAGTAATCACACAACATACCACGATTAACACGAGCATACAAGAGGTATATCATGAAATGCATGCATGGACATATACTTGACTTATGCACTTGACTTGTAACAAAACTTAACTTTTCAATAAAACTTCTTAACTTTTCTTATTCATGTGATCTTAATCAGAACTTGCCGTATCAGAACATATCAAAAGATTTGCATCGAGTGATCCTTATCACATAAGCTCTTATTCTTGTTCAGATGATGGACACAACACGATTCTCCTTAGCCGTGCTCTTACACTTAACATACGACATGTGAAATCCCATGCATGAAATAACCAAACATAACATGTTCATTTCATCGCATGATAATATAAACCATATGAGATATCAAAACACATACACGAACCCATGAAAAAGCGCCTTGGCCAAAACATATAGATGCAAAACATGAAAATTCATCACTTAAACATGCTTCTTCTTCAAACATATTTGCTTAGAAATCTAAGCATAATGAAACGAAACATAAAATCATGGTGTTTGGCCAAAATCTAAAACTTCTAAGACATGGTATAGCACAATCATCAAGTAACACAAATCAACCACAATGTTTTCCTTAAAAACTGAAACATTCATTGAAAATTCTTGCCATTTTCACTTAAAACCGAATCATACCATTCATTTAATATTCATATTCCAAGATCATATAAGTATATTCAAACCAACAACAAGAAATAATAAACAAAGTAAACATAACAATGAAAGGATTTATACAATCATATACAAATATTAACCAAGAGTAAGTTGAGTATATACTTACAAAAATCTGCGTAAAGAAATACTAGCAAGCTGTAAATCCGAATATACTACATTAGAAAGAGTATCTAAAAATCCTATTTCATGTTCTTGAGTATGTGAGAATTTCTAGGGCATCACTTGATCTTAAACCAATCAGCTTTTAGAGTTCTTAGGTCAAAAATCCATTTATTCCATTAATGTAGTAAAACAAAACCTAAAGTAGAACAAAAATACATTTGGTGGCTGAAAACATGGAGGATGAACTCCCCCCCCACTAATCGACTTCAAAGGGTTCCTTAAAAACCTTAAGTCATTATCCAAGAAAACGGGCAAAAAACGTGTGTATCTCACCATTCTTGAAGTCCTATAAGATTTGAATCTCATTTTTGGGTTGAGAAAGTGACATGTGTGTGCAAAACTAAGAGAGAACCGATCCTTACCTTGTCTATCCTTGATGGTGCCGAAATCCTCTCTCTTGAAAGGAATCTTCCTTGTTTGGTTGGAAAGAAAATACGAGAAAGTGAGAGAATCTTCAAGTGAACATGTGAGAATTGTGTGGTATGAGTGAGAGTTCAGCAAATTCCAAAAAATGGCAGGGGAAAATGCCATAGGCATGCACTCCCTCCTTTTTATATCAGTCTCCTCACTTCCCTCTTTGGTTGCTTCCAAAATCCTTGCATGGATGACAAGCGGCATAGGTTTCTTCTTCCCCTTTCTCTTTTGCTGAGAATGAATCCTAGAATCCCCACTTGGATTTGCATTGGGAAGGGACATCTTGGGGGTGGCGTGTAGGGTTTCTCGTCCCTTGGCCAAAATCCCTTCTTTCCCCTCTATGCCATTCATTTCCTTAAGCAAATGAATATCTCTTCAAGGATATCTTTGTAAAACATCTCATGCCTCTTCATTTTCCCAACAAACAACTTTTGGCATGGATCACAAGTGGCATGGGCATGTACCTTGCCCTAGCCATCCACTCTCTCTTCCACTTTCCAAGTTGATGCTTCATCTTCTATTGCTCCTTCCCAAGATGACTCCTCATGTGCCACTGGTCTAAACATAACCAAAATGACAAGTGGCGAGTGAAGAGGTGCATTGGAAATGTGGTAGCCGAAATCCTAGGGGCATATTTGTCCTTTAATACAAGAGTCTCTTCATCTAATCTTCTCAAAGCTTAACGCATGCTTGACACTTGGCAAATTCTGACAAAAATCTAAAATCCTATGTGTCCCTTTCGGTTTCCAATGCATCTTTTCCAGAAAAACCTCCTTCCTCTTCTCTAGGCTTCCTTTTCCTATAAATCTACCTTGGAACTCAAAATCAGGCCAAATAAGGGTCTAGGTGTGTGGGAAAATGGGCTGGCCGAAAATTCTTTGGCCGTCCTAGGTCCCTTTTGTCCCTTGATTCTTCTAGAAAGTTTCTAGCATGTTAACAAGTGGCAAGTCCTCTAGGATAGGCGTGTAAGCCACCTCTTGGTGTTTCCCAACACTTCTCTCTCCCCCTTAGCCTACTATCAAGACCAGATTCATACTGCAACACATGCATAACACATGGCACTTGTGACTAAGGTTTGGGCCATGGACTTAAAGTCATTGGGCCTGGGTTTCTAAATAGGGCCGAAAATTACAAGGCAAATTTAGGGTATCTCCCCTCTTGGTCTCAAATCACTAAATCAAAGACTCTAAGGCTTTCCAAAGTAACTAAGGCTCTTAAAATGCCATGGCAACCAAGAAGAAATTATATGGGCCATGTTTAGACAAACTCAGGTCATCACAAGGTCACTTTTGATGTATTTAAATATATGGAATTTCCTTCTGAGGTACATTCTTGTTTTCAAATAAGCGATCGAGACGTGGTCATGACCGATGAGACTTATGGAGCTGAATTTCCAAAACTACCACTTGAGGTATGTCTTACTCACTCTACATCTATTGAATCTGAAGATGAAGAGGTTAGGGAGTGTGAGCGATATTTGGAGGCTACACCATCCTTTCCTCCTTCAATAAAACCAAAAGCGAAATAACTAAACTCATCTCAGCCGACATTTCCAAGTAAGGAGCCACCCAAGCATGAACTCAAACCGCTTCCATCAAATTTAAGATACGCTTTCTTAGGTCAGGACTCTACTTTTCCAGTTATTATTAACAGTTCTTTGAATGATGCAGAGAAAGAGAAGTTGTTGCTAGTCTTGCATGAACACAGAATGGCCTTGGGTTGGACCATCTTGGACATTAAAGGAATTATCCTTCAATTTGCATGCACAAGATTTTAATGGAGAATAATTTTAAATCGTCCAACCCCAAATGAGATTGATCCATCGATGCAAGAAGTGGTGCATAAAGAGGTATTGAAACTTTTAGATGTCAGGATCATTTATCCAATCTCAGATAGTACATAGGTAAGTCCAGTGCAAGTCGTCCCTAAGAAAGGAATGATAACTGTGATCAAGAATGACAACAATGAACTCATACCAATGAGAACAGTCACAGGATGGTGAGTATACATAAACTATCAAAGACTGAATGATGCTACTCGAAAAGATCATTTTTCCTTCCTTTTATTGATCAAATGCTAGAAAGACTTACTGGTCACGCTTACTACTATTTTCTAGATGGATATTCCAGTTACAATCAAATAGCCATTGCACCTGAGGATCAAGAGAAGCCCACTTTCACCTGTCCTTATGGCACTTTTGCATATAGGCATGTGCCTTTTGGTCTTTGCAATGCGCTAGCCACTTTCCAAAGATGCATGATGTCCATCTTCTAGGACATAGTGGAAAAAATTTTGGAAGTCTTTGTGGATGACTTCTCAATTTTTTGTCACTCTTTTGATAATTGTTTAATGAATTTATCTTTGGTTTTGCAGAGATGCAAGGAAATAAATCTTGTTTTAAATTGGAAAAAATGTCACTTCATGGTTAAGAAGAGAATAGTGCTCATCCACCGCATTTCCTCTAGGGAATTTAGGTCAAACTCTCACCACCGACCAATGTGAAGGGCGTGAGGAGCTTCTTGGGTTATGTCGGGTTCTATCGTCGATTTATCAATGATTTTTCCCAAATTACTAAACCTCTCTGCAATCGGTTGATTAAAGATACTCGGTTTGAACTTTCTGATGAATGCTTACGTGCTTTTGAAATATTGAAAAAGAAATTAATTTCAGCACCTATCATTGTATCACCGGATTAGAATTTACCTTTTGAATTAATGTGTGATGCTAACGACTATGCTATAGGGGTTGTTTTGGGGCAGAGAAAAGACAAAAATTTTCATGTTATCTATTATGCAAGTCGGACCTTAATAGAAGCTCAATTTAATTATGTTACCACTGAAAAAGAATTGTTAGCAGTTGTGTTTGCCTTTGACAAATTTCATTCTTATTTGATAGGTTTGAAGGTGGTCGTCTACACCGATCACTCAGCTCTTAAATACTTGTTGTCGAAGAGGGATGTCAAAGCAAGACTATTAAGATGGATTCTGCTATTACAGGAGTTTGATTTGGAAATAAAAGATAAGAAATGTACCGAGAATATAGTAGCCGACCACTTATCTCGTCTTGAACTTAAAGAGACGACCAGCGAGGATAAATTCCCCATTAATGAGACCTTCCCGGACGAGAAATTAATAGCTATACAAGTTGTTCTATGGTATGCCAATATGGTAAATTATTTGTTGTCCAGAATTCTACCGACCGAGATGACATATCAACAAAAGAAGAAGTTCTTCTCCGACTTGAAATATTATTTTTGGGAGGAACCTTTTCTATACCGGCATTATGCAGACCAGATAATCAGGAGATGTGTGCCCGAGGAGGAGATAGAGAGCATACTCAGACATTGCCACTCATTGGAAGCAGGCGGTCACTTTGGTAGAGCAAAAATAGCAGCGAAAGTTTTACAATGCAGCTTTTATTGACTGACTATTTTTAAATACTCTTTTAATTTTGTTAATTTATGTGATCATTTTCAAAAGGTTGGCAACATTTCTAGGAAACATGAGATGCCTTTAAAAAATATTTTAATGATTGAATTATTTGATATTTGGGGTATAGATTTCATGGATCCTTTTCCATCCTCATGTTCCAATAAATTTATTTTGGTTGCTGTAGATTATGTCTCCAAATGGGTGGAAGCAGTCGCCTTACCGACCAATGATGCAAGAGTCATAGTGAATTTCCTGCAGAAGAACATCTTTTCTCGATTCGGCACGCCGAGGGCCATAATCAGTAATGGCAGGAAGCATTTTTGCACCAATTTAAAGCACTACTGACTAAGTATGACATTACCCATCACGTGGCGAAACCATACCATCCTCAAACGAACAACCAGGTCGAGGTCTCTAATAAAGAGTTCAAGCGCATACTAGAGAAGACCGTGAGTGTCTCTCAGACCGACTGGGCGAGAAGGTTAGATGACGCACTATGGGCTTATCGGACAACATTCAAAACACCGATTGGGATGTTGCCTTATCGGCTCGTTTATGGAAAAGCTTGCCATCTACTCGTGGAGCTAGATCATAGAGCCTATTGGGCGATGAGAACACTGAATTTTGATTTACAAGCGGCTGGGGAGAAGAGAATACTGCAGATCAACGAGATGGATGAGTTCTGCAATGATGCTTATGAGAATGTTTGGATTTACAAAGATAAAACTAAAGGATAGCATGATAAGTATATTCTAATAAGGGAATTCAAAGTCGGGCAGAAATTTCTATTATTTGACTCAAGACTTCGACTCTTCCAGAAAAAAAGTTGCGCTCTCAGTGGTCAGGACCATTTGTGGTGACCTATGTCTTTCCCTATGGGGTGGTTGAAGTCCATCACGAGACAAAAGACACATTTAAAGTTAATGGACAGAGATTAAGACCCTATATGGATGGAGACTTTAACTCGAAAAAATGTTCCATCAATCTCTCCAATAATAAATGATGAGAGGACAATGTCTAGCTATAGACTTTAAACAAAGAGCTTTTGGGAGGCAACCCAAGTTTTTATTTTATTTGATTTTTGCTTAATATTATTTTTTTGCTTTCACCTTGCAGGAACAAATAGACGAAGAGATCTCCAAGGAGTACACAACTACACCTTCATGGAAAATATTCAATTAGCAAAACTGGAAACAATTAGGGGAGCATCTCTTACCTTCTCTCATTCTTTACTTTAGTTTTTTTTCATTTTTCCCATTGAGGACAATGTGATATTTAAGTTTGGGAGGAAAGGATATTATTTTATTTATATATAAATATATATATATATATATAATAATAATGATGATGATGATGATAAAAACAGTATGGTTTGATGAATAAAAAGCCTATGATAAGAATATGATTGAAATTGATTATAATTTTTAACAAAAATTCTCATTGCTTAAGTCTAGTTGTTAATTTTTTACTTGATCTTACTTAATTTGATATTTTCTATGTTCAATAAATGCTTCTTATAATCATTAATTGTTTTGAGTGCCTAGAGAAATTTTATGTGAATTTTGTGAATTTGTATGGTCTCAACTTACTCTAGAACTTGTTTAATTACACTCGAGGCGAAATTTATTGGGAAAATTGTTAAGGTATTCTTTGGACTGATTGAGTCTTTCAAGCTTACCTATTTATTATCTTTATCTCTAGTCACCCATTTGAGCTTTATTGAAATATATTTTGGCCTTATATTTTTCTTTCTTGTAAACCTCATATTCTCTAACCTATTTGAGCTTAAACACTGATTTATTTACCTTTCAAGAGAACCAAGTTTACACAAAGTCATAGACTCACAAGAGCATGAAAGGAAAGAGAGGTAGAAGGACTACAAGTAAAGTTAATTATAGCAATATTATTAAAATCATAAGTTTGGGGGTGTGAAGAGTTAACTCGTCTACTGTGTGGCCAACAAGAAAAGGTCGACGAGAGTCATCCACAAAAGCAGTCGAGAAAGTATGGAATATTTTCAAAAAAAAAAAAGGTTCGACTTGCTGAATAGAGGGCAAAAGAGAGAAATACTTGAAAGTGCAATAAAGATAGGTATGTTGAGAGATTTACAATGATTGAGAAGAGATGTTTGTGTTAGAAGTGAGAATGCTCTATTTATTCTGTTGCTGTTCAAATTTAATTTCTCTTCTTTTTTTTTATCAAAGAGAAAATGTCACATGTCTGCGAGTAACCCCCTCCCACTTTTATTAAAACCCCTCGCTTATGGCGGCAAAATACCGTGTAAATCCCAACCCAAGGCCTTTACAAATATCCTATACCAAGCCTCCCAGACAACAAAACTATTAAAACGAAACCCAACCAATCTAGCAAAACCTATAAAATACCCAAAACAAAATCAAACCGAACCAATCCCAAAAGAAATACTTTAATTACAGCCGCAGACTTGGAATCCTGAGCTCCATACAAATAAGTCCTCTCATTTTGCTAGGCATTTCATCACCTGCAAGATATCTCTTTGTGTTGCCCCCTCTCCTTGATGAGCCAGAAAATCCTCCACCTGATTCCCTTCTCTAAATTGGTGTTTTATAGAGACACAAAGGGCATTTACCTCCTCTAATCGTTCCCAAAAATCCCATAAGTACCAAACAATACAAACACCAGAAATGAGCCAACCCACCACCAACTCCGAATCACTTTCAATACAAATATTCTTATATCCAATTCTTTGCAAAGTCGAATGCCTCTAATAATAGCCCTCAACTCTGCTCCATTATTAGTACCCAATTTAAATTTTTCAGAAAAAGCAGCCTTCATATTACCAACTGAATCTCGGATGATACCTCCACCACCACAAGAACCCAGATTCACTCTACAAGACCCATCAACATTTAGCTTCAACCAACCTTTAGGTAGCTTTTCCCAGCACACTTTGCAAGGAATTCTAACCTTCGGCATGCTTGTATTTACCTGTAGCTCTTCCAATATTTTCTAATCTGAATAGGGTAGTGCACCCTTCACACCATCTGCAATTTTTACTAGCCAACATCTCACAACTAACCAAACTGCTTCTCTCGATTCTTGCTTATCTTCCATGCGCGCTTTACAATGCCGAAGCCAAAGTCTCCAAGAAATAACAATAGGCAATAAACCAATTATCGTTCCCTTATGTGTTGATTTTTTTGCAACTTTGAACCACCTGCTGATCTTCACCCTCAAAGGCTTTGCATCCACGTTCATAATCCCAAACACCGACGCCGCTCTCTTCCATACCATACTTGCAATTAACCCCATGCTCAGAACATGATTCAGGGTCTCCTCTATTTTATTCATGCAACAATTGCACCCTAAGACTATCGGAATTCCCAGATTGCGCACCCTCCCGTCTAACGGCAGGCAACGGAACAGGGCTTTCCACATAAACAGGGACACTCTCTTAGGCAGTAGTTTGTGCCATACCCACTCCATCCACAGCCATTGTACCCTTTTAACTCTTATTACCTCCCATGCCGAGGTTGTTGAGAAATTTCCATTAATAGAAGGTTTCCAAATGAACACGTTAGGCCCCACTCTCTACTTTGAACTCAACATCAGAATCTCATTCATTTTTCTTGCCCCAACCAACTCTTCCAGAATGTTGGCATCCCATCTCCCCGATACCCAGCGATCTTAGACCTTTAGCTCAGGTTGATAGATCGTGCTAGTGATCTTAGCAAGGGGACCACTGCTCAACCACTTATCAAACCAGAAGGAGGCTTTTCCATCTCTAATCTTTACATATACATTCTCATACACCTTTGGAAAAACCTTAAAGACTGACTTCCAAAACCGAGAGTCCGTGTGAGAAGTAGTAACTAATGCCATTTGACCGGATCTAACATACTTTGCCTTAAAAAAACGAGTCCACAAATTATCTACCGTCAGAAGCCTCCAAGCAAACTTCAGGTGAAAAGATCTTTGAACTTCATCTAGGTCCCTTAACCCCAACACCCCCTTCATTCATTGGTTTGCAAACCTTTGACCAATCACACCATTTCTTTTTTTTCCTTGCCATTACTCTCCCCCCGGAAGAATGACGAAATATTGGAATTTATCTTCCTTATCACAACCAACAGAACTGCCAGAACCGCAAGCATATGAGTCGCCATGCATGATAACACATGCCGAATAAGAATGAGGCAACCTCTTTGAGACAGCAACCTCCCCTTCCAACTCGTCACCTTATCTCGAATTTTAGAGACCAATGGATCAAGCATTCTAGCCGTAAGGCATCTCGGACTCAAAGGCGCTTCAAGATATGTCGCAGGAAATTTACCTTCCGTAAATCCCGTATGACGGAAAAGACCCCTGCCTTGGCTCTGCTTATCTTGTTTGACAAGAATAGTGCTGATTTTTCCTTGTTTATTAACTGACCAGACCAACTTTCATACACCTCCAACATTTTCATAAGCATCTTCAATGATCTCCTTTCTCCATTAGTGAAAACCAGTAAGTCATTCGTATATAATAAATGAGAGATTAACAGTGCTCCCCTCGGATGATAAAAATTCCCATTCCTCCCTCCCCTCCTCAAATTTTTTTCTTAAGAGCCGAGAGAGAATTTCTTCCAGCAAAATAAATAAATAAGGCGATAGTGGATCACCTTACCGAAGGCCCCGTTGAGACTTGAAAAATCCCTTATAAGTACCGTTCATCATTACCAAAAACCATGGAGTCCAAATGCATTCCGCTATTAACTTATGAACACGGCTAGAAAAACCAAAACCCAAAGCAAAAACCGCCAGTCAACCCGATCATAAGCCTTAGCCATATCCACTTTTAATACCACATTTTCCCCTTTACTCTTCCTGTTAATAGAATGAACCATTTCATGTGCCAACGTAATATTTTCAAAGATACTTTTACCAGGGAGAAAAGCCCCTTGTTCTGGAGAAATAATCTTAGTCAAGCAGCGCGTCAATCTTCCTACAATAATTTTTGAAAAAATCTTATAGGCAACAGAGCATAAACTAATAGGCCTAAGCTTTTCAAAGCTTCTTGGATTCTTCACTTTAGGAATTAGAACAAAATACAAAGAAGTGAAAACTTTGGGGAGCGGCTCCCCACCAAAAAAATCCTTGGCAGCTTCCAATAAATCTTCTTTGAGAAAATCCCAACACGATTTGTAAAAGCCCGAACCAAAACCATCAGGCCCTGGACTACTATCTTTTGGGATCGACTCAAGAGACAGTTTTAGCACCAATTCCAAGGGCTCATTAACAATACACTCATTTTCTTCATTCGATACCACCGTCGAAATCAACTGGCTCAAATCAGGCATTGCAATCGATGATTGTTCAGAAAGAAAAAGCTGGAAGTGATTGACCGCACGCTCACGAACTTCCTCAGGTGAAGCCAAAATCGTACCATCCTCCAAAACCATAGCGTCAATCATTGAAGAATTCAGTTGTTGATTAATAACCGCATGGAAAAACTTGGAGTTTTGATCACCCTCCACTAACCTTCGCTTCTTCGCAATCTAGGATACACGCATCTCCTCCCTCTTCTCCCAATAATCCAACTCCTAATCATATCCCCTTTTCAGCTGCTCCTCTAGATACGATATGCGCGACTCTAACTCCTTGATAGTAACATCCACCCGTCCAAAAACCTCTTCATTCCACCTCTTTAATGAAATATTAGCCTTTTTTAATTTAGCTACCAACTTGCACATTCCCACATCATACATTGGTTCTGTCCAAACCTGTTTCATAAAGTCATAAATTTTGCATGAGTACTCCAGATATTTTGATACCTGAACGGTGGAGGCCCATATCTTGATGTAGGCTTTGAGAAATGTATCAACATCGGTTTATGATCCGACGTCTTACCCTCCAAATATTCCAAACAAGCTGATTGAAAAGTATTGATGAACGGCACATTCACAACAGCCCAGTCAAGCTTCACCCATCTCCTAGTCTAACCAGCATGCCCATTGAACAAAGACATACAGCCACCAGGTGAATTCAACTCCACCACCCCACAATTATTTAGACAGTTATTAAATTCCTCCATAGCAACCAAAGGTCTAGGCTGCCCCCTAATTCGTTCCCCGTCCTCTCTAATAATGTTAAAATCCCCCACAATAATCCAAGGATTCAAACCTTTAGGTAAAGCTTCCAGATCAGTCCATAGCCCCCTACAATCTGAAAAGGAGCATTTTGCATAAGCAAACGTGACAAGCACTTTTGACCCATTAACGACCACCCAACCCGCGATCATTTGATCCAACATACTCTCCACCTCAAAACATCCTGGCCATTCCACATTACCCACATTTTACCTCCCATCCTTCATTAGAGCAATAGTTAGAAAAACCTAAATACTGCGTGAAGCAAAACATCGAATCCTCCTTCATGAACGGTTCCGAAATGGCCAACATAGATATTGAATATTTCCTGACCAACCTCCACAAGCCTTTCTTTGACGTGCCTATGCCACGCACGTTCCACACCATCATTTTTGTCGTCATAGATTGAGTTTAGCGCGACGGGTAATAACCCATTGGGATTGTCGCACACCATTATTGGGATTTTCTACCACCGGACTTCTAGTTTGAGCACCTGCCAAATCACATCCTTTCTCTGAAGCCAAATTATGCAGTCTGCTCTCTTGTTCATACGCCAACTAAAATTGTTCTAAATCCTACCCCTTATTCTCAACCACGAGCTGATTTTCCTGTTCCAGAATTTCAGACACCAAACTAAACTGGTTACTCGCATCATCACGTGGTGGAATCATCGCCTCACTGCACCACCAAACAGCCTCCTCATGATGTGGAATCACCGGACACAGAGCTTCACAAGCAGGTTCACAAAGCTCTCCTTCCTCTAGCCCTATGTTTAGTCCTAGGGAATCAGAATCAATAAGAACCTCACCACCCTACCCTCTTTCGCTTGACTGAAGCGCCCTACAATCTTTAAGCACCTCTGGAACTTTATTTTCTCCCTCCTGCCCTTCCTCCCCCACCACGTCATTTACCTCGCTTTGAACATCTTTTTGTACCATCTCGCCCCCCTGAACTGTTTGAGCACTTTTACCAGATCCCTCCCCCAGCAGACCCTCACCACAAGGACCTGAAGAGGACTTTCCTCATCTAAAATCATTTTTCCTTTATCCTCAACTGATATTACATCAGTTCCTCCTTCCTTATTAGCAGACATTACAATGGGTTCTACCATCAGCTTTCCACTTACACCTTCATTTAATTTTTTATCCTTCTTTCCCACCTCCTTCCAAGCTTTGACATCCCCTTTCTTCCCATCCATCCGAATTCCGCGTTTCGAAATTGGTTTCGCCTTGGCCCCATCACCCATCCTGCAAACCACCTCCGTATGACCCTGACGGAAACACTTGTTACAATAAAAGCCCTGTTTCTCATACACCCCTTCTTGCCAAACATGATGTTTTTTACCGACCACCAACAGGAAACCTTGAATTGGCTCCACCTTCAGATCCACTTCCACAAAAACTCTCGCCCCTGTAGCACGAGTCTGATACAACGTGGCATTATCTGTACCAAGAATCTTTCCAAACCGTGAAGCAAGAATCTAAAGACAGTCCAACAGATACAATAGCAGCAGCAATCCAGGAAGGTATATCCATTGAGCAGCAATGGAAGGCTTTTTTTTTACATCAAAATCCACTGACTAGTTAAACAACGTCCATAATAATGATGTTGGGTACCCAGCTTTCCTTGAGTTAGACCCTTACTCCAGCTTATTGAGTCTATTAAGGTGACATTCCTCTAACAAAGTGGAGGAAGTGAATCCACGCAAGGATAAAGTTTGATCCCTTAGCTTAAACCTCATTGAAAGGTCTTCGAAATTCCAGAGAATAGTTCCCAAGGTCTGCAGCCAATTAGCCCTCAAAATCTTGTCACACCCAGCCAACACCAATACATACACCTATACCAAGAAAGGCAACCCTTGTATGATTACCCTTAAAGCATTGATTCTCTCTCCATTAGCCACATGCATCTTCACTTTCTCCTTAGTATTAACTGGCAATTGCCCATTCTTGTTACTGGCAGCTCTAGGAAATTGTTCAAATGTCAACTAAAATTACCTACCATTGGAACCCAACCTTACCCTTGAGTCTCATGGTTTTAGGATTGAGGGCCCTGTAATAGCATGTAGTGAAATCTCATAGTGTTCCACAACTGTCACACACTCACTAGTTTCTTTTAGACTCCATTTCATCCCCTTCCTGGGGTTGCAATTCAACCTCATCAATTAAGAATAGTCCCAATTTTAGGCATTTATGCCCTGGCGTCCACTGAGCATCGCAGTAATAGAAAAGTCATTTTTCTCTGCGAACCTTAATTTGGTTTTTGTTAATCCTTTATATTGATAACACCCAATTACCACTGTGAGCCTTATTCCCTTCTAAAGAGTTCACAAGTGGGTTCTTGAGAATCCCAGCCTCAATTGAACTAGGCATTGCCTTCACACCCTTCCTACTGACCCATAATGCTTTCCTCTGACAGTTTAGCTAAGCCGTAAGCAAATGTTAGATTAGGAGGATTAAACATTCTAACAAGAAGTCTAGTCCCATCCTTAAGCCCACTTAAAAAATAACTAAATTTATAAGAATATGAAAGTTTTTTAGTCTATTGGACAGAGTTTCAAAACTTTATTTATACTCCTCTATCGTGTTCATTTGCCCAAGTCTGGTGAGTGCCTTCATGGGGTCGTTGTAGACACTCGGTCCAAACATCACTAGTAAAACGTGCACAAAAGATTCCCAATCTCATAAAGCTCCGAATTCTTCCAAATGATAAAACCAAACCAGCGAAAGAGGTCAATCCAAGGCATTGCTTTGGAAGTGTGTTATATTAAGAAGGGAAGAGGTGGTTCACCTCCAACTTGTTTGTTCATCTCCATGGAAAGTTGAAAAATCTTACTTCTACAGACGAGACACCTGCCCAACCCGACGGGAGCCAAACAAGATGATGGTGCCCCGCCCCCTAGCCCTAAGGGTTACTTTTGTAAGAGCATTTATGAATATAGTATTTTCCTTTTTACACTTACCTCGCTCGCACTTACCTTAAAGGATAGGTCCAACCCTTAAAGAAAAGCTCTTCGAGAAGAGATGAAGAATTTAAAAGAGTTTTTGCGGCCTTTTTATTTCCATCCAACAAGTCTAAAAGGTAAGGGAAAAAAAAATAAACAAAACCATCATATATATGTGTGTGTGTGTGTGTGTTTTTGTATTTTGTGTGTTTGTGTGTGTGCGGGTGTAACATAAAAATCGAACCAAAGGAAAATCATTCTGATCTAAGTTACTAAACATTATATGCAACGTGAGGTACATACAACAACAATCCCCAGTCAGATGGAAGATCCGAATAGCTTGAACTTTGTTTTTCCCTCTTCTATCATTAAGAAAGTACAGAGAAACTAAGATTGCGCAGAAATTGGACCCACTACTGCATGGGATGAAGTTAGGTGGAGTACTTCTATGTATATAATATTCATAACTGAAATGTTATGCAACTTGAGCCAATTTGATTTTCAGCGACTGCACAGATCCTAATGCCTTCAACTTTCTCTCCTTTCTCCCAACTCCATTTCAACCGTGAAGAAAACTGCATATATAATGCGTACGAACAGATGAACCAACAAAGTCGAAGAAATTAGATTAACTTGTACATGCATATAACTGAACATCAGTCACTGCCTCTTTGCTAATGTCTTCTTCAGTCCCTTGAGAATCTTCCCAAACCACATCAAGTTCATCATAGCTAGCGCTGAAGGCACCACAAAGACCAAAAAATATCCGAAGGGATGCATTTGGATGACCTGCCAAGCACATGAAATTACATCACATCATAACTAAAGTTTTTTGGAGATGCAAAACATCTAAAAATGGTGATTCGAGGATAGGAAATGCAGTTTGGAAATACAAAAGTTACAAAAATAACTGGAAAGCTATTTGTGTGGAAGTAAAATCAATCTGTCTTCATGATACTAGGTTTAAGGTATAGTATCCACTTACAGAGTTGACAGAAAAATAATCATAATAAATTATGATCACTTGCATTTGGACGCTCAAAAATTGGAAGGAAAACAAAGAGTAAATGTTGTACCATAGAATTTCTAATAGCAAGCTCAAGAAATGTCATCCAATATTTGGAATATTTAAGCCTTTAAGAGAGTTTTTAATCTGTACAGCTTTTCCAAATTTCCAATTTAAATTTGTTTTTTCTGTTCTTTTTTCCCCAAATCAGGATATTCTTTTTTGGTCTGCATCTAACTATCTAAGCAGGGGGATGTATGAAAACAATATTAAAAATTCTAATTCTCTCATGCAGTCAGGAAGTTTTATGAGCATTAAGGAACTGAAAGCCCCTATATTCAATCCAACGAGCAGGGTAGGTACAAATTCAAAGGAATTTGCAAATTACCTGATCATAGTGCAAGTAAACGTGGTAAAACATGTAACCGAACAGCACAATTCTTGCAGCCTGCATTTCATAAGTTATTTCAAAAACAAGTTTCAAAAAAATCATGAAATTATTATAAATAATAAATCCCACATAAACAACGGTTCTCCTGTTCCTGATTGTCATGCCAGATGGCTGAAAAATAATGATACAGCCTATGCAAGCCTATCAGATCATGGTGGCAGCAATCATAGGTGCTCGGCATCAGCAAGATTCGAGCCTAAAGCTACGAAAATAAAATTATATTTTTGGCTTTCCAGCATAGACTTGTACTCGTGCAAAGAGGCTTATAGTAAAGTGAAAGGGACATTTGAAATACGATCCTCAGGTTTCCATAAAAAAAAAAAATAGCTATTAATCCTTATGCTGTGTTTTATTTAAAATAAATGTCCGTCCATCAATTATCCACTAGAAATCCAAACGAGGGTTATGCCATGTCAACAAACGACCAAACAATATTCACACGTGGCATGCTACCTATTAAAAATATAAAAGCGGCACGCCATATGTCAAAAACCTTAAAAAATAAAAACAAAAACAAGAAAAAGGGCAAAGAAGACGTGAAATTAAAAAAATAAATAAATAAATAAAAAGACTTTCTTAAAAAAAGTAAAAAAAAAAATAAAAGAATATTAAAATAAAAAATAATAATTAACAATAGAAGCAAACTCTTAGAACAAATAAAAACTATTAAAAATCCCAAAAAAAAACACTTTACTATCTTTTTCCAATACGACATACAAACTACCAAAATTATCACTTTACCCTCCAAATTACCACACTCCTTTCGCAATTTGTCTCGTCCTTTAAATTCAATAGTCAATATTTAGTCATGTCACCTATTTTCATCTATCTTAATTGTCAAATCTTTAAAGCGGGGTTAAACTAAAACTTACATTTCAAAATAGGCGCTAAGGCCTCGTTTGGTTACACAGATGAGATGAGATGAGATGAGATAAGATAAGATAAGAAATCTATGAATAGTAGTTAAAATGTTTGAGTTAAGATGTTTTATGAGATTTTGGCAAAGGAGAGAAAAAGTTGAATAAAAATATTATAAAGTTAAAATATTTTTTTTTAAGTAAAAATATTGTATATATCAAAAGGAGAAACTAAGTACACTGAATGTATACAAGAAAACACCTTACCCAAAATGACCCAACAAGCCCCTAATGACCCAAAAAACCCATAAAAAACTAACCCAAAGTACATCAGACCCGAACCCAGAGTTAAAATATTGTTAGAATATAATTTTCTTTTTGATAAGTTGTTAGAAAATAATTTTTTAATATTATTTTTATTTTGAGATTTGAAAAAGTTGAATTGTTTCTTGTGTTTTGTTTGGAAGTTTTGAAAAGTTGTAATGATTAAGTAATGATTAGACGAAAAATTTGAAAATTTGAAATTGAAAAGTGTTTGTGTTTGAATGGTATTTAGATGTTGAGATAAGATGGGTTGAAACCATCTGTGAAACCAAACGGGGCCTAAGGCCCTACACTTCAATTAGTTTCATCTTCATATTGTAAAGAGTGATAGTTTGAGGGATAAAATATGATTTTCCCCGTAAACAAAATTGAAAAGAAAATTATGGTGAGGGGATCACCTACCCTTTTTCCCCCACTGTGAGTGGGTTACCCAACTCTTCTCTCCCCCCCACCCAGACCCTGTGGGGAAGGTTTGACTTATGGGGAGGGACCCCTCAACATTGGGCTCGAGGTGATAGGATCCCCCTCTCCCAACACTAACCAAGCAATGCATGCTACTAGGGGAGTTGGGTGAGAGGGCAATTGCACGAGTGGGGAAGGAGGACATGTGGCCAGAGGGGGAGCTCCTCACCATCAAGAGGTATCCAACCCTTCCTAATCCATCCAGTTGGGGTGGAGAGGGGGATGGGACTTTGGGGTCCTCCCTAAAACCCTCTCTCCCCACCCTCCCACCCCCCCAAAAAAATATATATATATTTTTATACTTTTGGTTTGTCTTTTTTTTTCCTAACATCTTTGATTTCACATTTTATTTATATTTTTTATGTATTTTCTAATATTATTTGTAAGTACTTTCTGTTTTATCTTAATTTTTATAGTTTTTGGCCCCTTTATTATTTTCAGGATTTTTAATTTTATATTTATTATTACTTTTTTCACACATGGCATAACATGTGTGAATATGATTTGGCCATTCACTAATGTGCCATAACTACCATTAGGGTTTCTGGTGGATATTCGATGAAGGACCATTTTTTTTCAGTGATGAAGGGACCATTGCTTAACACAAAAAACATGACCTAAGAATTTAAATTTTTTCTTTTACTGAAACCTGAGGATCATTCCTTAAAAGCAAGACCATTCACTAATTTGCCAAAAATGAAATTCAGGAATATTTAGACTCACCAGCCATGCAAAAAATATCAGTACACCATTCATGAGATATGCAATGGACCTCTTCATACCAGCCGTATCAAGATACCTTCATTGAACCCAAAAGATTTATTAAAGAAAAATATTTTCTACCAAAATAGGTTTTTAATACTAAAACATACCATCTCATATTGATTTCTGGAGTAGTAACCTCAGAGATGAGAATCATGAATGTATAGAGTTGTCCTTCTCCAGAAAACATAGAATATGCCACTGCAACTCCAGAAAGAGAGTGATGGATAACCTGAAATTTGAAGTATAATAAAAATCTTTTAGTAGCTTATTTATGTACATAAAAATGCTTTTCATGACATATTGCATTGTGACTGAATCAATTCATATGCTACATGCATTCTGTAATGAGCTGCCTCATAGCCATTCTCTAACTACGAAATCACAGCATTCAAAATCACTGCAATATTGCCAATGATGCTTTTGAAGTAGATACAAGAGAATGGGACAATAACTGCAGATTCCCCAAAGCCTACACCCGGAAAACATGGTCAGAAGACTCAATTCCTCTATGATTATAAATCAATGCAGAACATGTACTTGGTTAGAAACAGGGTGGATTGACAGGAAAAAGAGCATGTTTTAGGGGGTGAAAAAGGCATCTATGCTGAAGTATTATCAATTACTACAAACGCCAAGCATGCATAAAAGGAAGGATGTGCAAGTGCGCCCGCATTTGAGTGAGTGAATAAGCTTAATTATTTTCCATCCTAGAGAATAGACAATTAGACTTACATACTCCAGTCCACCTAAAGAAGGATAGAGCCAAAAAATCATTCCAAGATCTGCAAGAAAGTATCCAACAGAGACCTGTCAAACAATCAGAGTAATTGTATTATATAGGGACTTCTCACATCATTAAGAAAATATTTATAAAATCTAGGAAAAGCAAAGCTAGATTGCTTTCATCAAAGCTGGCATGCAAGAAGTTAAATAGACGTGCATCCTCAACCTTGTTAAAAAATAAGCAGATGAATACATCCCTTCTGCTTCCCATTCTTCGCTTTGTACTTTTCCCATTGAAATTATTTCAACCGAAATGTGAAATAGGCACAATATAATCTTACTTGTTAGGTAGAATAAGAGGCATGTGAGTCATATGAAGAGGAGGACAGAATGTAGAACCAACAACAGAGGAAACATCAGCCTTTTAACATGAAATCAAGGTAGCCATGCCCCCATAAGACTGACAAAACAAGTGGGTTAATGTAATTTTTTAAGCAAAAATACTTAGAAAAAATATAAGTTGAAATGAGAGGGCCTTTCATCCCCATTTTCCTTTTTTGTTGTTTTCTTTCTTTCATTTTGTTTTGTTTGTTTTTCCTTCTTCCTTTCTATGCGGGCCGGGGGGAGGGTGGGGAAGGAGAGTCGATGGGCATTATCTTTAATAAGCCTCATCACAAAGAGATTGTATATAACACATCAGTTGAAGCTCATACCTTAACACCCACCCATGTCCTCTTCAAAACATTTTTTTTTTTATAAGTGTAAGTATATTAATAAAAGAATAGGCAAAAGCCATGTTCAGTACAAAGAATGTCCTAGCTAAGTAGGAGCATTTGAAACAAGGAAATCATGGATATCTTGGCCATTAAAGTTAACGGCAATGGCCCAAGTATAAATAGTTCTAAAAAAGAAAGCATTTAGTTCCTCCATTGTTCTTTCTTTGTCCTCAAACATCCATTCATTGCGCTCCTGCCATAAACACCAAATGACGCAAATAGGTAACATCTTCCATACAGCCTTGATCTGCTGGTTACCTCTAAGATCTGTCCAACTAGCCAACATCTCCACTACAGACTTTGGCATAACCCAACCCAAGCCTAGTCTTCTAAAAACTTCATTCCATATCTCTCGAGCTACCTCACAGTGTAGTAGAAGATGGTCCACTGATTCACCCTCATTCCTACACATGTAGCACCAATCTGTGATGATCACCCCTCCTCTTCTCAAATTATCCGTTGTGAGGATCTTACCCAAAGAAGCGGTCCACACGAAAAACGTTGCTTTGAGAGGCGCCTTGTGTCTCCAAATCCTTTTCCAAGGGAACTGAGTTGAAAGGTCTTGTGACAGAGATTTATAAAATGAGCGAACCGAGAATAAACCTTTACCCGTAGGTGTCCACCACAATAAATCAGCTTGATGGTTGCTGCGTTTGAGTGAATACAAGAAGCTGAAAAAAGCTGCATAACTGTCCAGTTCCCAATCATATGCCGCCCCGGCTAAAATTGATGTTCCATTGAATTTGTTCCCCCACTATCACCATAACTTCTGCCACAGAGACATCATTGGCACTTGCCACCCTAAAAAGAACAGGAAATAGATCCTTCAAAGCACCATTACCGCTCCAAGTGTCGTACCAGAATTTGATCTTGGTGCCATCTCCAAGACAAAATCTTGTGTGCCGGGAAAAGACCCCCCATCCTTTTCTTATATGTTTCCACAAACCCACACCATATGCCCCACTCACTTCATTGGTACACCATCCCCCCCATAATTTTCCATATTTACTCTCAATCACCATTTTCCATAAAGCCTTAGGTTCTTTATAGTATCTCCACAGCCATTTCCCAAGTAACGCCCAATTAAAGATTCTCAAATTTCTAATGCCCAAACCACCAGAAGAGATAGGACTGCATACTTTCTCCCACCTAACTAGGTGAAATTTAAACTCTTCACCTAATCCTCCCCACAGGAAATCTCTTTGAAGTTTCTCAATACGGCCCGCCACACTTGCTAGAATAGGGAACAAGGACAAAAAATAGGTCAGTAGGTTAGATAACATACTCTTTATCAAGGAAATCCTACTGCCTTTTGACATATACAATCTCTTCCATCCTGCTAATCGACCCTCTACTTTCTCAATCATTGTATCCCATAAGGAAGCTACTCTCAAGGCGGCCCTCAACGAAAGACCAAGATATGTCATAGGGAGTGATGCAATCTTACACCCCAGAATATTAGCCAATTGTCTTATACGCTGAACACCACCAATAGGCACCATATCTGATTTATCTAGGTTTACTTTCAACCCTGAAGCTGCTTCAAAATAGAGAAGGAGGGCCTTTAATACTCGAATCTAATTATTATCAGCCTCACAAAAAATAAGAGTGTCATCTGCATACAATAAATGCGAAATATTAATGAGTCTCCCTCCTGGGGATCCTATCGAATAACCAATCACAAGCCCATTAGCAACTAGGGTTGAGGTCATTCTGCTTAAAGCCTCCATTACAATAACAAACAATAATGGAGATAGCGGATCTCCTTGTCTAAGGCCTCGTGTGCTGTTAAAAAAACCTATTGGACTTCCATTTATCAGAACTGAAAATTTTGTCGTGGATATACACCAACGGATCCAAGATCTCCATCTCTCCCCAAAACCACACTTCCTTAGGAGGTCAAGTAGAAAGTCCCAACTTTCTCCATGTCTAGCTTGCATACAATCCCAGTATTGCCAACTTTCAGTCTACTATCCAGGCATTCATTCGCGATAAGGATCACATCTAAGATCTGTCTATCCTTTACAAAGGCATTTTAAGGGTTTGAGATTATCTTTCCCACTACCTCGCTAAGGAGATTCGCAAGTACTTTAGAGAGAATCTTATATACCCCATTTACTAAGCTAATAGGTCAGAACTCCATGATCTCCTCAACCCTAGCCCTCTTTGGAATTAAAGCAAAGAAAGTGGCGTTTAGGCTTTTCTCAAATTGTCCAGCCGAGTGAAACTCCTGGAACACCTTCATGAGATCATCCTTTAATACCTCCCAGCATGTTTGAAAAAAACCCATAGAAAACCCATCAGAGTCCGGGGCCTTGTCTTTGGCCATCTTCCTCACCACTTCGAAAACCTCAACCTCCTCAAACGGTCTCTCCAAACGAAGACCATCCATAGGCCCAATAGAGTCAAAAGCTAGCCCATCAGGCTTCAGTCGCCAACCCTCCTGCTCGGTAAGTAGCTGGTCAAAGAAGCCAACTACATGATCATTAATTCTCTGCTCATCCTTACAATTTGCCCCATCTATCTTTAGCATCTCAATATTATTAGATCTCCTATGAGAATTGGCTACCCTATGAAAAAACTTGGTACATCTATCGCCTTCCTTCAACCATAACGCTCTCGACTTTTGCCGCCATGAAATCTCTTCTAATAGAACGATCATCTCAAGATTTGCAGCCAGCACTAGTTTTTTAGCCAATTCCTCTTGTGTTAAGGTCCTGAACTCTTGTATTTTTTCAATTTCTTCGATCTCCCTTGTCTTGATTTTCTTGTGTTCTCCGATGTCCCCAAAAGATTGGCTACTCCACAAATTGAAATCTTGTTTAAGAGCTTTCAATTTACTAGCCAACGTGAAACTTGGAGTGCCCTAAATCTGATTGGATGACCACCACTGTTTGACCCTATCAACAAAACCTTTCGTTTCTAGCCACATGTTTTCGAACTTAAAATACTGACATCTTCTTTGAATCCCACCACAATCCAATATTATAGGCCAATGGTCCGAACATAACCGAGGCAATCTCTTTTGCAAAACCTCCTGGAAGTGAATTTCCCACTCAGGGGAAATAAAGAATCGATCTAGTCAAGACCACGTCTGATTATTGGCCCACATGCATAAACCCCCCGCCATTGGTGGATCCACTAAATTCAACTCAAAGATACATTCCAAAAAATCAGACATAGCTGGGCGCAATCTTCTATTACCCAAGCTCTCACTAGGAAATCTTGTCACATTGAAATCTCCACCAATACACCATGGAAGATCCCACCAACTGTAAACACCGACTAGTTCATCCCACAATAAGCTATGCTCATTGTCTGAATTAGGACCATAAACCCCTGCCAATGCCCGTAAAAAGCCATCTGAGATACTCTTAAAAGAGCATGCTACCAAAAATAGCCCAATGAACTCCCTCCTTTTTCTCCACCACCCTTTGGTCCCACATCACCAAAACACTTTCTGAGACCCCATTAGCTGCCAAATGTAACCACCCCACGTGTGCGTAGCTCCATAAACTTCTTACAATTCTTGTGGTAATAACTTTCAACTTCGTCTCCTGTAAACAAACAATGTCCGCCTTCCACCCTCTCAGCAAGTTTCTAACTTGAGGACGCTTACTTGGCTCATTTAAACTGCGAACATTCCATGAAACAATTTTTGGTTTCATTTGGGAAAGGCCAACCCCTTTCCTTTAGTCCTCTCCCTGCTAGAACTACCTTCAGAATTCAATGACCAAGTCAACCTCCTAAGTTCACGCTGTTTCTTGGAACCAACTTTCCTATGTTGTTGATGACCCGCTTCGATAGCCGTGAGTAAAGCCATGAACTGCTCCTAGTAACCTTCACACTTCAAACCCACCATTTCCTAAATATCATTTACTGTGTTAAACACCCAGTCTGATGCACACGACTGATCTGGAAACAAGCACTTTAACGGTATAGGATTTTGCATTCGAAATTCCGGTTGTTCCTCCATCTGTTCTTCTCCTAACACCAAACCCACTTCCCCCACAGAGTTGTTAGACATTTGAATAAGCCTCTGAGAATTCTCCTCATCAGATAGGAATAAATCATCACTAGTCGAGTCCCCTATTTCAATGTCCCCCATTAAAACGATGTCGTTGAACAGCACAGGGGCACTCGTCGGAACTTCGCCGCCTCCCCCACACACCATCGGCAGTTTCTGTGCACTCCCCGTAGGAGGAAATGCACTCGGTGGTGGTAGAAGGTCCATTTCCAAATATGTCGCCTGCTGTATCGTCTCCTGCAGATTCGTCCTACCCGCCAATTGCTCCACCACCTTCATCGACGGCTTTTGAGGGCGATGCGACGAGGACTCCGGCACATCCACCGCCCTTTGGTGGCAGCACGGCGACAACTCCCGCTGTGAAGGCCTCTTTTCTCCACCCGCGTAAGCTGCCCTAGGCCTCCATACGTTTCGGGCCTTTGGATTGGGCCTCGGCCTAACGGCCCTCCACCTTTTTCCATGAGATTCACGGGCCTGGACTAGTCTTGGCCCATAATGACCCTGCCGAGTAAACAAGGCCCTTAACAGCCCCTTACTAGCCCTTAAAGGCCCCTCAATCCTTCCTCCCGCTAAACGCCCCGTATTGCCCATCCCCATGCCATTACCATCCCCGACAATACTCAACAACCAAGCCACATCCCTCTGCAAATTTCCCAACTGCAACTGCACCTCCCTCACCATACATAGTACCTCCCGCACATCACTTTCCCCATCTCTTTCCCGAAAGAATCCCTGATGCGTTCAGAACTCTTTACCATCATGCCCTACCCCGCCGGCCCCATTTCTTTGCGCAGCGAAAGTCACCAACGGAGATAGCGCTTCTTTATAAGATTTCGAATGCACCACCTCCCCCCACTGCCTCCACTAAGCTTCACCACCAGACCCAGCTCTATTTCTATCCCCTTGTATGACCTCCCTCAACACCTCCCTCATTCTTCTCCATCCCCTCCCCCCTCTTCTTCAGGTATAATAATAAAGCTATGGCGGCCCCCTACAGCATACACCACAACCTCCAAGAATCTACCACGGTTATTCGAGCATCTTTGCACAATGAAACTCCAATAACCCTCCCTTATTGACGAGTAATAATCATTTCTTTCTCCTAACTCACTCTCCTCCAAAGCTCTCAAAAGCCACTGCGCAGTTCTCAATCCCAACAATAACTCCTGCTTAAACCTCCTTCCTCTCTCTGTAATACTTACCAAACCACCTTCTCTAACGACGAAGAAAAGCTTTGATTCAATCAAAAGCTCCCTTGTGCATCACATCTTAGCCAACGACAACGGACTTGACTAACTAACAACCATCCTCGACGGCAAACACAAGAGAAGAAACAAGTGATTTTTTTTTTTCCTTTGCCCACGTACGGAGAGAATGTAATGCTTGGAGTAAATTACCAGAAGATATGTCCCTCTTCAAAACATATGGAACCCGTATAGTAAAGCAAAACTATTGCATCGTTATTTTAATGGTACTAGTGCATGGTGATATTAAATTTTACCAACAGCGAAGGTTGGAAACTGGGGTCACTTGGGGACATAATACCCTAGAAGGTCAAGACAGTTTTTAATCACTTGTAAAGATGTAGACTAGGTGTAATAATGCTTATGGTATATACGTTAATAATGCTTGTATACATTACAGACATTATTGACTTATATGATAAGTTAGTGCTTGTAACGTCCCAATAGAAGGCCCGAACTACATGACCTATACTCCAAAAGGACTAGTCAATTATACAATTGGAGCCTTATTGAAACCTTATAAAGAACAAGAACTTCTCATTCACAAGCAATGTGAAATCCCATACACCACCTACCTTTATCCTTATCATATGGGGTATCACGGTGCTTCATTCTTTTAAGCTGTGAAGCCAGGTTCTTGGCATCACCACCAACAGTTCATGCACGGAAAAGAAACAACTATTCCATTTCTAAGTTTTTAGCGTTACATCGATAAAAGCCCAAAAATATCAAAAAGGAAAGCTATCATTTTTCAAGCCGCCCAGTACATAATTACATTTTTTTCCTGAGTCAATTAGAAACAGAATCTGCACAATCGGGTGACAAACAGAGCCTGCAACCATATATTTTCAAATTATTTATTAAAAAATAGTAAAACCCTACCCCCAATGCAAAAACTGACAGTGGAGAGCTTCGAAACGTAACAATGCCAGCAAGCTGATGGTCAGAAAAGAGATCTGACCAGAACACAAAATACAATGATGTAACTGTGATAAAGATGGCATGAATGGTGGAGATACCGCTGCAAAGATTGACTTCAAATTAATAAAGATATAATCCACAATTCGGAAAGGAAAACATGTGGAACTGAAGGATATAGACACTCACCGATTATTCCACTCAATTCGTTGGACTTTTGTAAGACCGTTATAACTCTTAAAATAAAAGGTACTGATTAATTGGGTAAGATCATAGGCCTGCAACGTGGGAAAATAATTAGAATGTGTTAATGAGGGAACAGAAAAGCAAAAGTGGGATCCAAAATGAAACAAAAACTAAGTCCAGTAATTGTTGTCATTTCACTGGATACAAGGCATAAGCTACATGACAGAAAGTGAACAATTGAAAGACAAGAGTATATACCACTTTGCACAAAAATATGCCTCCGAGGATGGAAGTGTATGGGATAAAGGGATCTGCTAATAAGTAGTTTTTAACCAGCACCTGAGCCTGATTTTGGTAAGACTTGATTGCCATAGCTGTTTTCCTAGGTGCCACCATCGCAACCTACTCCTTCCAGAAATATTTCCCTTCTTGAATACCTTCTACTTTCTTCAAATCTTCATTTTCCTCTCACATTCTTTTATCAGGAATGATACCAATATCAGAAAACACGAATGCATTACATCAATAGAAAGATCTTGAGCTTATGATGTTATTTTTAGAATCTCAAAACAACTGCACACACCAAAAAAACAACTTAACAACATTTAGTGCTGGTAGTTTCGTGTATCTATCCGCCAATCGAAAGAGCTAAAAAGGGTCAATCCCTTAAGTACCAACCCCAATCATTCCTAAAACAATATATCAATTATAAAAACAAACACAAAATTGCATGTCCGGCACCCCACGTGCATATTTTTTCCACCATATACTTGGTGGAAATTAGATAACCAGCTCGATCATAGATCCGATACACACACAGGAGATACAGAGAGAGAAAGAGGTATTACTTCAGCAATCAAGCACACTGGCCCAAGGATATAAAGCATCCATTGGAAGAAGAAGAAGAAGATTATGAAAATGACTGCACGCACAAAAGATACGTGTATATGATAGAGAGGAATGGGAGGCCAGCAAAGAGAGTTTTATTTATTTAAGGAACCCAGGTACCAGTAGCAACATAAGACACAAAGGGGTATCCAAGAAATCACCGCCAAACCGAAGTTGGAAATGAATACTGCAGGAGTTGTTAAAATAAAATGAAAAATTAAACCCATACTTCAAGTCTCCATCAGCAATCAGCATCCGATCCGAAGCCCCATAACATCATGAGAAATAAATTTTAAAAAAAAAAGCAAAATGAATTTTATCAAAAAAGCCCACAAAAGCATGAATTCCGAAATTAAGCAAATTGATACGAGGTAGCTTACCAAAAGCATCAAAATCGGAAGTAGCAAGTGATGATAATCGTTCCAGAATTAACGGTGGGAACAAAAGCTAATCCATTCAGAGGAGGCATGAAGGGAGAACCCAGAATCAAGATCTAATGGCAGACGAGGTGTTTGTGAAAACGACAGAGAAACTAATGTTGGTGTCTTGTAAAAAAAAAAAAAAAACTCAATGATGGAAGAACGCAACAACCCGTGAAAAAGGAACCGCAAGGTTCGATTAAAGACACTATTTAAGAATCTCCAACCGAAAGAACAAATGATGATAGATTAAAAACTCAAAAGCAAGTGTGGAAGGGAGGAACTGGAGAAAGGGTCGAAGTGGGGTTTGGGATGATACGTGCCATGCTGTTCTTGTCATGCTCGGTTAGTTGAAGGCATGTGGATTGCGCAGATTGTCATCATTTCGAGAAAAATAAAAAATAATAGTTATTATTCAATAGTTTTGAAATATGAACAATAACATACTGTAACTTCTTAATCAAATTTGTTTACTTTTTAGAAAAAATAAAAGATAAAGGGACTAATTTTTCAATCAAGGTGGATAATGTTTTTTGAGATTAAAAAACTTAGTTCTTGTTTGGTTATACAGATTGAGATGAGATGAGATAAAGTTAAATAAAATATTGTTATAATATAATTTTTATCTTAAAATTTGAAAAAATTAAATTATTTATTATATTTTGTATGAAAATTTAAAAAAATTTTAAAATAATTATATAAAAAGAGATCAATTGATTTGCCAGGCCTGATTTTGAAGTGTCAAGGGACGAAGAGAGAGTGCTAAAGCTGTGTTTGGGTAGTCCTCTAATAAAGATGCTTCTGTGGTAGATCTACAGGTTTGTTCTCATGATTCTCACAAGTGAAATGTCATTTTCAATAGAGATATTCATGATTGAGAATTACTCATTGTTTCATATTTTTTTCAGATTGATATATTCTATGGGAAACACTACGGCACATAGGGATAAGACAATAGTAGAGGTCTAATGGCAGCAAGAAGTGCACAGTCAGGACGTACTACAAAATATTGACATCACAAGCTAATGTTTATTTCCCTTGGAAGAATATTTGGACGTCTTGTGTGCCTTCTAAAGTGGTTTTCTTCATATGGACTGCTATTTTTGGAAAGATTTTGACCACGTACAACTTGAAGAAGAAGAAGGGGTGCATTATGATGGATTGATACTGTATGTGCAAAAAGAATGCAGAATTAGTAGATCACCTATTATTGCATTGTGAGGTAGGGGTGCTACCCGCCCCTTACGGGGCGGGGGCACCCATTCCCTACACCTCGCCCTGCATGGGGCGAGGGGTGGGGTTTTCACCCCCACCCTCGGGATGAAGGGCAGGGTGCGGGGTGGATTCCAATCCGCTCTGCCTCCTTCTACTTAAAAAAAAATACTATATTTTATTTGATTTAAAAATTATTTCCAAGTGCAAAAGTAATTAAAAATACATTTTTAAACCTAAATTATAAATTTAAATTTTGTAAATATGACTATAATTTAAAATTTATGTAATTTTTAAATTTGCTAGTGCATATTTTATGTAAATTATAGTATATTAATTTTTAAACTATGTGATTTTTAAATTTGCCAATCCATATTTTGTGAACAAGTCTAATAAATTGTAATATATATTTATATATACACAATTTGTAAAATATAAATATATATTTATGTTTATATATATATATGTATATAATGTATATATATAAATGTAAGCGGGGGCGGAGTAGGGCGGGGTTGGGCCCTCCCTGCCACCCGCCCTGTCATGCGGAGGCGGAGCGGAAGCAGGGTAGGGCCTCGCTGCCCACCCCTATTGTGAGGTGACAAGAGTGCTGTGGGATAAGATCTTTATAAGAGTCCACGTCGCTTGGGTAATGCCATTGAGGGTGGTGGATTTATTGGTCTGTTGGAATGAGATTCAAGGTTGTCCACAAGTGGCAACAATGTGGAAGATGATTTCGCTGTGCATCATGTGGTGTATTTGGTCAAAAAGGAATAAACAGTGTTTTGAAGATAGGGAGCATATAATGGTAGAACTTCAAAATTTTTTTATACACACTTTAATGCTTTGGTTTTTAGCCATTATGTTTAATGGAAGCAATGTCCATGGCTTCTTGTCCTTAATCAATCGATCTTAATATGTATTTAGGTGTTTTTTTGTATACCTCATGTGCACACGAGTTATACTTATTTCATTTGTGTCAATAAAATTTACTTTTATTTATTAAAAAAATCACTTCACTACTATTTAATATTTTATCATTACTTTTCACTATTATTTAATATTTTATTATTATTTTTATTAATTTTTTATTATTATTTATATATTATTTAAGATCACCTCATTATCTAAACATAGTCTAAATTATAATGTTTGCAGTAGTGTACGACTCGTCGTGGAAATACTTTAATTTCTTGTAATTTGTTAAAAGAAATGAACTAAAAATGATGAAGATTCTTTTTTTCCGCAAAAAGGTCTTCTTCTACCGCAGCCTCCCCCTACCACAAGCCTCAGCTTCTTTTTATCCAAAAAAAAAAAAAAAAGCCTCAGCTTCTTCTATTATTGTTAAATCAAAAGTATAACTAGTCTTTCCTACTAAATCAGAATTTCAACGTCTCACAAAACCTCAACAAATAATCATTAATATCTTTTTTGAAGTGAATATTTCATTAATAATATTCTAAAATTCATTAAGAGCCTTTTTTTAATCTAAATAACATAACAATTCATTGATGATGCCCACATTGGACCGCAAAAGTAGTTTTATAACGATTTTTTTCATTATTTTGTACTTGACATGACAATAAGTCTCTTTTATTATATAAACATGACAATAAGTCTCTTTTATTCAGAATTGGATAATTATTGTAATACTTTGTTTAGTGTTTCCAATTAATCATTAATCAAGGGACTCCCCATTTTAATTTTTTTTAATATAAAGGGCCGCACACTTCCATGGTGACTTCTTTTTTCAAATTAATTTTTTTTGCCAATAAATCATTATTTCTCTTTTGACTAAATTTTAATAATTCATTATTCATTTACATAGATCTAGATTTTGTAGAAATATTCTTTTTTGAGAATTCCTTCTCTTGAGTTAATTTAACTATACGAGATTTTCTATTCCAAAAGGCATATGGTAAGGTTGTGTTTGGATGTTGAAGTGAGTTGAGTTAAGTTGAAATGATAAAATATTGTTAGAATATTATTTTTTAATATTATTATTATTTTAGGATTTGAAAAAGTTGAATTGTTTATTATATTTTATATTGAGATTTGAAAAAGTTGTAATGATGAATTGAGATGAGTTTGGTAACCAAACTCACCCTAAAAGCCAAATTAGAATAGATTCCATTTTCCATTATTATATAAAGATTAGTAATTGTGTATTTTAATTCTTGCTTGAGAGAGTTCGATTGTTTTTCTTTTAGGTTAGTTTTATGTTTTGTTAAATAACTAATTTCTTTACCTAGTAAAATGTCCTTTTAATGACTTATTTCTTTTGAAAAGGTAGAAATAAAAATTTAAACTGAATTTCTTGTCATAACATGTTAGTAGTAATTCCTTAGTCCATTCTAGAAAAATGATATAATAAAGCAAGAAAATGATTTCATAGAATAACTTTTGTTTTAACATTTTTAATCAAATTAAATGCAATCTTAAAACAAATTTCACTATTACAAATATGGCCGTTTGATAATGTTTGCTTGTATTTGGTTATGAACTTCGGTAGAGCAGTATTGGTCTCACCAGCCATTTAATTGACCTATAATATGAGCAATTTGATGATTTAGTTTTTCATTTCCTTTATATATATTAACAACCATAATCATTTTTCAATTTAATGTCTCATATTCAGCTAATTTAGTAATATTCCATTTATATATTTGGTAAAAACACAAATCATACTATATGTTCTCATTTTTCAAAATGTATATCTAATGTTGTAGGTTGTAGATACCAATTTTGAGTAATGGGGACATGATGTTTAAATTTTCGATCAAAACAATTAGTTACTTGATCTCCTCTAATTTTATTAATATACAAATTATTTAACTGATTTTCAATTTTACTAATTTCAGAATTTGCTAATAGAGGTGGAGTATCTAATTTATTTAAGACATTAATTCGTGGCAGCTATTAGTAAGATTTAATTTTTCTAGCTTGTTAGAGATTTGTTCTAACATATAATTCTTATTTTTAGAAAAAAAAATTATTTTTAAATGAGATGGAGTAATAGGAGAGATTTGAGTAAAAAATCATTTCTAATTGTTTATCCATAATTTATAAATATAAATTAATATAATTATTTTATTGAATAATATTATTTAAAGTTTTACTATCAATAATTAAATTATATTTTTTTAATTGGCAAAGTTATAAGTTCAGTACCTCTCGTTTGTATTCGTAATCCATTTCAATTCACTTCAACTCATCTCATATCATCATTACAACTTTCTCAAATTTTTACATAAAATATAATAAACAATTCAACTTTTTCAAAATAACTTTTCTAAATTTTCACACAAAATATAATAAATAATTCAATTTTTATCTTATCTATACTCAATAAATCATTTAGGCCTCATTTATTTTTAGAGATGAGATAAAATTAGATAAAATTTTTTAAAATATATGTGAATAATATTAAGATATATTGAATATAGATAAGATAAGATAAAATTATGTTTATTTATAGAGATGAGATGAGATTAGTTTAACATTTTTTTGTAAATATTTATAATTGTAGAATTCACAACTAATAATATTATTTTATTAGACACCCTGCTTGCTGAAAACGAATTCAAGCCCGCACATGAACAGTGAACTGCGGTTAGAGCTAGCTTTTCGGCGTTTTCCTGGGTAGTTAGCCAGCGTTTTCATGTAATTTTTTTTTCCTGTTTTTGTTTCATGCTTCCTCTATTAAAAACCATGTGTAATTATTTTTTCTTTTTATCAAATATTTTGCTGAATCATTAGAAAATATTTGTTAGGAAAAAAAAACACCATAATCTCATTTAAAAAATATTATGCTAAAATATTTTCTATCTATAATCCTTTTATCAAATATTTTATAGAGTCATTCCTAATATTTTATAATGATTTTTACTACTCATTATTATTATAGCAGACACTCGTTAAAAAATATATTTATATATATATATATTAAAATAAATGTGATGTAGGGATGATAAATAATTCTTTTTAATATTTATAATTATTCGTGTGAGATTTGCTATACATAAATTAATGTGTTAATATACCCATTATCGTCAAACCTATTTTAATTTTTTTAAAAAATTAAAAATACCAATCATTAGGCAGAAGCGGTTTTTTTTTTCCCTACTCCCTTCATTTATTAGAGACAAGTTATTATATCCTACTTTTTATCAAAAAAGTTGCAACCCAATAGAAATCCTCTTCAAAAATATTAAACACAATCTGATTTAAGAAATAGATTCCTAAAATCCAACAAGTAAAAATAATCAAATCCAATAACGTAATTCATCTACCATTTCTCATTAATAAATAATTGGTCCAACAAGACGAAATATCAGTATTAATTACACGCATAATTCTTAAATAACACCATCAATGGCCACCCTTTGCTTCCCACATAGAAGTGACAGTCTCATCTCTAATCACAGTTATATTGTTTTAGGCTTCAGTCGACAAGTCTACATTACCAGATGAGGATGCCCCGTCACCAGCCGCAGACTCAATAACTAGTAGATGCATTGTACTCCATGTCTGAAATATCCAGTCATTGGGGGTGACCGTTCTAATAAAGTTGTGCAGCACACAACACGCTATAATAATAAGTCATTGCCGTTCAACCAAATATGGAGGCATGTTGGAGAGGATGGTGAATCGTTCTTTTATAATACCAAATGTTCGTTCTACACTATTACGAACTGTTGAGTGACGGTAATTGAAGTAATCTTTATACTCATGAAAACCTCTCTGGTTGTGATGATCACTCTGGTGATAACGTTCTCTTGGATAGGGCAGCAATCCCATAGTGCATGGATAAGCTGAATCCACAAAATAATACTAATCTGAGAGTCCATTTATTTTCAAAGCACAAACTTCAATTAATATAATGGCAAAAAAATGAAAGTTTCAACTTAAAAATATTCGATAAAATTAATAATAATAAAAAAAATTTACCCTCTGGTGGCCATGGAAAACGGGCTTGTGGATCACTAGTAGCATGGTGGAACACACGTGCATCATGAGCGGATCCCTCACAGCCAGTGTAAACAAATATAAACTTTATAACGAAGTCAACTATTGCCAGCATATTCTAGGCAACTCGACCTAACCTATTTCGATATGCCTCGCATAACTCAGTTGGGACGATAACTGGTATCATCGTACCATCCATCGCACCAATGCATCCCTATCAAGTCATAAATAAATCTGTCAATAAACACAACCAACTAAGAAATGATGTGATTGTTACATTGTATGTTGTAAAAAAGGTTTGAATTTTATTTGTTATCTTAAACCATGATGGTTGCTTGAAATATAAGGGTGCACGCTGTCCCTAGGAGTTGGCATAATCAAATGTCTCCCAACCTCACATAATGCATTAATCACATTTCTCACGTTTTTATTGATTGTTTGTGTCGAATGTTGAAACATGTTCCCAACAATTTGCTAGCCTTCTACGTGGCCCACAAGAAGGCAAAACTTACCCACAGCTTCCTCCACTGTCACTTCTCTTCTAGAATCACGTACCAAGTGATTGTTACGTAACAATGCGCATAAACATCGGAATGTAGGTACCTCCATACAAAACATAATCTTGCAGTTATCTGGATGGCATTTAAAATTCCTAAAATATATTGATGCCCTCAGAGGCCTATATTATGTTGTGGCCTTGGGTGATTCATTCTCTGTCTGCGGGACAGTATCCTAATAGCGTTCATGATATCCATAGGCTCCATCGGATCATCACTATCACTCCCTTCAGTCCAAGAATTGTTATCATCCATTCTCTAATATAAGATGTTAAACTATGCTAAAAACTCAAGACAAGTTGAGGAATAGACCAACAAGAGGGATCTATAGTACTGGCAAGTAGTTTTCATTCTAGAGAAGAAAAAGCAATCTCAATATATGCAGAGAATCATGCAAAGCTTTGAGATTCTTGACCATATCTAGTATCTTTCATTTCCAAGCAAATGGAACCGGCATCACTTATTTCAGCAAAAATTATTTGATATATCACTTCAAATATACTTATAAATTCTTATGAATATATATATTTTATATATATATATATATTATATATATCAGTGCAGCAAAGTAATGTGAGAATATTGGTTGGTCTCATTCATTCAGATTAACATCATGGTCAAATTTCTTTTCACGAGCAACTGTCAACTACTCATCTGCAAGTTTGGTGATTGTTTTGTCTGCATCCAACTTTGAAAGAGCTAAGCATCTAACCCCATGACCAAATTATATATGATCATTCTTTTATGACATCTTGACCATATCAAAATACATAGAGCAGATCGATCAATTTGACAAAATATTTTTAGAGCAATCTTTTCATCAGGATATCATGCATGTGGTTAGGTTGGACCCCATTAATTAATACTGGTCTCCATTCACTTCTCCATAATCATTAATCACTTTAATTTTATATATATCAAATTAAACTGGCAAGGAAATCTACTAGACTGTCTCACAGCTTGTAGGGTAGGGACCATATATATATATATATATATATATATATAAAAGTCATCCAGTTTTAGGTTAATATACATCTTATTCATACTTGTTGTAGTATAAATTACTGTAAATTGATAATCAAGTTTGTAGTCTTATTGCAACCATGTTTGGCTTGATTTGGAAGGTAATCCTATTTCTCTGAAACATGAAGTTGCCTTTTGATTCAATTGTAATGGGGATGAGAATTAGATGTATAGGTGTGGTCCTGTAGGTATAGGTAGCACATGCCATGAAGACATGGCATACTGCTCAAGCACCAAAATAAAGTAATAGTAAGATTCATGGAGTAGGCATGCAGGCATTGTCCTATGATAATAAACAAATGATTCATCCACAAATAATGTCCTAGATTTTGAAAATTATGGGAGTTTGGTATGTTAACTTACGCATATCAGATCATCTGTTTCAATACCATGGTTTCCATAGTGACAAAAATGGGTGCAGTTAGTCAATCAAGAGCTGTGAAAATATTGATGATTGTGAGTAAGCCATACCAAGAAAATGTGAAAAGTAATGTCTATCTCTTGTAAGCGGCAAATGCCATACTAGTGAATCAGGTGGTCTTCATTTTGGATTATTTTGTCAATACCTGAGGCATAGATTTTTTTCTATGTGGTGTTGTGATGTTTCAATGAAGGGAGGCAAGTGGAGAGGTAAGAAGTATGAGAGAAACCAATAGGAAATACAAAAGTCAATTCTGAAGAAAACAAACAGAATAAAGTTAAAACGAGGCCCAAGGTTGAACTCTTTTCAAGCTTGCAGGATTTTCTTTGTTGAACTATTTTTTTGACTTTATTTAAAAAACAATATCATTGCATAGGTCTCGTTGGCATCAGATGCAACTTTAGCTAGTTAGTGTGCCCCTATTATCATTGTTTAACATATATGGATGAATGAGAAACATTGTAACTTTATAACTTTTTTTATAAAGTTCAGGGCTCAAACCAAGAAATAAGCAGCAGGGTTTGATTTGAAACATGGTTTGATTTTAAACAACTCTCAAACTATTGGGGGAGAATTTGCCCAAAAAATATTCTTGTTGGTTCAAAAACCAAGACATGGAACTGCAAGAATTATCAATTTTGAAAACAATGATTCACGAGTTTGAAATTCTTAAGCAGGAAATAGGGGTTAGGGGAAGAAAATATGGAATATATTTCATCACAATAAGCAATTTATTCCTCAACAACTTCTTACAACTAATGAGATACTAGCACACGCATTTTTGTCAATAATTGTCAACACAATCAAAAGAACAATACCCCCATATAAGCTTAACACAGAAAATCAAGACATTGCACTTTCAATTTCAGCATTCAAAATCAAACTATGGACAAGCAGTAGCATCGACATCACAAAATAATCAGCAGCTCCAACAGCCAGTTTGAAAACACACTAAACTAGAACGTAAGGTAATATTTAATTGTGGTAGGTCCTACCACATAATGAACCAGCATTATTTTAAATTAAACACGATACGGATGTTAAAATATTTAACATCAGAACTGTTTGCTTTCTCCTTCTATCCATTCTTTCAAGTAAATATCAAAGGGTTGATACAATAAACAACAGAAACAGAGCATTTTGGAGAAGAAGAATAACCTTATTGCTGCAACCTCTACCTTTGATGGAATTTTATGCCTTTGAGAAATGTTGATCACGTTCAAAACCTACAGCTGCCCGTTGGGCAGAGCACCAGAAAAGTAAGACACTAAAATGTAGATGTGATACAAGACAAGTTGTCACTATCTATTTCAGAAATCAATTCAAGAGGCATGAAATATGTGATATAAACAAACTCTAATAACATTAACAAGTACATTCATAATTTTGTTGATCTACCCAACACATAACACAATACTATTAATATAAAAAGATGGTTTTCGCAACATCACAACTGGATTGAAATAATAAAAGTTGACAAGTCTTCCAAAAATGTCCATGAAACTAACAAATGTTAATAACAACAAAGGACACATAAAAAATCAAATTACATAACGCCAATGAAAAATTACAACTTAGCAATGCAACTAATCAAACTCAAATGCACAAGCTAGTCACTAATCAACTATGCATAGCCCACGCTCGCCTATGGACATCATCCATTACCAAAAATCCTCGTTGTGCCAGGGGATTCATTAACCGATCAAACGCATGGGAGAAAATATCGTCAGGCAGTGGGGGCTGAAGTGCCAGTAACAAGGCCACACAGTGTGAAAAAGAATCGAAATCGTCATCACTATCCATGCAATGTGTGGATCCTCTACTACGCTTTTCCCCTCTGCCCTCATAACACTTTCGGCGTGCCTCATAGGAACGCGTGATTGTTGTAATCATGTTTGATATCTCCTCCTCGTGCTGGTTGCTTTGCCCTCCCTTCTAACGCCGTCGGGACGAGCGAGTCAATGGTGTCCCCATGTCCATGGAAAACTGCAACAGGCCATCAAAGACAAATTCCGACCTGCTTGGGTGCCAAGTGCCGGGCACCAATACCGCATCTCAGCATCAAGACGCTCCTCCTAGTCCGAAGATGGTGGTGGTTGGGTGGATGTGTGATGGAGTGTGCCTGTGGCAACAGTAGCACCAAAAATGGTACAGAGGTCTGCATATCGTGGGCAACCCGATGTACGAAATTTATTTACTTGTGGCTTGGCCTAGACAAGGATTAAGGCGAGAAAAAGTAATAATTAATAAAGAGATTATTGTATAATATGAAAATATGGCGTGGTTAGCGATTCGTTTCCCTAATGGCATTTGCCCAGTGTTCGTCGCTCCCTAGAACTGTTTTGGTATCGGGGTCCCATCCCATACCAATTTGGTGCATGAAGTCCGTGAAAAGTCATTGCATCATCTTAAGCTGATGTATTTTCCCTTGATTTGGCTCGCACTGTACGTCCGTACACCCACAGTCGTAAGACGCGTAGCATAGGAAGCATGGTCCCTAGAAGTGATCTTCCCAGCCCTCAGTGCACCATTAAGGGCGTCAGCTAACATCATGTCAATGAAGACGTCCTCCATTCCATCTGCCCAAATCATCGGATCAACGTGTAAAATGTCGGAATCGAGGTCCATGTGAAAATGCTAATAATATAATATGAAATCCAAAAACGTTTATATCATACGTGGCTAAATAAATGATAAATGAAATCCAAACTGTTGTTTTTAGGAGTGGGCCATCCCCATCGAGGGTGAAATAGTCGATAGGAGCATAGGTAGTAACGCTAACAAATGAAAAATATTTTTAAAAACAGTTTGTTGACAACAGGGAATCCAAAAAAATGTGTGTAGTCATGAAGCTCACGTGATCACATTCCAGTATGAAATTAATTACCCACATAATCAATGAAGATGTTCTATACAACATTTTTCTGGGCAGAGGCTTACTAATTATTAGCAAGCATGAATGACACAAACTGCATATATGCAGGACATGCAATTGTTTTGTAGAACCGCATGTGGGCGGTTGAAATTGCAAGGAAGTGAAGGACTGAATTTGAAATTAACTAAGCAATCGTTGTCCACTGCTTCATAATTCATACTAATTTTTGTGACCGACAATAACTTAGGCCATCACCACTAACATCTAATATATTTCTCTTTGCCCACGGCCACCATAGATTATAAATGTTTGAAAAAAAAAACAACCAACCATTTCGCTTGGTGATATATATATATATATATATATATAAGCTTATGCTTCATAATTTCTATACATAATTATTTTCTCTGGAAAGGAATGCATGCAACCAAACTAATTTCTTTCTCTCAAGACATTAATGTAAATGGTTTGTTGTAAAAATATGATATTGACTTTTAATTTATTTCTCTGTCCTTTGAGCCCAAAGGCCTAGAACTTTCATTCTATTACAAGTTATGATCAAGACAAATATATATATGCACTCGGGATGTAGCAGGGAAAGCAACAAATTTGTATACATTGATATTGTACTTTTCTAATAATAGCCATTTGGACAACCTTTAAACCAATTATGGCAATCTAATCTAATTATCATTAAGCAGCAATAGCAACGGTTCAGATAAAATCTTCCCACAGTTCTGCAAGTTCAAAGTTCATGATTTATAAATCTTAGGTAGGATATTGCTGCAAGAAATGGAACTGATATATATATATATATATATTTATAATATAATTTCCAATGGAGTAGGCATGGGAATATGTCATGGGAATTTATTTGGGAATTTGGAGTAACTTATGTGTAAAAATATTACTTGTTAGGTGTATAGATTTTGAAAGTCTCTTTTCTTGTCCAACACTATATTCGTAAATGGTGATCTTCCCTAACTTTTCTATCTATTTTGCTATTTGGTGGTCATCCAAGTATTTCAATGCAAATATTAAACACAACCCGATTGATATTAGGTTTTTTATCTGCCCATCAGGATTTGCTCAGTTTCATGTTCTACCATTTTAACTTCAAACACACAAGAGAGTCCATTCAAACCCAAAACAGTCAACAACCATTAATTGATCCACAACCACAAACAAATCAGTCCTAATGCATTAATCACCAACAATAAACAAGATATTTGCACAAATTATTAATATAAAAAAAAAACAAATATTAGAGGGTACCATGGACTATCTGGTATGACCTTGTTCTCGAATCCGTGGTGCCCGTCGAATCAGTGAGGGAGCATTTATGACAGTCATTTTTTAGAGATAAACGACGGTTGCAGGACCTAACCGTGGTGGATGAGTGGGGGGTTTTCGCAGCTTTTAGCATCTCCTATATGTAGGGTGCTTGGAGCAATGAAAGGGGAGAAGAGGACTTGGGCAGCAATCGGTTGAGTGATGGATATAGGAACATGGGAGATTCGCAAGACAAGAACCACAGAGGTTCCACACAGAGTTTGATTTTTCTTGGAGATGAGATTTTTCTCGGGATGCCGTTTGGAAGGCTATCTCAATGGAGATGATTATAGATTGCAGCCGAGGGATGCAAGCGAAAGAATTCTGAACGAGAGAGATGGGATCGAAATCTTGTGAGATGGGATGGCCTAGTGGAAGAAGATTCGCACAGATTGAAGTTCGAAATGGTGCTTACGGGAGATAGGAGACAGACACTGCGAGATTCGCACGGTGCACTGATGGAAAACAATCAACAGTGTTGAGTAAAGGGAGAGAACGACTGAGATGAAAACCTCGGGGTAAAATTGTGTTTGTTTTCGGGAAACTATCTAACCGTACGAAAACTGTTTTTAAGGTTTTGAAAGTTTTGGATTTATCTCTGAAAACAAATGAGCCCTTAAATGACTATCTAAATTGTTGCATAATAATTTCAAATGCCAAACTGGATATTTATTTTTTAGAACATAATTCTAAGAGTGGAACTAGTTGGTTGGAACTCATATCAAACTTTGTCTAATCATTCCTAGGTAGTTCTATCCACCAATAAGGTCTTGTTTTGGGAGTGCGATAAGATGATACGAGAATTTTATAAATAATAGTGAAATAGTTGTGAGATAGTTTGAGTTGAGTATTTTTTAGGTTTTTGGAAAAGATAGAGAACAAGTTGAATAAAAAATATTATAAAGTTAAAATATTATAATAATATAGTTTTATAATATTATTTTTGTTTGGGAATTTGAAAAAGTTGAAATTATTTTTTATTTGAAATTATAATAAATCCTTCCTTGCACCTACCCAATATGTCATGTGACTAACAAGAGTGGGTTTGTACATCTATGTGTTGGCAAACAAAGAACGAGGAGGTCCACTGTTATATTACTCCATGACTCACAAAAAGGAGGACCCATGAGTCTGGAGAAATATTGCAGCAGACTTTGATGTTCATCTCACAAAAATCATCTTGATTATCTTTTGAGCAATTGAAGAAATTATGTGCCATGATCAATAGCTACACTCAGTGTATACTATTTTGTGGTTATTCTGTAGAGGAAAAAGGTTGTTTCCCGTCATTCCATATATGGTATATAGGACTGCAAAGGAATAGAGTCGAGTCAAATTTAAACAAGGGTGTTCGAATTCGATTAGCATGTTTGCTAGTTCGAACTCATATAAAACTCAAAACATCCTTGTTCGAATTCAGCTTGCTAACTTTTAATGTTATTCAAATTCAACTTGCGCTTGACTAAAAATAAATGAACAAGCCGAATTCGAATAGCTTGTACTCGAATTTGATTTGTTATTTTTGAAAAACTTAATTCTTAATGGTTGATTACTATAAAATAATTTAAATTTTACAAAAAAATTTAACCATTTAACTATTCAACCAAATAGTTTAGATTAAAAGATTCTTATGATATAATTTTCTATAAAATAAATAAACTAATAGTTATAAATTAAAAAATGAATCCATAATATAAATGCAGTAAATAGACCATTTAATATAGATAGATAGCCTAATAAGTCAAAAGTTTTAGTTGTATAATATTTAATTATTAAATATATGAATATATTACATCATACATTGCTAGAAATTATATTTGTAAGTGTATTAGAAGTACATGATATAATTATTAAGTACCTAATTATAATATATAAGTTATGGTATATATATTGCACTATAAAATATAATAATATGCAACTATAAGTAAAAGTTCTAAATTATAATGTGTGTTATCATTTATCTAGTATAATGCAAATCATATTGTGACATATAAGGTTAATGATATGATCCATTTATTAAAAAGAAATACTACCAACTTACAATATGATATATATTATTTATAAGAATTATACTTAATCAATTAAAATTAATTTGGTAATTATTTCAAGTAAATGCACATTCATTCGTTTATTTATAACTATGTCGATAGGCTATAATGAGTATAATCTATAAAACAATTAAAAAAATGATATATAACAGTAATGATATATTACATAATTAATTAAAATTTTAAAATATCTTGTATTGCAAACGTAAAAGAGCTTAATATGTCATATTAATTGGAATAAAATACACAACTAAATATAAATAAATAATTAACGAGCTTTGTTCACTTTAATTAAGTCGAATCGAATAGAGTTTATACGACTTTTTCTCATTTAATATTTGAATCAATATTAATGCTTACAAACATCTTTTATTAAATAAATCGAGTCTAAATTGAATATATTCAAGCCAAACTCGAGCCTCTATGTTCATTTACGATCTTAGTGGTACCTTATCCTCTTATATAAGAGTACTCACATCTGACCAAGACTCGAAAAAACAGTTTGATTCAGGCTGAATCAACCAATTCAAAATTGAATAAGTCATAAATCAAACTAATTTTTGTGAACTTTTTGAATCGTTCACTCAACTGCTCCAATCGGTTGGTTGAGGCCGATTTTAGATTGATTTGAGCCAATTCGATTAAAAACTATATTTATTTTTAAGTGGTCTAACAACTGACTTTTTTTAATTTCTTTTACAAAATATGATAGAACTAAATATATATTAACTTTCTCATCATTATATTCAATAAGAATTGCATAAAATCAAAAGCTAAAACATGTAGGTTTTTATTTTCTTTAGTTGAACAAAAACATTAGGAGATGAGTATGTTGTATTAAGTTTGTGGTTATGCATAAAATACTATACTTATCATGTGCTCACAACTTAATAATTTTTATCTTTTTTATTTAAATAAAAATATTTAAGATAAAAAATGTCAACAATTAAAATTAAATACATATATTATATATTCATTGAAATGATTAAGATCCTTATCATATTTGTATTCAAATTCATCAATGAATTTATTTCGGCCGAATTTCGATCTTTCGGCAAGAATGACGTTTTAGTCCAAAATAAGAATAAAAGGCATTTTCATGAATGTTTTCAAAGAGGCTTGCTAGGTACAAGCGGTTTGGCGCACCAACTCTCACATAGCTTTTTTTATTAAAAAAAAATAAAAGAAAAAAAAATTTGAGAGAAGAAGAAAGTTCTCTGTCTCATGAAAATCATTTTCGTCTTCAATTCGCACTGTTTCATTAAACGGATGCCTTACATTTAATATCGGTGTGCGGTTTGGTGCGTGAAATCTCTTGCAAGAAGGCTTTTCCTTTTTCAAATAGTAAGGGATTTTCTGGTATTTTTCCCAACCCCCCTTTTCCCCTTCCCTGCATAATCCCTAAAACTTCAAGCACTGAATATCGAAGTTTCGAACCTCGCCGGAAATACAGAAAGACACGTGATCAACGTAGTCCCTACCGACCACCATAAAGCAATAACAGTAAGAGCTCTCATATTTCCATCGAAATATGTTTACATCTTTCTTATCCACGATCCAGACCATAGGCTCTATCACCTAGATATCGAACAACTTGACGTCGCTCCAATGCTCCATGCCCAACGGCCAAGGTCCACTTCATCAGTAGCAACTAGTGTTGCTTCGCCACAGGTCGACGCTAGACATCCACCTTCACATTGCATGACCCGCTTCATGCCGTAAATATTTTTTTCTCATAAGAAAATCAATTTCTAGCTAGATCTAAAATGTAGATGAAAAATGGAACTAATGGAAGCTTTTAGCATTTGCAAATCCTATAGCTGATACTTATTTGATCTTTATTTGATCTTTATTTCTTCTTCTTTGTTTTGTCCACTTATTTTTCTAAAGTTTCACCAAATATATTTCATCTTTCCCATTTCGTTGAAAAAGTAGAATTCATAACTCCATGGCTGTATTTGAAATGAAGGGTAAAAGGTGAAAGGTGTGGTCCAATCATCTCATGGGCAGTTATGGACTCATGGCTATATTTGTAGTTGTGTGCTTTCTTCACAGTACATGTGTTAACGCCCAGGACGAAAGGAAAGAAAGATCAATTCCAGGGATACGCTGAGGTGGGTTGAGCCTCGATCGATATTGTTTAGAGCCCCTGATAGTGATCCGGTACAGCTGTATGGTGTCGGTGCATACATTCATGGCAGTGAACAATATTTAAATGCAGAGAAAATAAGAATAGATGAACACATAGATTTACGTAGTTCGGCACTAGGCCTACGTCCACGTGGGTTTAGGGAGGGGAGATTCTACTATAATATGTTTGTTTACAGTCTCTTATAGCCTTTCATTTCTCTTTGTACAATGGGAGTTGTAGATCTACTGCCTAGAGAAGAGGTTCTCTCTAGAGCTCTCTGTTCTGAGGTTGAAGAAGAAGTCGAAACCCAAAGAAAAAGTCGGAAGCAGCCCCTTCAAACCGCAGGCTCCCTGTCTCTTTTATTTGACCCTCTGCTTGTGTGCCCCTCGATAGTGGCGAGGGATGTTTGCTTGGCGTGTCTGACCCTCTCTCTCTTTCCTAGTTTCTTCTGAGACCTCTCTATCTCCTGACACCCTCACCCCTTAGTCCCTTCTTGTCCTCCCTCCCTCTCACTCATTTGTCTTCTAGTGATGGCCACCTTTGATGGGTTGGGTCTTAAGAACCATTTTGGGTCTGGTGTATTTTACCCCTTCATAATTGCCCACGATTCTTAAGGACAATGTAAGAAGGCCTTGAGAAGGTTCAAAGGTAAAATATGTAATTGACCTGATCCTCCTCCGTCCGTAGAGAAATAAATTCTGTGAGCTGGCCCTGGTCATCCGTTCCTCTTGCGTTAAGTAGTAAAAACTTTCAAGGAAGGGATTAGGCAGGAGATAGGCTCGATCACGTGGAGTGTGAGCGTAAAGCTTGTCTTGGCGAGGTAGGCGGGAGGTAAGCTTGACCGCATGGAGTGCGAGCGTAAAGCAAGTCTTGGCAAGATAAACGGGAGGTTAGGCTCGACCGCATGGAGACATGTAGGGCATGTGCACGTAGCTCGGCTATGACGAAAGATAGGCTCGACTGCATGGAGCAGCATAAAATGCGAGCATGTAGCTCGGTTATGGCGGGAGATAGAGATAGGCTCGACTGCATGGAGCATGTATGAAAGTAGGTCGGGCAGTCAAGTGACTTGCCTGCCTATTCGGACACCTGGGAGGTTGAGTGGTCCCTTACCTTTCCCACATGTTGACCTTTTATAAAAACAATAGTCGGTCAAGCAGCTTGTAAGACTGGACGCACCCTAAGTCTTATCGAAAGGCATACGTTCCTCCAGCGTCTTTGTTTTCGATGATGTTGGTGAATTTTCTTTTTCAGATGCGAATTGTTGTTAATGTTAGAGTATATTTATTGTAAGCCGCGCAAAGTGGTCAAGGAGCCCATCGACCCTCTGGGTCCACTTCAGTCAGTTGTGGAGTTCGGAGGCACATTAACTCCAAAGGCTCATTCCTGAAGGTAACCTACTGGCAGCGATTATGACACGAGTGTGAACACCTAGCATTTGCTTGTGGAGATGTTGTCTCAGAAGTAATGTTGGGCAGTCGAAAGGTTGAACCCACACTTCGCTGTGAGGCAGGTCGGGCCGTCTTAAGGCTGGATTTGCCTATTGACCCTCACGAGAAGGTAAGTAGAAGATTTCCAACCGCGCTATACTGTCTCAAAATTAATGTTGTACATTCGAAATACTAAACCCGCACTTTGCCTTGAGGTAGGCCGGGCCACCCAAAGGCTGGACCTGCCAATTGACCCTCATGGGAAGGTAAGTAGAAGATGTTGTAAAAGTCAAACCTGTTAGTACAAATATTTCTCAATCACAAGTGCGAAATTTACAAACCTAAGCTATCTTATTAGGGCGCGGGGAAGGTATGTGGTGTTACTCGTTTAGCGTTCTGTTGCTGGAGACAACGTTATGTTGCTGGAGATTTCGTTGGTGGGGATTTCGTTGATGAAGATTTAGTTGATGGAAGTTTCATTGATGAAGATTCCATTGATGGAGATTCTGTTGGTGGAGATTCTGTCTTCTAGACCTCGAGTAGCTGAAGGTTGACCTGCACTCCTCCGTGAGAGGGATAGAGTAGTCGTAGCCATTACACTCTTCCCTTTTGCCTAGCGGGGAGGTAAGTTGCTGATGGAGATTCTATTAGTGGAGATTCTGTTAGTGAAGATTCTGTTGATGGAGATTCCGTTAGTGGAGTTTCTGTCTTCGGATAGCCGAAGGCTAACCCGCACTCCTCCGCAAGAGGGAAAGAGCAGCCTTAGGCATTACACTTTTCCCTTTCACCTCGTAGGGAGGTAAGTTGCTGATGGAGATTCCGTTGGTGGAGATTCTGTCTTCAGGTAGCCGAAGGCTGACCCACACTCTTCCGCGAGAGGGATAGAGCAGCCTTAAGCATTTCACTCTTCCCTCTGGCCTCACAGGGAGTAAGTTATTGATGGAGATTCTGTTGGTGGAGATTTTGTCTTTTGGCAGCCAAAGGCTAACCCACACTCCTCCGCGAAAGGGATAGAGCAGTCTTAGACATTACACTAATCCCTTTCACTTAGTAGGGAGGTAAGTTTCTGATGGAGATTCCATTGGTGGAGATTCTATATTCGGGTAGTCGAAACTGACCTGCACTCCTCTGCGAGAGGGATAGAGCAGCCTTAGGCATTACACTCATCCTTTCGCCTCGCGGGGAGGTAATTATTCGGACAACGATGTGGCTGATCCCCTTTTTACCATATTGTTGTTGCTTTCATTCCTTGATGTAGCCTTCTGGCGATCAAAGGTCCCGACCCTCACTCCATCAGGGAGAGGTCGGGATGCCTCAAGCCAACCCTCCTTTAGTCCCCCAAGGAGGTAACTTATTTGGATGTTCACTGGGCTGGTCCACTCTTCACTACAACGGTGGTCGGGGTAAGTATTCATGCAGCCCTGAGGAAGGACCCGCTCTCCTTCACAGGAGGCACAAGACTGCCTCTGGCTCGACTGCATAAGATGTGAGCGTGTAGCTCGGCTATGGCAGGAGATAGGCTTGACCGCATGGACGGCGTACGAAAGTTGGCTGGGCAATCAAGTGACTTGCCTGCCTAGTTGGACACTTAGGAGGCCGGGCGGTCCTTGACCTTTCCCGCCTGTTGACTTTTTATTAAAACGATAGTGGGTCGAGCAGCTTGTAATATTGGACGCATCCTAAGTCTTATCGAAAGGCGTACATTCCTCCAGCGTCTTTGTTTTCGATAATGTTGGTAAATTTTCCATTTATGATGCGAATTATTGTTAATGTTAGAGTATGTTTATTGTAACCCGCGCATTAAGGGTTAGGGAGCCCGTTGACCCTCTGGGTCCATTTCAGGCAGTTTTGGAGCTTGGAGGCACGTTAACTCCGAAGGCTCGTTCCCGAAGGTAACTTGCTGGTAGCGGTTATGGCATGAGTGCGAACGCTAGGCGTTTGCTGGTAGAGATGTTATCTCAGAAGTAATGTCGAGCAGGCGAAAAGCTGAACCCGCACTTCGCTGTGAGGCAGGCTAAGCCGCCTTAAGGCTAGACCAGCCTGTTGACCCTCACGGGAAGGTAAGTAGAAGATGTCAAATTGCACTATACTATCTCAAAAGTAATGTCGGACAGTCAAAAGACTGAACCCACACTTCGCCATGTGGAAGGCCGGGTTGCCTTAAGGCTGGACCCGCCTGTTGACCCTCACGGGAAGGTAAGTAGAAGATGCTGCAAAGTCAAACCTGTTAGTGCAAATATTTTCCAATTACAAGTGCAAAATTTGCAAACCTGAGCTATCTTATCGGGGTGCGGTGAAGGTCTGAGGCATTATCTGTTTGGAGTTCTGTTGCTGGAGATTCCATTGATGAAGATTCAGTTGATGGAAGTTCCCTTGATGAAGATTCCGTTGATGGAGATTCTGTTGCTGGAGATTCTATCTTCGGGTAGTCGAAGACTGACTCACACTCTTCCGCGAGAGGGATAGAGTAGCCTTAGGCATTACACTCTTCCCTTTTGCCTCGCGGGGAGGTAAATTGCTGATGGAGATTCTGTTGGTGGAGGTTCCTTTAGTGGAGATTCTGTCTTCGGGTAGCCGAAGGCTGACCCACACTCCTCCGCGAGAGGGATAAAGCAGCTTAAAGCATTACGCTCTTTCCTTTAGCCTCGCAGAGAGGTAAGTTGCTGATGAAGATTGCGTTGGTGGAGATTCTGTCTTTGGGTAGCCAAGGGCTAACTTGCACTCCTCCACGAGAGGGATAGAGCAGCTTTAGGCATTACACTCATCCCTTTCGCTTTGCGGGGAGGTAAGTTGCTGATGGAGATTCCTTTGGTGGAGATTCTGTCTTAGGGTAGCCGAAAGCTGACCCGCACTCCTCCACGAGAGGGATAGAGCAGCCTTAGACATTACACTCATCTCTTTCGCCTCAAGGGGAGGTAAGTTGCTGATAGAGATTACGTTGGTGGAGATTTCGTTGATGAATATTCAATTGATGGAAGTTCCCTTGATGGAGATTCTGTTGCTGAAAATTCTATCTTCGGGTAGCCGAAGACTGACCCACACTCTTCCGTGAGAGGGATAGAGTAGCCTTAGGCATTACACTGTTTCATTTCGCCTCGCGGGGAGGTAAATTGCTGATGGAGATTTTGTTGGTGGAGATTCCTTTAGTGGAGATTCTGTCTTCGGGTAGCCAAAGGCTGATCTGCACTCCTCTGCGAGAGGGATAGAGCAGCCTGAAGCATTATACTCTTCCCTTTAGCCTCGCAGAGAGGTAAGTTGCTGATGGCGATTGCGTTGGTGGAGATTCTGTCATTGGGTAGTCGAAGGCTAACCCGCACTCCATGAACGAAATCCTTTGAACTCACAATAAATTTGAAAACTCACCAAGAAAGCCAAAATCAAGTCAATGGATAGAAAACCTAGACTTGTTGAGAACTCGTTTCAAGAATCTAGATTATATTAAAATCTAGACCCATTGAAGAACCTGTCTCAAGAATCCAGATTACAAGGAGGAACGCCACAAAGGTTGTGATTTATCTTTGATAAGTTCAAAAGTTCAATCAAGAACAAGAGGAGATAAAACTCAACTCACAATGAATAAATTCATCAAATTTCATAAATTTTTTAACATGAGGCAACAAAGACTATTTAAAACAAAACCTAATCAAACCATAGCCAAAATAAAGCCCCTTTTATCCAAAATGCCTCTGGATGAAGAGTGTCGTGGCTACAGTAACGCTACAATAACCTTTTGAAACCCTAGTTCCTAAAAAGTAACTTTCCAAATAAGCCATTGGCCAAAATACAAGGTCTTCCCAAAAACCCTAGTTCATAAGAAATAATAATTTTCCCAACATGCCCTTGAATAGGTGCCTCCCTTAAGTTATTCTCATAATAAATCTAATTATTCTAAACTAATAAAATAAGTCATTTAAATGAATTAAACAAGTTAAAAGCCTTCAAGTGCCCAAAACCTTTAAGTGATGTTGTTGCACTCTTCCATAGCTTGTATAAAATGAATCAAAACTGGATCTTCATCCTTCAAGCCCATCTTGAATGTTGGGCTCTTGCTAGACTCGCCCTAAGTGGATTGTATCGCCTTATTGATCTTCTTGGCTCTTGATCTTGTGATTGACCCATCTGAAACTTGCAAAAGATCTTTAAGATTAGGCCCATTTTGATTCCCATAATTCCCCCTCTCCTTAAAAGGATTCGACCTTGAATCTCCACTTGGATCAAAGGGAAAAATGTTAGTAACATTGAAAATTGCAGAAACATGATACTTACCTGAAAGATCCACTTTATATGCATTTTCATTAATTTTCTTAAGAATTTGAAAATGTTCATCCAAACTACTCTTATCATCAACAAGCAAAAACATCAAAGGTAAAAGAGTAAGTGGATTAAAACCATATACAATTTCAAACGGAGAATAAGAAATAGTAATATGGAAGGTTTTATATGCACACTCTAATAAGGACAAATGATACTCCCACAAACATCCATGTAACAATTCAATGAATGACAAACGATATTCCTACAAACGTTCATGAAACACACCTAAATCTTTCCTTACACCAAAATGACCATTCCAATTATATGCAAACTCAATGAATGGCAAGTAATATTTCTACAAATGTTCATGCAACATGTTAATGAATGACAAATGATGCTTCCACAAACGTTCATGCAATACGTCAATGAATGGCAAATGGTACTCCCACAAATGTTCATGCAACACATTGAAAGTCTTCCTTACACCAAAGTTACCCAACAAACCACCATGTCTATCACACACAAGCAACTTATGCATAAAACTAGTAGGCACACAAAATCTATTCTCTCTAAACAAGTGCCAATCTAGTTTATAGAACTTACCAAATGATGCTTTCTCACTTGTTCCATACACACTAGAAAAGTCATCATCGTTAGCATGCAATTTCTTATCATATTCAAGTCTTAATAATTTTGCATCTAAAATGAAGACAAGGACATACCTTCCTGCTAAAGCATCAACCACAAAATTTTTCATACCTTGTGTGTATTTGAATACATGAGGAAATGTCTCAATGAATTGCACCCATTTGGCATGCATTCTATTCAGCTTACCTTGTCCCTTTAAGTGCGTCAATGACTCATGTTCTTCAAAGAAAGATCGGTTAGGAATTGTCACACTTAGTACAAAATCAATTTAGTGCTCTATCTCTCTAATAGATAGTAATCCACTAAACACACTGCTAGAAAACACGACCTCATATCCCTGCAACAAAGAGACAACAATATTAGGCAAAGATACGTCAAGTTCGTTAGTATTAAGACTCGCCTTAGCGTAAAAACTCACTTTTCTCTTTGTTTTTCTCCCACTTTCTTCACTCTCTTTTCTTTCCACTCTCTTTTTCTTTTTCTGTCTCTTTTTTCCTTTCACTCTCTTTTTTCTTTTCACTCTATTTTTCTTCATCTTTTTTTGAACTCTCGGCCTCACAATTATTTTCCAACTCATTTTTTTTTTTAAGGTCTCAGCCTCACTATTTTTTTTTTCTCAATCTCACATTCACTCTTACTTTTTAGCTCACTCTCACTCTCACTCTCACTCTTGCTTTTTAGCTATCTCTTTTTCACTTTTTTCTTATCACTCTCACTTTCACTCTTTCTTTTTTGATCAATCCCATTTTCACTTCTTTTTTTAGCCACCTTACTTTTCAGTTTCAGTTGGTCCCCATGGACATGTGTTGGAGTTAAAGGAACAAGTTTGATTATTTTTTCATCCTTTTCAAAACTGTACATGTTCCTTAACCCATCATGGATCACCTTCCTATCATACTGCTATAGCTTTCCCAAAAAACTATGGCTAGCATGCATATGCACTACATCACAAAGCACCATATTTTGGTATTTCTCAATTGAAAAAGAAACTAGCACTTGCTTATTTACCCTAACCTCCCCACAATCACTCAACCACTGCAACTTGTATGGTCTAGGGTATTTCAAGGTAGGTAAATTTAATTTCTCAACTAAAGTAGTGCTAACCAAATTAATACAACTCCTCAAATCAATGATCATACTACATACCTTGTTGGTGATGTGGCATCTAGTATGAAAAATATTCTCGCTTTGTTGCTCTGTATCATCCATCTTAATTTGTGTATTGAGTGCACGTCTGGCAACAAAAGACTCACCATACTCTTCATTCTCAAACATATTCTCAAAACTAGGCTCATGTCGCCTATTACCTCTCCCACATTGCAGATTTCTAATTACCTCTTCTTGATGATCCATCTTATCTTTCACTTCACTCAACACCAAGTTCAACCGCTTAAACTGTTATTGCATGACTTGCAACACAAATGATGAGTTATCTGCCATCCCCTTTGGTGATGAGTCATTCCTATGAGACATTGTAATGTGCTGCACAAAAAGAATGTTAGTGGAAAATCTCACACACTCCCTTACGTCTTTACACTCAAATAATGGCACTCAACTCGTGTTTCACTCTTATTTGACTTTTTATCCGATAATAGTCTCACACTCTCTTGCCTTTTACCTCAAGAGTTCTTCCACTCAAGTTCTTTAAGAACTAATTGAACTCAATCAAGACAATACAACCTTATTTTATCTCAACTAGTAATTAAGTCCAAGAAACAAGAACAAGAGAAACACAGAAGGAATAAAAACGACACGTGAATCAAGGAAATTATACGAATGAAACAGTAATTATAAGAACAGATACCAACTAGAATAATAATGTATGCAGCCCATTTGATGATAAGACTCAAGAAAAAATTTCGGATTATTATTATTATTTTTTTTCTGGACGATTTTTTTTTCTTGTATTTTCACCAACTGATTTGATCACAATCAAGAATAAGCAATTGAGAAAACCCTATCAATAACTCAAAAATCCTAAGATAAGTGTGATATACGGCAGCCCCTAGAACAAGAGATTTCAGCCAACACAAACCCTAGAACAATGAAATTTGTCAGCCCTAAGAATAGTGAAGAAGTTCAGCAGCCACCTTTTTTTTTTTTTTTTTGTAATCCTAGAACAATGAAGCCCAAGAATTAAACATGCAGAAAATAAAAGATAGAATCATACCTGATTGGAAAGCTTGCTCTGAATATCAAATGATATGAACCCGCGAGAACGAAATCCTTTGAACTCACAATAAATTTGAAAACTCTCCAAAAAAGTCAAAATCAAGTCAATCGAGGGAGAACCTAGACCTGTCGAGAACTCGTTTCAAGAACCTAGATTATATTAAAATCTAGACTCATTGAAGAACCTGTCTCAAGAATCCAGATTACAAGGAGTAACGCCACAAATGTTGTAATTTACTTTTGATAAATTTAAAAGTTCAATCAAGAACAAGAGAAGATAAAACTCAACTCACAATGAATAAATTCATCAAATTTCATAAACTTTTTAACATGAGGCAACAAAGACTATTTAAAACAAAACCTAATCAAACCCTAGCAAAAATAAAGCCCATTTTACGCAAAATGCCCCTGGATGAATAGTGTCGCGGCTACAGTGACGCTACTGTAACCTTTTGAAATCCTAGTTTCTAAAAAGTAACTTTCCAAATAAGCCCTTGGTCAAAATATAAGGCCTTCCCAAAAACTCTAGTTCATGAGAAATAATAACTTTTCCAACATGCCCTTGAATAGGTGCACCTCTTAAGTCTTTCGCATAATAAATCTAATTATTCTAAACTAATAAAATAAGTCATTTAAATGAATTAAACAAGTTAAAAGCCTTCAAGTGTCCAAAGCCTTTAAGTGATGTTGTTGCCCTCTTTCATAGCTTGTATCAAATGAATCAAAATTGGATCTTCATCCTTCAAGTCCATCTTGAATGTTGGGCTATTGCTAGACTCGTCCTAAGTGGATTGTATCACTTTATTGATCTTCTTGGCTCTTGATCTTGTGATTAAACCATCTGGAACTTGCAAAAGATCTTTAAGATTAGGCCCACTTTGGTTCCCATCACCTCCGCGAGAGGGATAGAGCAACTTTAGGCATTACACTCATCCATTTCGCCTCGCTGGGAGGTAAGTTGCTGATGGAGATTCTTTTGGTGGAGATTCTATCTTTGGATAGTCGAAAGCTGACTCGCACTCCTCAGCGAGAGGGATAGAGCAGCCTTAGGCATTACACTCATCCCTTTCGTCTCATGGGGAGGTAAGTTATTGGTATAGATTACGTTGGTGGAGATTCCGTTGATGGAGATTTTGTCTTCGGTAGCTAAAAGCTAACCCGCACTCCTTTGCGAGAGGGATAGAGCAGCCTTAGGCATTACACTCATCTCTTTCGCCTCGCGGGGAGGTAAGTTGATGATAGAGATTATGTTGGTGGAGATTCTGTTGATGGAGATTCTGTCTTCGGTTGCCGAAGGCTGACCTGCACTCCTCCGCGAGAGGGATAGAGCAGCCTGAAGCATTACACTTTTCCCTTTCAGCTTGCAGAGAAGTAAGTTGCTGATGGAGATTCAGTTGGTAGAGATTTTGTCTTTGGGTAGTCGACGGCTGACCCAAACTCCTCTGCGAGAGGGATAGAGTAGCCTTAGGCACTCATCCCTTTCGCCTCGGGGGGAGGTAAGTTGCTGAGGAAGATTCCTTTGGTGGAGATTTTGTTTTTGGGTAGCCAAAAGCTGACCAGCACTCCTCCGCAAGAGGGATAGAGTAGTCTTAGGCATTACACTCTTCATTTTCGCCTAGCAGGGTGGTAATTATTCGGACAATGATGTGGCTGATCTTCTTTTTACAGTATTGTTACTGCTCTCATTCCTCAGTGTAGCCTTCGGGCGGTCGAAAGACCCGGCCCGCACTCCATTGGGGAGAGGTTGGGATACCTCAAGCCAACCTGCCCCTTTAGTCCCCCAAAGAGGTAACTATTTCGGATGGCTGCTGGGCAGAAAATGCCGGTACGCCACTCGGTGGCTGCTGGTGGCTCTGCCGTGGTGAGATTGGGCCAAGGAGGTCTCAACCACAAGCAGTCTCGTGCACGTGTCATGCAGTGAGGTCTCTGTCGTGGGACGGTGGTCGTGGACCTTCTCTAAGGAGACAGACGGCACCGGTGGTTCATTTGGTGACCGCCGACACTGCCCCTGGCTATGCCACGATGATGTCGTGGCTCACTTGGGTGCATGATGTTGTGCACCTACGTGCACAACTCAAACGTGGGTGGGGGCCACTGGCGTCGAAACAGAAACCATCGGCGGTTTAGCAGGCCTCACAATGGGGTAGCGCGAGGCACCTTGCTGCTCGGCCTCTGTGTACTTGTGTATGCACCCAGTGTTTTCCAAAGTACATGAAACAATGGCATTTACAGCTTAAGTGGCCGGGAAGTTTGGGATCTCAGTCCTACATGCTAGATGTATAAAAAGTGCAGTGCATATTAATTGCCCATTTTCTGCAGTAGTGCTTTTCATAAAAATAAAAGTGGAAAGACTGAAGATACTTATCTGGACAACTTTCATTGCTCCTTCGGATATTATTTAGCACGCCTAGAAATTATCCTTCTTTCGCTTCCGGTGCAAAAATAATTTCGATCCTACAGATGGTGTCATTGTTAACGCCAAAAAACCCGCAGCCCGGAAGGGAAGAAAAATCCATTCTTGAGACGCGCTGAGGTGGGCTGGGCCTAGATCGATGTTGTTTGGAGCTCCCAACAGTGGTCCAGTGCAGCTGTACGATGTCAGTGTGTACATCATGGCGGTGAACAATATTTAAATGCAGAGAAAATAAAAAGGGATGAGCACACAGATTTATATGGTTCGGCACTAGGCCTACATCCATGGGGGTTTGGAGAGGATAGATTCCACTATAATATGCTTGTTTACAATTTCTCACAGCCTCTCATTTCTCATTGTACAATGGGAGCAGTAGATCTAATGGCTGGAGAAGAGGTTCTTTCTGGTGCTCTGTCTTAAGGTTGAAGAAGAAGTCGAAGCCCAAAGAAAAAGTCGGAAGCAGCCCCTTCATACCATAGGCTCCCTGTCCCTTTTATCTGACCATTTGCTTGTGTGCCCCTAGATAGTGGTGATGGATGTTTGCTTTGTGTGTCTAACCCTCTCTCATTTTCCTACTTTCTCCTAACACCTCTTTGTCTTCTGACACCCTCACCATGTTCCTTCTTGTCCCCCTCTCTCTCACTCATCTGTCTTCTAGTGATAGCCCCCTTTGATGGGTTGCGTCTTAAAAATCATTTTGGGCTTGACGTATTTACCCTCTCACAATGTGCATAGTGACTTTTCAATATGAGATGAATTCGTAGCAGGAGAAGACCATTTTTGTAGTTGTGGGAAATTGAATGCGAGGAGGGATGGTGGAAATAGTCTAAGCATTTAGACCCACGCTTTTTGGTTCTTTAGCTGCACATGTTATAATCTATTGTCTTCCTCATATCGTCTATTGTTGCTGGAGAAGAGAATTTTTTGGGAGATTTCGAGGATGCTACTGTGAAAAAAAAAGGGAGAAATGATTCAGATGGCCATGTTAAAAGCTCAGCTGCTGTCTTGATGTTATTAAAAGCTCAAACTATAAGCTTGAGCATTGTTTCAGATTGAGATTTTTCTTTTCTTTTTTTCAAATTGATTCAAATATGTTGGTTGCAAGTGTCTTCATTGATATTAATATATTTTTTGGGTGTGAATCAATGTTTTTGAATTTCGTACCACATCGGTTTGCACGGTTGAAATATTTTATTTTTGTAGTGTAATTGATATAGAGAAGGGTATAGTTTCGTACCGATTAGAATTTCGACCGTTTTGGTCTGTACCAGCCGATATTTTGGCCTTTACTTTTTTTTTTTTCTTCAAATTACAGACTCATTTTTTGACCTACCGATTCATACCAGACTATTTATAATTTATATATATATTTATACATAATTTATTAATATATAAACTATTATTTTAGAATATAATTTATATATATATATTTATATATATATAATTTATTCATATATAGACTATTTCGAAACGGTCACCGATACGATATGAAAAACATTAGTGTGAATCTCTAAAAATAATAATTATTTCAAAACGGTACACTGAAATATATCAATATCAAAATATTTTGTTTCAGTATCTCAATCGAAACGGAATTCAAAACTTTGGTTCTAAGTTGATCTCTGCTCTTTTTTGGACATCCCTCCCTCTCTCTCAAGTTTCGTTTGGATACTGAGACGAGATGCGATGATTTTAGATGAGTTAAATAAAATATTATAATAATATTATTTTTTAATATTATTATTATTTTAAATTTTAAAAATATTAAATTATTTATTATATTTTAAATAAAAATTTAAAAAAATTATAATAATAAAATAAGATGATAACATTTATGTATCAAACGATTCCTTACTCCCCCGGGGGCACCGCCTCTGTTTAACACCTTTGCACCCTTCCTCAACCACTTGAGACCCAAGCTCCCATCTCAGTCGCGAGAACCATGATTTTCTGCGTGGAGCGTTTTAGGGGAGCGATTGTACATCTCAACCTCGACAAACCGCTTGATTCTTAAAGTTGAGGTGAGCGGTCACATATCAGCCATCTATGTTGTTGTAGTTCGTCCATTTCTTGGAGTCAGATGTGGACAAGGACTATCTTTGCCCTAACGTTTTCCATTTTCTTGGAGTCAGATTTCCTAACCTGCAAGATTCAGTGGACAGGTGCCATCTCTGCCCTAATTTTTCTGCCATACAGTTACTTGAAGGTTCTGTTAATGTTAGATAACAATTGGGACTTAGAACATTTTCCGCCATTGAAGTAAGTTCATGGTATCATTTGGTTTTGTTAATGTTAGATAATAATGGAATGGTTATGCATGGTCATAAGTAGTAGAGGAAAACCATTTCGGCTAACCTAGTAATAAATCTGGATTTCATTTATCTGGATTTCATTTGTATGGAATGATACAACTTGTTTTTATCAAAAGGTTATTATATAGGAAGATCTTGAGCTTATAGTGGAGCGTTCTGTTAGAGAAATGTCGTTGGCTTAGCCGTTTGCCATTGCAATGAAAAATTTAGCTAATTTGATCAAAATCGTGTACATTGAATTAGTCATCAGCCAAACATTTTGATTATTTTTTTTTTATAAGTAATAAGAAAATTTTATTCATATGAATGAAATTTGCATAACCCGTGTACACAGGAAGTATACAAAAGAAAACACCTAATTACATTCTAGCTAAGGAAAGAAAGTCATGGACATTGTTTCCATCATGTACAATGGCTGAAAACCATAGCATTAAAGTGCGCATAAAAAAATTCTGAAATTCCTTTATTGTGCGTTCCTTATCTTCAAAACATCTCTCATTCCTCTCGGACCATGTGCACCACATGATACACAACGGGATCATCTTCCATACTGCCGCGACTTGGGGACAGCCCTGAAGCTCCTTCCAACAAGCCAATAAATCCACCACCCGCTGAGGCATTACCCAAGTAATATCCATTCTTCTAAAGATCGCATTTCATAACCCCCTCGTGACCTCACAATGCAGAAGTAAGTGATCTACAGATTCTCCCTGTTTTTTGCACAAATAGCATCAATCCATCACCATGATTCCCCTCTTTCTCAAATTGTCCATAGTCAAGATCTTCCCAAGAGCAGCAGTCCATATGAAAAAAACTACCTTAGTAGGCAGTCATGATCTCCAAATCCTCTTCCATGGAAATGATACATGGCCTTGGGTTGATTATTTTGATTATTAATTATAGTAAATCAACAACGGTAGCTCTAGGCATCATTTTTTGATCCTATTTCTCTCTAAGCAGCAACATCCTCTCTGGCACTCACTCTCTCTTCTCGTGCGCCTCGTTCCATATCTGCCCTCCCTCTGCCAACGAAGCTCCCTTGTAGCACCACTCACCACAACATCATCTTCATTGACGCCACCACAGATTAGGTAACTGGTAAGCCAACCGCAATTCCCTTCCTCTTGTTCTCCCCCTCTCTTTCTCGTCTATGCCTATGCTCTCATAGTCTCTCTCTCTCTCTCTCTCTCTCTCTCCCTCTCTTTCCGGAAAAATTTGGGTTTGCATCTATAGAAATTGGGTCTGCCAAAAAATTTATTGATTTGTTAGATTTGGCATTGGGGCTTATAAATTTGAGCTTGGAATTTGAGGCTTCTTAGGTTTTGGATTTTGAGGTTGGAATTTGGGCCTTCTAGGAATTACAATTTTGAGGTTGGAATTTTAGGGGACTAGTGATTGTGGTTATGAGAGAGAGAGAGAGAGAACAATCAGTGGCAGAGAAGAGAGTTATTGTGGATTTACCTTTTCTTCACAACAAATCCTCTTCTTTCGTGTTTACTAGAGTACCCACCATTACCAAGTATGGAGTTTGATGCCAAGCTTTGAGGAACCTAGGACATTCCAGCTGCAAGATTAAAAAGAATCCTTGCGAGAAGTACCATCCCAAAGGGGCAGGTGGCTCTACCTTTCCTATTGAATCTTCCAAAAGAACATCACTAAAGGTTTTCTACTATTATGACCAATCAATGCACCCAACAACATTTGAATATTCATGCAACATGGAGTTTTTTGGAAAGCTCGTGCAGTTCCTAGCCAAGCTTTCGAGAATGACAGAGTGGAGATTACAGAGATCTTCTACACGACCTGGAGAAAATCATATTACCATTAAATAAAAAAAAATAATATTTTAATAATGTAGATGAAAGAATGGCTCAATGAGTGTAGATTGTATTTTATATAGATTAGGCAAAGTAGTAAAAGTGAATCATTTTAGCTAAATTTGACTATAACTTTGCCCAATCCAATACCAATACTCTTAGTGCTTTCCTCCATGAATACCCAAAACCAAAACCCTACACCATTCCTCCCTCTAAAGTCAAAAATGCCAAAAAAGCTTCTAGCAATCAGTCTAAAAAGTGCCAACATATATCTAAAACCGGATATCCAGTTACAACCTAGGTAGTCCAGATATCCGAGTTTAAATCCGCAGCCAAAACGGGATGCTCGCCTGGGTTTTGACCGGTGGTTCTAGCTGGGGGGATGTTGGGCTGCTTCTAAAAACCTGGATACGGACCCGGGTATTTCCTGATACTCGGATCTGTACTCGAATGCCTAGCCTTGTCGTGATTTCGCCAAGAAGTCAGTATGCGTCCCTGTCTCTCTTCTAGATAATCGATATTTGATTTTTTGATTCATTCCACTGAGAAAATCCTGGTTTAGAAAAGAAAAGGAAAATATAAGAATAGTAAAATATGAGATTCACGTCTAGATTTGTATATGAGCTGGTCTCCTTATTGTTATCATGTTTTGTTTTTGTGTTTGGTGTTTATTAGCACTTAGTTCTTGCTTGTGCTCTGTTTAGCTAATGAGAGAACCAAGGAAAGTAGGGGGCTTTATAAACCATGTATGTGATAGGTTATTACTTGGAAATTTAAACTAAATGTTTTGTGGTTTATGTTTTTGTAGTATTCTTTTCCCAACTTTTTAAAAATGAAAAATCCCACCTGAACCAGATCATTCAGCGGCGTAATCCTCGGCGGTAGTGGAACATTCTTATTGTGTAATTTCTTTTTAAGGGTAACAACCACGTTGTTGAGGATGTTTATATGTGCAAGTTTGGTGGTGAGATGGTGTGTCATCTTTTATCTTTGGTCTAATTTATAGTAATGTTTTAGTCTTTCAGGTCTTTAATTAACTGGCTTAGATTGTCGAGATCTTGGGATGTTATAAGGGTGGTTTGGTGAGGGTAGGTTACCGCAGTTGCCCAAAAAATGCTTTAAGAAGTTTTAGGTGATATGCTATTATTGTAATCATTCATCTGTCATTGATTTGGTTGTTGTGTATTGTAGCTGCAGCTTGGTTGTTGAGTTTTATTTGAAAAAAATAAATATATTTTATATTTTCTTCAGTTGGGTTTCATGTGCATATTGTGGTAATACTTGTTGATTTTGTGATTTTATTGTGCTATATGGTCCAATTTTGGTGCCGAAACCTCCATGTACATCTAAGTTTTGAATTCCATATCTGTGGGCGATCTTTATTTTTTGAACCAAGGGGTCAATTTTCTAATTTTCTAATCGACTAAAATATTTCTTTTCTGTTGTAGGGTCTATGTTGGGATTCACATTTCGGGATTCAGAGACTTCCTGTTGAAACCAGATCTTATTTGAGCCATTGGGGACTCAGGATTTGAACATTCATCGGAAGGCAAAATCTTTTCATAATATCTCGGTGGGTAACAACAATATATTATGCCAAAGTGTTGAAACTTCCGCACCTTCCTACATTTTTGTCAGGAAAAATTGGATTTTTGTCAACATCTATTGTATACTCTTTTGTGTACTTGGATGTCACCTCTCTTTGAGATTCAATAAAAAATAGCCATACTTAATTAAAAAGAAAAGGAAAATTGGATACTAGATATGGATTTTATAATCTTCATAAGTATTCTTCAAATTTGGTTTTGATTTTCTAGTCTTGCACTCATGCTACACGCCATTGCTGTGGATTTCTTTTCAGTTTTGCAATAATCTTGGGTTAATTTTGCTGTTTGTTCTATATTTTTATGTTTCTCTTCACTGTGGCTGATTTGGGTACTTATTCTAATATTGGTCTATCGTGACCAAATTGCTCCTAATCGAGTTTTTAACTAGATATACTTCAATAGCTCCAAAGAATAACAAAACGGTTAAAACCCAAGTACCATATCTGTCCATTCTAGTGGAACCCTACGTGAAATTGATTAAGATGATGTGTTTTGTAGATTCTGAACTAATGAAAAAAATAGTCTTTTGTTTGGATAGCTGTTAATTTTTTCAAGTTGTACTGTCTTCAATTTTCCTCTGAATGTGAATTATGCTTCCAGTGTGTGCAAGTAATGCAAGTGAATGATGCATCCTTTGTACTATAATTTTGTTTTGATAGGAATGAGCCGATTACAAGGGCCCTCGCCCCTGAAGCGCAAACGGCCAGACTCAAATACACCTTCTGGGTCTTTGACCGAACATGAACGTCTCCTCTATGATCTGATCCGAAGCAAGCAAGACATGGCAATATGGACAAGGGACATGAAACGAGAAACAAACCTTCCTGACAATGTGGTTACCAAATCCCTCAAGTCACTTCAAACCAAGAAATTGATAAAAGAGGTAGTGAACATCCAAAATAAAGGCAGGAAACACTATATTGCGACAGAGTTTGAACCATCAATGGAAATAACTGGTGGGACTTGGTATGCCGAGGGGAACCTTGATACGGAGTTTATAAACTTTCTGAAAAAACACTGTGTAAAGATCATTTATGAGCAGAAAGTCACTACACTGGAGGGAATCTTGGACACAATCAGAAGGAGTAGAGCCTTCAATGTTGAGTTCACATCACAACAAGTTGAAGAGATAGTGAATTCTTTGGTTTTGGACAATGAGATAATGGAGGTGAAGAGCAATGGAATAGGGGAGTTTGATTCTATTCCTGTTGGGAGAGTTTGTTATACATGCGCAAGCAAAGGCAATAATGGGGAACCGAAGATTGGGGCCATGGCTTCCATTCCATGTGGAGTTTGTCCACAGATAAGTTTATGTACACCGGATGGCATAATTTCCCCGAAGACTTGTGTCTACTTCACCAAATGGTTGGACTTCTAAATATATCACTGCAGAGTTTCTGATATAGTCTGCAGGGCTTTCCTCCCCTATCTTTTCTCTCTTTCCCAGGGTCCTAGTTTTGCTTGTGTTAGTGTCTCACAAGAATGCAACGATTCTTTATCCTTTCTCAGTTTACGATATTGATTGCCATTTTTTAACATGAAATATTGGTTAGATCATCTTGATGGGTTTTCACAATTTTTGTCGTTTACAGTCTAAATGATTGATGAAAGTAATTTTACTTTAAATTTGTCTTCCATCTCTTATTCTCTCGCGAAGGTAATGATAGTAAAGAATATCATAGTAAAAGGATGGGTTTTGTCTAATACAACTGAGGTTTCACTTCGGGTACACATAATTGAATAAGCAAATGTTGAGCACATAAAAAAATAATAAGGAAAATGCTCTAGTACACCGAAGAAGTGTGTCGATCAGTATTTTTTTTCCTTATTACATGCACAATGCACAATGAATTATCCCTTATCATTTCACATGATTTTTTGGGAATTGACTTTCTGTTATTAATTCTATTAAAGATTTTATGAAAATTGATATTTTTCTGTTTCTCTTCATCATGGCGTGGTGGAATTGGATAATGATAGGCTTCCGATCCTCCTATCACCCATTTACTTTCTTTAATTTTTTTAATTTTTTTTTACTTAATGATTAAGGAAATGACTTTTAGTGAAATTGTATATTTTTTAATTTTTTCTTAATAATTGAGGATGTTAAAAAAATACTTAACAGAAAATAATAAAAAAATAAAAATTCACTATAGAGTAATAAAAGAATGGTAGGAGGATAGTAAGCCCCAATCGAAGCCCAAGTACCGTCATACAGCTCCAAAGAATAACAAAACGTTAACATCCAAGTACCATCATACGTGTTCCATTGATCTAGTGGAAGCCCCAAGTGAACTGGGTTTATTGTATTTGTACGATGTTACTAATTTCTGGATACTTCTGTTTACTAATTTCTCAATACTTCTGTTTTTGTTACCTGATAAGTTACCTGATAATGAAACCCACTTGCATGGATTTATTTTTCTTTTCCCACATCTTCTGAGAAGCCAAACAGGTTAGCGTAGAAATTCCAGCTCAAGTAAACGAGAAGTTTTATCAACCTGCTTATGGGCGCATGCAATTTTTTAGTTGTTCAGTAGAAATTGTTAAGAGCATATTACTTGCAGAAAATTATGTGCATGGTGGTCTCCCCAATGAACTTTACTTGTGTACAAATTAGTGTAAACCGACTCTCTCCAGCAAGTAATACCAAACGGATCAATACCGTAATGTGAGTCTAACAATCCAATCGTTGCGACACATGACAAGCCCCAACAGCTAACATCTTCCTTAATTTTGTCTAACGGTGGTCGACCCCAAGGAAACTTCAAGACCAGCTTAAACTGGAAATTGCTTTCTGCTAATTCAAACTCGAGAGTTGAGAAGAGAAAATGGAAGTAGGCGATCCTTCAACCAGAATTGAATCTCTCATAGGCACAGTTGATTCTTCCATCACAGGTGACTTGGAGCAAAGAGTCGCTGCATAACTCTTTATTGGAATGCCACTACTAGTAGAGGACCCTGTTAAAAACCCAATCATTGATTTAGAAGCTCTACGATTGTTGGATACTAATTTGGTTAAACCTTTAACTATAACATTTCACCACACTTCCGAATCTGACGTCTAGGCGGCCCACTCTATCAATACTAACCCGGTGGTAATCCTTTTTGTTTTGGAGGTTTCACTCATCTATCAACATTTAATGACTTAATACTATGTCCATACATAGTACCAAAATACATAGGCCGCCCTCTTCGTGACTTGAACCCATGACGTGGTCTCTGCTCTGATACCAATTATTTAACATTCAACCATTGATCCAAAAATCTTAAGACTTTTGGATACTAATTTGGTTAAACCTTTAACCTTCATGATCATAACAAATTCCCACCGGTAATATCGTCACCCCTGGCAGTAGGGATTGACCAGAAGCCATGCCAAAAACCATAGCCAAAACAGACAAAGCAAGTACACATCCTTTCTCATGGATGTGTGTCCAACTTGTGTTTGTCTTCTTGATAGAGTTGTAAATAAGGGTGGAGGAATGGTAGTTTGCTATATCGACCAATCGAGATACTGGTCGAGCCTGCTTTAAAGTGATTGTTCTTGGCAATTGTTAAATGAAGTCCCAAAAAGATTGTCTTAGAACATGGTTTCATTTCGTTTATTCGGTTGAAAAAACAGAATTTACACCATACCAAAATCCATGAAGAGGTGTTGTTTAGAAGACATCATAACAGAAACAGATACTTCAAATTTGGAGCATATCCAAAATTTGCCACCTCGTTCCTCATTGGAGTGAAAATGGAGGATGCTATATGGAAAGAAAGAAACCATAGATTCTCTAATACATTGAACCCCCTCCTGATCCAGTCAACATAAACTCAACAAAATAAAACAAAACAAAAGGATGCGGTAGGGGTTTGTATTCAGGATGGATTTCTTTCACAAACAATAAATATGTAAATAGAAGTAACTTTTTTGACAAGTAATAAATATGTAAATTAAATAGAAATACTAAACGTTACAAAGTGTAGTCTAACTGGATGTTGTATTAGCAACGAGACAGTTAGGCAGCACACTGATTTTGTAAGACAAAAATATGCTAAACCTAAATTCAGCATTGTATCTGATAAGGAAACAAAAAGCCCATTCCACGTCAGGAATATATCATATGCCTGACTTGAGAGTGAAAAAGTGAACCAATTCCAGTTTGGATATGAATAGTTCACTTGAGGCGCGCTTGACACTCCGTTCGAGCGAATAACATAGAAAAGTGAAAATTAAGATTGTCGCCATGTGACACTATAAATATGTACTTAATGAATAGTTTAGGGGTTCTGTGTGTTCTAAATAGTGAGATTTCATCCTAAAGTGTATTTTCGTGATTCCTCAGCATAATAAAATCCCCTTCAGCTCTATGGACATATGCATGTTGCTGAACCACGTTAGTTTGTGAATATGTACTTAATGAACTGTTTAGGGGTTTTGTGTGTTCTAAATAGTGAGATTTTGCCCTAAAGTGTATTTTTGTGATTCCTCAACATAATAAAATCCACCGCAGCTCCATGGACATAGGCATGTTGCTGAACCACGTTAGTTTGTGTCGTATAATTGATTTGCTTGTGTTTGCTTTTGTTTTGTCTGTCGTCGTATTCACAACAGAGAATGTATAAGTGGGTAAGGGGAGAGTTGGAAGGAATTAAAAAGTGTTCTTACCCTGACTTATCCTCTTCTTCCTATATATTGCTCAGTGTGTAGTGATTGCCCCTCCTATCTTTTGGTGGCCTGGTGTGAGCCTGTACATTAAAGGCCCATCACTATGTTTACTGTGATGATCCTCTTTGGGCCTTCGGTGTTCGCGGCCTCACATGGGCATGTCCCTTGCACATCATTAAATTTAATGCGGTAACCCTTCTTAGGTGAGGGGCAAGGGCAATTTCGACCCACCTTACTGACCGAATCACAAGCCCATCTCATTGGTATAGGTTTCCTTAGATTGTACCCTGCTGGGCAGGGCCAAGCTGTCTATGGTTCAGCATTGATGGGCTGCTTAGGGGGCCCCCTGGGCCCACCAAGTGTTGCCTATTTTTTCCTAACAATTACCCAACAAATTCTTGTCGAACGCATGCTGGCGGGAATTTAATCCGTTTTGTTCCTCGAAATTTCGATTGCACTTCACATCTCTTGAATCCACCTTATGATGTTGGCAAACGGTGTGCCCCTTCTTCTGAAAACGGTTGCTGCATCGTATTGAACCCACCAACGCGTCGCTTCGTGTTAGCATGGGGGCGATATTTGTTTTGGCACGTCTTTCGTGGGTGACACGCAATGCCTCCCGTTTCACTCTTTACTAGCCGGCCCCTCTATTGTTCATTCTCCCCATAATCTTCTTCCCTTCCTTCCTTTTAAATTCTTCACTCTAGGGGTTTCTTCACCTTTTCAATACAGTCTCCCTCCGTGTTCCCCTTTTGCCTTTATTTCCTCATATAAGCCGACTCGTGTCTCCGTTTTGATGGCCCCTTAGAACTCTCTTAAGTATACTAGTAGGATACAATAATATATATGAGACTCTGATGGTATTATACTGCACTAGTATTACATACACACACACAGAGAAAGATATATATAAATATATATTTATATATATAAAATAGAATCCAATATGCATATAGGAATTTATATAATAGTATCATACTTTACGCTATAGCATACTTTAGCATATTTATATATATAATTTATCATATATGTAGATATGAAAACTTATAGCATACCTATAATTAAATCGTCCATCATTTATAGATAGTAACCACTATATAATGATTTATACATCTTGATACTATAGCATATAATATATTATATATAGGTATTATAACGTATAATACCTTTTAATAGATAATTATACTTATTACACTAAATTACTGAATTATGAGTAACAAAACGTTCAAATGGTTAAGTAAGTGTTCGATCGGTTCCAATAAAGGAAAATTCAAGTGCAAACATCAATTTTTGTACCTTCCGACTAAAATAGATATATGTTTCATGCCATTAACAAAAGAGAAATTATATTTGCAGTCATGGAATGCATAAGCGCTGTGCAATTTCTTTAAAAAAAAGTGAGTAAATAGAGGATCCACATGAAAAAAATCTAACTTTTTAAATAGTGGACCCTATTTTTTTCAAAATGATTGCGCAGCACTTACTCACTCCAAGACTGTATGTAGCATTACTCTTAACAAAATATACATTTCCACATTCGAACGCACGCTATTCACGTTCGAACGTACTACGTTTAAAGTAGTGCGTGCGAATGTAGGTGTGCACGTTGAAAATTTAATATTGCACACGTCCAAACATTCATAGTGGGACATTCAAACATTACGTGACAATAAGTACATAGTCCAAACGTCTGGAACACACTTTCTAACAAACAAAAACTCAAAACCGAACTATCGCTACAATGCCGTCCAACTCCTCCAAAGTCGCCATCAAACGACACCACAACCCTCATGAAAAGGTTAGTGCCTCTCTCCTGTAGTTTTTATATTGTTTTTGTAACACCGTAGACCCAGGGCCCAAGCCCAAGTAGGGCTGTACAGAAAACTAGAAAACCGGCCGAGACCGACTCAGACCAGCCGCCGGAGCTCGGAACTGGCCGAAACCGGCAGGGAACCGGTTGGCCGTCGGTGGTAAATCATCAAAATCGACGTCGGCCTGTTCGGTCGCGGTTTGAACCAACCAAAAACCAAAAAATCGGCCGACATCATATATATATATTTTAAAATATATTCATTTATTAAACGACGCCGTTTCACTTAAATAAGTGAAACGACGTCGTTTGCATCTTAAAGTTAGAAAAAAAAAATAAAGGGAACGGCGCCTTTTGGCATAAGCCAAACGGCGCCATTCCAACTAGGGCATATTGTCCCCGAGCCCTAGCCCCAGGTCCATTTCTTTCGGACCTTTCCAGTTTCCCCCTCCGGCAAACCATTTAGAACCCGAGAGCCTCCATTGTTGTTTTTAGGTATGATTTTGAGATTTATTTATTTATTTATAAGTATTTTGTGAGATTTATGAGTTTGATAATTGATTAGTTATTAGTCATTTTCGTTGAGACATATTTTTTTATAAGAGACTAAGAGGACCAATCGGTGGATTAGGGTTTTTGTTTTCTGATTTGGTATTTCAATCTAGGGTTAAGGATTGTGTTTGCTGGTTTGAGATGGTTGAAATAGTGAATACCATTTTGATTAAGAATGAAGATTGATTTTCGTTGGCAGTGTGCATTGCCATTCACCGATTGGATGTAATTTTATTGAAAATAAAATAATTTGTGATGTTTATTGAAAGTAAAATAATTTGTGAGATTTATGAGCGATCTAAAATGTAGATTAGAATATTAGATTTGTGATGTTTGCCACGTTGCAAATTAGCTGCTGTGTAATTGACAATTGTGGTGATTTTTTATTCTTTCTTGGTTTTACATGTTAGATGGATTCTTCGTCAAGTCCAGTTGATCTTGATTCGAACTCCCAAATACCAAAACCCCCGACTTCAAGTGCCCCTAATAGTAGTAATTGTCCACTTCCTATGAAACGGAAGGGGAATGATCCGTCAATTGTTTGGGATCATTTTACAAAAGTTGAGGGTTGTTCCGTAGATGATCCTAAGGCCAAGTGTAATTATTGTGGCAAAATATACGTTTGCCACTCGAAGAGGAACAGAACTTCAACCATGCAAAACCATCTACCTTCATGTCTCAAAAATCCTCATAAGCGTGGGCCTTTGGATAAATACCAAACAACATTGGCAGGTGAGGTATCCTCGGAGGGATTTGGAGAGAGTGATAATTTTTTAAGAAATCTTGTAACCCATAAATATAGTGAGGAGGCTGTGAGAATGGCGCTTGAGGAGATGGTAATTCTCGATGAATTACCATTTAGAATTGTTGAAGGGCAAGGATTTAAGAAGATGGTTTGGTTGCTTGAACCTAGATTTAAAGTGCCATGTCGAGTGACGGTTGCAAGAGATTGTATGAAACTATTTGCATCTGAAAAAGGCAAACTTAAAAAGTTATTTAAAGATGGGGGAATGAGGATTTCATTAACTACCGATACGTGGACATCGGTACAAAATCTTAATTATATGTGTCTAACTGCCCATTTCATTGATAGTGATTGGAAATTACAGAAGAAAATCATTAATTTTTGTTTAATCCCTAATCATCGAGGGGATACCATTGGAAAATATATTGAATCGTGCCTCCTTCATTGGGGCATTGATAAGATATTTACTGTTACTGTTGATAATGCTAGCTCAAATGATACTGCAATTGCATATTTGAGACATTTTTTGACGGAGAATATGTTGAAAGGGAAGTATATGCACATGAGATGTTGTGCTTATATTCTGAATCTTGTCGTGAATGAGGGTCTTAAGGAGTGTGATGATGCCATTACAATGGTTAGAAATGCGGTTAGATATGTGCGCTCCTCCCCTGCAAGATTAGACAAGTTTAAGAGATGTGCAGAAAAGGAAAAAATTGATTGTAAAAAAATATTGTACCTTGATGTGCAAACCCGATGGAATTCAACTTACATGATATTGGAGGCTGCTGAGAAATTTGAAAAGGCTTTTAGGCGAATGGAGAGTGAGGACTACAATTTTCTTTCTTACTTTAAGGATGGAAACATTGGGCCTCCTAGAGCTGACGAGTGGGAGATAGTGCGGGTTTTTGTGAAATTTTTGAAGATGTTTTATGATGCCACTTGTCGATTTTCTGGTTCTTTACATGTCACGGCAAACACAAGTTTTTTTGGAGATTTGTAGGCTTCAAAAAGAGTTGGTTAGACTATGTGAGAGTCAGAATACTTATTTGATGAGCATGGCCATAAGCATGAGAATGAAATTTGATAAGTATTGGGGTTCATTGGATAGAATGAATTTGTTGTTGTTGATTGCAGTTCTCCTTGATCCACGTAGTAAGTTGGAGCTTCTTACTTTTCACTTGAAAAAAAATTATGATCACAATTAGGTTGAAGATTTGTTGTCGAGAGTGAGACAATTATTATCAGACATGTATGCAGAGTATGATGCTACGTTCGGTTCTTCCTTGAGTAGCAGAGAACATGTTTCCCCTCCGTTATATGCACCTCCAGATGATGTTGAAGACAATCATGAGTCACAACTTTTTTATGAGTGGTTGCTAGCATCGACTGCCTCTGGATCTACATCTACCAAAACAGAGATTGACCGGTATTTATCAGATGGTTGTGAGGCATTCAGTCAATATTTTGATTTGTTGAATTGGTGGAAAGTGAATGAGCCTAACTATCCTATACTTGCGAGAATTGCACGAGACGTGTTAGCCATGCATGTTTCCACGATTGCATCAGAGTCCGCATTTAGTACGGGAGGTCGGGTACTTGATCCTTTTCGAAATTCCTTGGCTCCAAGTACTGTTGAGACACTTATTTGTATTTAGAATTGGTTGCGACATCCGTCAACGCCAATTGATATTCGAGACTCCATGGATAATGTTGAATCTGGTAATGTGTTTTTAACTTTTTCTCATTCAATTTCTATATTCATTTATTTTTATTATTTAATTTAATTTTTTTTCATTATCCTAATTTATTAATATTGATTATTTGATTATTTGGTGTTTTCTTATAGAGTTAGGAGCATCATACATCACAACTATTGATGATTGAAGAGTCGAAGACTGCAGACTGAAGAATGAAGATTTTTTAGGTTTTATTCAAAAACAATTGTTATTTGTTGCTTAAGACAATTTAGTTTTGTTTATAATGTGTATTAAACATCTAGTGGAGTTTTATTTATTTATCTAGTAATTAGTAATTTAGTATATAAGATAATAAGACTATAAAATATAAGTAGTATATATGTAGTAGTTATTGGTTAATAATAATATATGCATGGCATGATTAAAATTAAAAAGAAATTGATTAAATTAATTAATTTAAAAATTCTGCAAAGAAAGTCTTTGTAGTAGATGATCTTGAATAACAAAATGAGCCCAAAAAGAGGTTGAATTGGATCTTAAAATGGCCCAAATAGTACTAAAACCGGCCCAAACACAGTGGCCCAAACCGGCCCAAAACCGACAAACCGACCGTGAACCGGCCGGTTTTCATCTCATGGTCAGTCGGTTTCGGCCGGTTTTGAGAGACTAACGAAACCGACTGTCGGTTTTGGTTTGGGCCCAAAACCGAACCGACCGGTCGATTTTTCTGCCCTAAGCCCAAGTGTTAAACCTAGCCCAAAAAAAAATAAAGGTGCAAAACTCACCATTTCCCTCTCCTTTCTTTCCCCCTAGCCCCTGATAACTCCCTTCCCCCATTTTCACGCAACCATAACACTAAGTAATCCCCCTTGCTATTTCAGTTGCAAATCTCAACTCCCTCTCCCTTACATCAGTTTCTCACTCCACAATTGCTTCCCCAATGCTTTCGTTCTCCTCTGCGCCGAACTCCCCCCTCCCCCCACGACGTCACCCTTATGCACGTTCTCCTATTTGTGGTCGCCACACCCTAACTCCCTCTCTATCTCACCGTGCCCAACTCTCTCTCAAATCCATTATTGCAGTTCACACCCTCCACCCCCTTCGTCTCTGCTTTGAAGACTTGTCGCCAACGAGTCCAAGCGCCAAAACTCAACGTTGGTTGTTCCTAATCTATTTTTTGTCTAGCACCACTGGTGGAGTGAACGAAGATCGCCCCCATCACGCTAGTAAGTCCCTTATTTCCACCTTTATCTCTCCCCCACCAATCCGCATCTATTTGTCTCTCTCATACCCTTGCTTCCCTTCTCTCTGTCTCGCGGTGATCTCACAAGTCCTCCCTTTCTCCATCTCTGTTTGATTCTAGCCATTGTACACTGCAGCTCGTTCCTTCTCCACGCCACTTTTGTCCATTTGTGACGACAGTAAGTTCCTCCTACCAACTCTCTCTCTCTCTCTCTCTCTCTCTCTCACACACACACACTGTGTGCTGTGTTCGATTTTTGATACCCTTTAGTTATGCCAAAGGAAAACCCTATATTTTACTTCATCATCTTCGCTTGATTGCAGTAGTTGTGCATCGTTATTTTGTTATTGAGTGTTAGGCCATGACATTCGGAGAGAGGCCTAAAGCCAAATCTCAAATATCAGGGAGGAGGTTAGATGTGGAAGCCAATTGCATGCATTCAGCGTAAGACTGGGTCAATAGCCGTTGTGATCAGTTAGAGAGTTTCAAGCTGCACGTTTACTTTTTTGTTGCATGTTTATTTTTTTGTTGCATGATTTCATTTTCTGTAGTACGTGTGTTTATGTTTTCTATTGCTACTCTTGTATTTTGGCATTGTTTATGTGGATTTGTTTATTTAAGCAACAAGTGATATTATGAATGGATATGCATATAATGCATTCAAATTGTGGTTCATTCTCACCCTAAGAGAATTATTCCTTAGCATTCTTTTTATCTCTTTGATTGGGACCTATCATTGGCCTCAGAGCCAATTTATTTATGGGAACCAATAAAGAACGTATTGAGTAGTTGGAGGCTGGGCTCGGTGGAGTGCAAGATGGGTTACACAGATGGAGCTCGGCATGGCTGACAGACTTCGTCATTTGGAAGAAACTCTCAACCGCCTCTCTGATGTCTTGCTCTCAAACCAGGAGAAACCCAAGCATGGTAACCATCACCGAGAAGGCAATGATGGGGGTCAGTAGATTGTTTCCTCCAAAACGGTGAAGCTAGAATTTCCACGATTTTCTGGGATGACCCAACAGAATGGTTCGATCGTGTGAACCAGCTCTTCAAGTACCAGGGCACGACGGAAGCCCAGAAGGTTTCCATGGCAACATACTATCTAGTAGGAGAGGCTAACCAGTGGTGGCAGTGGATTTACAGAACATTTCAGGAAGAAGGACACGTGATTTCATGGGAGAAATTTGAAGAAGAACTCTGGGCTCGCTTCGAGGCATCAGAGTGTGAGGACTTTGATGAAGCTCTCTCCTGTGTTAGGCAGCTAGGGACTTTGAGGGACTATCAGCGCGAGTTTGAGAAGCTCGGCAACAGGGTCCAAGGATGGACTCAGAAGGCGTTAGTGGGGACATTCACGGGTGGCTTGAAGATTGAAATTGCTAATGGGATTCAAATGTTTAAACCACAGTCTCTCATGGATGCCATTAACTTGGCATGGATGAGGGACGATCAACTCACACAGCAGAGAAGGTTTGTGCGGTTACCTCCCGCAAGAGCTCCTTTAACTCTTCCACAAGCCACTCGTGTAGCTCCTACTTCACCTATGGGAACTATCAAGCGATTGTCTTGGGAGGAAATGCAGAGGAGGAGAGCATAAGGCCTCTGTTTCAACTGCAATGAACGTTTCATAGCAGGACATAGATGTCAAAAACCTCAGTTATTACTCTTGGAGGGACATGCGGGTAACGTGATATGTGAATACATTACTGATCAACAAACGTTGGAGGATGACCATGGGGGACATCCAGCGGTGGTGCAGGAACCTGAACTTGAACTAGAGATTACGTTGCACACATTAACAGGATGGACAACACCAAAAACCATGCGTATAACATCAAAAATGGGTCCTCATGAAGTAGTGGTTTTGATTGACAGCGAGTCAATGCACAACTTCATCAGCGACTGTTTGGGAAGCATGCTCAGGTTGCCAGTCATACCTATGGAGACATTCCCTGTCCGGGTGGCCAATGGAGAAAGACTAAAGTGTCAAGGGCGCTATGATAAGGTAGGGTGGAATTACAAGGCACCGAATTTTACCTCACCCTTTTCTCTTTGCCCTTATCAAGTCTTGATCTTGTCCTTGGCGTTCAATGGCTTGAAATGCTAGGATCCATGGTTTTCAACTGGAAACAGTTGACCATGGATTTTATTTGGGAAAATAAAGACCAAAGGCTGCAAGGAGTGGACGTGCAAGCGATTCAGGTGGCTTCACCAAAAGAAATATCGAAAGAATTCCACAGAGGTCATGTGCTATTTGCTGTGTGCTTCCAACCAACCATGGAAACAGTAGCACCTGATGCGCCACCAGAGGATAGATAGCAAAGTATGCAGATGTTGTTGAAAGAGTATGAGGACATGTTCCAAGAGCCCTCAAGTTTACCACCTACAAGCGAGGTGGATCATTGCATTACGCTAAATGAAGGGACGGAGCCAATTAAGGTATGTCCATACAGAAATGCCCACTTTCAAAAAGCAGAAATTGAGAAACAGGTCCAAGAAATGTTAGATTCTGGGCTCATTCGTCTTAGCACCAGTCCTTTCTTTTTGCCGGTACTACTTGTGAAGAAAAAAGATGGTAGTTGGCGATTTTGCACAAACTACCGCACACTTAACGTTGCCACCATCAAAGATCGTTTTACCATTCGAACAGTGGACGATATGTTGGAAGAATTATATGGTGCCACTTACTTCACCAAATTTGATCTGAGGGCCGGCTATCATCAAGTAAGAGTAAATCCTCTCGATGTTATTAAAACTGCTTTCTGTACTCATAACGATCATTAAGAATATCTCGTAATGCCTTTTGGCCTCTGTAACGCACCCTCTACATTCCAAGCCATCATGAACTCAATATTTCAACCCTACCTTCGAAAAATCATTTTGGCTTTTTTATTTTTTATTTTTTATGATATTCTAGTATATAGTCCCACTTGGGATGAGCATGTGGCGCATGTTAGAAAAACATTGGAGACCTTGCGGCAGCACTAGTTTTTTGCCAAGGCAAATGTGTGTTTGGCCAACAAGAATTGCAATACTTGGGGCACATTGTCACACATCAAGAAGTAAAGGTTGATAACAGTAAAATTGTAGCCATGGTCGCATGGCCACCCCCCACTAATATTTCTAAATTACATGGTTTTTTAGGCTTAACAGGGTATTACAGGAAGTTTGTTCAAAACTACGGCATCATAGCTCGACCCCTGACCAAACTGCTCAAAAAGGGAAAATTTGACTGGCATGATGAAGCTGACGCAGCCTTCCTGGCTCTCAAACAAGTAATGAAAACCACTCCAACGTTGGAAATGCCTAATTTCAATGACTCTTTCACCATTGAAACCAACGCATTAGGAGAAGGGATTGTCGTAGTTTTATCGCAGCAAGGCAAGCCCATTGCATTTATGAGTCGGGCACTGGGGTTAAAAAAAAATCTTGGTCAATCTATGCTAAGGAAATGCTTGCAATTATGGAGGCCATACGCTTGTGGCATCCTTATTTACTGGGGACGAAATTCTTCATCCTAACTGACCAATGTAGCTTGTGGTATTTTTTGGAGAAGTGTGTGGCTACACCGGAACAACAGAAATGGGTTGTCAAGCTAATGGGCTATGACTACGAGATCATTTACCTCCCAGGCCGTGAGAATTCAGCAGCAGATGCCCTCTCACTCAAATCTGGTAGCCCAGTTCTTCATCATCTGCATGTGCCAGAGGTAATTGTATGGGATGAGATTAAAAAAGCTTATGAAGGAGACTCTTACATCCAGTCCTTAACTCGCATGGAAAATGCACAACTAGAAGGGCCATATGCATGGTGTAATGGATTGCTCTTATTTGAAGGGACGATGGTCATCCCTTCTTAGGTAGCATTACGGGCGAATATGCTACATGAAATACATGATACAAAAATAGAGGACACTCTGGGGTCATGCGGATGTTCAAGAAGTTAGCCCAACAATTCTACTGGCAAAAAATGTACCAGCTGGTGCAAGAGTATATCAAGAGATGTGAAATATGCCAGAAGGTGAAGCCTGAAACAATGTCTCTAGCTGGGCTCCTATAGCCTTTGCCCATTCCGTGTCAAGTGTGGGACGACATCACCTTAGATTTCATTGAAGGATTATCGACATCCCATGGAAAGGACACGAACTTAGTAGTTGTCGACTGTTTGAGTAAGTCTGCATATTTTTTATCCTTAACTCATCCTTTTACTGCCAAAATCGTGGCTGAGAGGTTTGTGGAAGGAGTTATTAAATTGCATGGCCTACCCAAGTCCATCATCAGCAATCGGGACCCCATCTTTATCAGCAAAGTTTTTCCAAATGTCGAGGACCAAGCTACAACTCAGTTCCTCCTACCACCCACAGACGGACGGACAAATAGAGGTTTTCAATAGCTGTGTGGAACAATACCTTCGAAGTATGGTTCACCAATGGCCGTGCAAGTGGAGCAGCTACCTTCCATGGGCTGAGCTTTGGTATAATACAACTTATCATATGCATATACAAGAATGACCCCTTTTCAGGCACTCTATGGTTGTTTTCCTCCTCCAATTCCTAATTACCATAATAGCTATTCATCGGTGCATGAAGTGGACCAAAGTCTAATAGCTAGAGATGAGTTGCTTCGCCAACTCAAAAGCAATCTGGAGACTTCCATTAACTGCATGAAGCAAATTACGGATCAAAAACATTGGGATGTTTCATTTGAAGTTGGTGATTTGGTGTTTCTTAAATTGCACCCTTACAAACAATAGTCAACCTTTAAATGAGCCCATCAAAAGCTAGCCAATTGATTCTATGGTCATATCCGATTATATAAAAGATTGGGGCCATCTCATACAAACTTCAACTGTTGGAAGGAGCTTGAATTCATCCTATCTTTCACATTTTACTCTTGAAAAATTTCATAGGAGAGCTTGTGAAACCTTCAAAGGAGATACTGCCAGTAAATGATGAAGCGGGCATTATACTAGAACCCCAGTATATATTGGATACTCACTGGGTCAAATGGGGGAATAAATTTGAAGAATAAAATCAGGTCCATTGGAAGCATCTACCAGTAAAGGATGCCACATGGGAGACAAACCAGTCCTTGCTTGAACGATTTCCTTCTGTGGACCTTGAGGACATGAGTCCACTTGTTGGGGGAGGTATTGTTAGGCCACGACATTCGGAGAGAGGCCTAAAGCCAAATTCCAAGTATTAAGGAGGAGGTTAGACGTGAAAGCCAGTTGCATGCATGCAGCGTAGGACTGGGTCAGTAGTCGTTGTGATCAGTTAGAGAGTTTCAAGCTGCACATTTTCTGTTGCACGTTTATTTTTCTGTTGCATGATTTCCTTTTCTGTAGTACGTGTGTTTATGTTTTCTGTAGCTACTCTTGTATTTCGACATTGTTTACTTGGATTTGTTTATTTAAGCAGCAAGTGATATTATGAATGGATATACAAAAAATTCATTCAAATTGCGGTTCATTCTTGCCCTAAGGAAATTATTCCTTAGCATTCTTTTTATCTCTTTGATTGGGACCTATCATTGAGCCGAGTCTAGACAACCACCCCCACCATGCACTGCAGTTGGCAAGCTGCTACAACATGAGCACATCGACATCGGTAAAATTTCCTCTCGCTAGGTCCGATTTCTTTTGTCCTCTCTACAGTGTAATACCCCTACCACACATATTTGGTTTGACGTTTCCTCTGTCACATGACTATACTTACGTTTCTGGATAGTGTTGCTCTGCTCGCTTATTTCACCGACCACCTCATGACACTAGGTAGGATACTTCAATGGTAACAGGCTCGGTTGCTCAATTAATTGTGCGATATGAGTAAATTATAATTGTTGGAAATCTTAATGAATTATAGTTATATGGCTATTTTTAAGTTACAGGTTGGCTGTATTGGGGTTATATGTTGATTGGTTGGGTTTGATATGGCTGTGTGGGTGGAGTTATGTGGCTGCTTGGGCATTTATTTCTTTTTTATGGTTGTTTCGGGTTTAAGTATTAGCTGCTAAGTTGGCATTGATTGTTGTGGATTTATAAGTTTACTTTTGGAGATGATAAGTGGCTATTTTGACTGTTATTGTTTGGTTATTGGATATGTCGAGTTGACTTGTTGGGGCAAATGTAAATTGGTTATTGGTTGGGTAAAGCGAGGGGTAACTATTTTTTAATATGTGTGGATTGTGGGTCGACGTACACATTGGGCATGGTGAAGTAAATTGAGGAGAATGGATCAAAATGTAGGGTATTGTTATTGGAGGATGGGTCATGTAATTATGAACTGAGGTGTTATGAGAGAATTGTACATGTTGAAATTCTTGTTCGAGTTATGGATTTTCGTGTGAAAAAGCTAGACTTGTTCTTGTTTGGGATTAGTTGATGGAGTTAGATGTGGTGGGTTTTGGTTATTAACACTCAGTGAATTTTTTCTAATTTAGGTGGTAAGATGACTAGAGGTCAGACCCAAGACTAAGATAACACACTGCAAGAGTCAGGTAAACAGGGTTCCTATGCTAGACTTTGCATAAAAGAAATGAACTGAGGTTAATTTTGGAAAATATGCATGCTTTGTTATGAAAAGAAATTTGAAATAACCTTAGTTATTTGTTCTGCATTACTCATGAAAGTTGTATACAAGAGAAAAGTATTTTTGTCATGACTAGTGTAGACATGAACAAAGTTTTGGCATTCTGTTTCTGAAATGTGCAAAAAGAGTGAATATGAAATCTGAAAATTTGTGAATGTTATGTGAAGATGCTCTTAATCTCTTTTTTAATATGTGAAAATAATCTGAACCTGTTCAATACTCTGTTATGATATGGTGTGGCATCTAAAAATCTTTGGCATGGCATTCTAAATCTTTGTCAGATTCTGTTTTGAGTTATGATCCGATGATCCGATGATTCTGATTCTAATTCTATTCTGTTCTGACCTTATCGTGGGTATAAAACTGTGACCTCTGTTATATGGTTTGTACTAGCATTTTTATTATTCTTTGATTATGGCCCTGTCACGGGACATAATAGTGGCGTTTGGCCTCGCCACGGGACATAATAATGGCATTTGGCCCCCCCACGGGACATAATAGTGGCCTCCTGCCCTGCTCGAGATACAATAGTTGCCTCCGGTCCAGTCACGAGATATAATTGTAGTATCTGGTCTGAGTGCAATTGCTTCGATGTCATGGTGATTTATGTTCTGCTTGGTTTTTTGCAGAATGCACAACACTACCACGATGATTAAATATGGTCTATGTTCCAATATGATGAATGGTGATTATGTTATGATATGATGCTCTGATATGATATGAAACAATGATGATGTTTAGTTATGCTATGCCAATGGACTTCTGGAATTTGAATAGTTTGAACTGTCGTGCTGATATTTTAATAACATGTTTTGGTTTTGAATTCTGAAACTAAAATATTTTGTTCTGCATGCTGAATTCTGTAAATGGCTCAGGTTTACATATTAGTATATATTATTTGCTTATTGAGTTATTGATAACTCACCACTTATCTCTATAATATTTTCAGATGATGTGAGTGTTTCAGTTGAGGATCAAAATAAGAAGCGAACACAAGATTGTTGAGTGTAGAAGATGAGTACTATGATTACTGGAGACTATTACTTAGTAGATTTGATTTATTTTGTTGATTTGGTTTATTGGATGTTGACACTTTTATTAAGACTTTGAGGAGTTGTTGATTTACTTGTTGGATTATTCATTGATGACCTTGTAGAGGGATATGTATGTATATTTGGTGGAAATAGATGAAGTTATGTTTATGGAGTCTTTGAAAACTATATTTGTACTGTGAGTTATGATTTTAGGTGAATAATATTAATTCTCTGACCCATTCGGGTATAGGGCGTAACAGTTTTGACCAGATTAGGCTGATTTTAAGTGGGTTTTGGTTCAAATCGAAACCCATAAACTCTTGGCATATTTGGGAATGTTTTAGCACTAGGCAAATGGCCACTGTAGGAAGGTTACACTAAGTGTAGAGTTCATATCTACGGTGACCATTTCCCCAATAATTGTGTGGTTAGGGAAATCACAACCATCTTGGAAATCCCCCAGGTTTTACGTTCAGATGTATAACCATACGTTCGAACATAAGTTTCCTTGAATGAACATGTAAAATGTAGAGATATACGTTCGCACGTTTCTTACACGTGTGATGTAACACCCCGTATTTTAGTGTATTTTTAATGATAGATTATTTTTAATTATTCAGAAATTTATTCTCTTGTTTTAAAATTATTGGATTAATTAGTTGGGTTATTTTTATGATTTTTAGTTTATGAAAATTATTTTTGAAGTGGTTTCCCTAAATTAATTATTGTTATGCGTTTAAATTTCTTCTTAAATTAAATTAACTTAATGTTGGGTTTAATTATTTATTTTCATTTTAATCATTACGTTTGAATTATTTTATTTCACTTGTTGTTTTAAAATCGTTTCCATTGGATCATTTTTGTGACCTAAGATGTGAGGATTATAGCTCATTTCTTTCCCTACATTTTCTCTTTCATCTTTTCTTTTTCTTCTTTTCTTCTTTTCTTCTTTTCCTTTCTTTCTTTCTTCTTTTCTTCCCTGGCTTCTCCTGCACGGTACCCCTCTCCTTTCTCTACCGTGCGTCGATCTCTTCTCCCCCAGCCCCGCCGCCTCGCGCCGCCGTGCGCGACACCGCCCACCCCTTCAGCTTCCCCACCTGCCGGCGACACTCCCCCTCCATTTCCAGCTCCTCCATCACTGCTGATAACCCCCACGAGCAGCTTAAAGTCGCGGCACTCCTTGCGCTGCTGCACATCCGTCGCACAACCACCGGCCACCATTCCTTCACCACTTCATCCTCCACCTCCTAGCAACCCAATGGACCCAACCCCAGCTCCAATCCGTCACCGGTGAAGCACAACCAACCCCATTTCCGTTTTGGGTATTTTTGCACTTCAACCACCCTTTGCGCCGCCACCCACGGCCAACCATCACCACCACTAGCTTCACCGACATCCCTAGGTCCTACCTTATCAATCTCGGATCTTCGTTTGCACCCGTTCAAAAGTGGGTCTTTGAGACCCACGACCACAGTGCATTTGGCACTGTTTTGTTGCTGCTTTGTCGCTTCTTACAACTCTGTGATCTTTCAAAAATCATATTATGGCATTGTAAGTATTTTTTTTTCAAAGAACTTTTGAGATTTAAATGTATTTCACGCTAACGCATATTTACTGTGAATTGGTTAGTTGTGCTGGACTAAGTCCGAGGAGTAAGGGGGTGGATTGGATTGAATGATAGAGTTGTTTGTGTGATTGGTTTATACTACGAGATTTGTTGGCTGTTTCGGATTTAAATATTGGTCTTTTGTGTTTGACGTGGGTTATGGTGGATATTGGTGATTTTAAGAAGTGATGATATATTTTGAGATTATGAAGGTTTTAAGTTTTTAGGAATTAAAATAGGTTATTTAAGAAGCTTAGGCTTAAATATCGAAATCCGTGATTGATTGGAAACTTATGAAAATTATGTGATTATTTTATAGGTGACGATTTATAGTTGACTCGACATTTTTGAGGAAAATTCTGAAAGGCTAAGTTGTCCAGGTAAACGGGGTTCCTATGCTAGATTTGCATAAAAATAAAATGGACTGAGGTTGATTTTTGAAAATAAACATGTCTTGTTATGAAAATATATTTGAACTACCTCAGTTATTTGTTCTGCATTACTTATGAGATTCTGTTTAAGAATAAAGTATTTTCTAACATGACTGGTGTAGACATGAGCTATTTTGTATTTTGCTTCTAAACTGTGAAAAAGAGAGCGAATATGAAAATTTGTGCATAAAATTATGTTTTATGATTTCTGAAAACTCTGTTCTGTTCTGAAGATGTTCTTTACTCTGATATGATATGATTTCTGAAAACTCTGTTCTGTTCTGAAGGTGTTCCGTATTCTGATATGATGTGATTTTTAAAAACTTTTGGCATGACATTCTGAATCGAGATGTGGTTTGTGGATGGTAACCTATTTGACCTACCACGGGTTCTAATAGTGGCTTCTGTTTGGGTTGGTACCAACTGTTCTGTTTCTGGTACACCCACTTTGGAAACAAAGTGGTTTTCTGGTGGTCTTTCCTGTGTGCACACTTGGAGCTCCGAGAATAAATAAGGGGAAGATTCACATATTGTTTTTGCTCAGTTAGCTACCGGGGTTTGCACAACCCTACCACGAGGGTTAAACATAGCCTCTGATGTGATATGATGCTCTGGTACGATGGTGGTCAGTTATGCTATGCCAAAAGAATTTGAATAAGAATATTTTTGAACTTTCGCTCTAATATTTTTGATAACATGTTCTGACTCTGCATTTCGAAAATAAAGTATTTTGTTCTGCATTTTGAAATCTGTAAATGCTCATGTTTGCATACTAGTATATGTTTTATGCTTACTGAGTTGTTGATAACTCACCCCCTCTTATCTCCAATATTTTTAGATGATTTTTGGATATTTCAGTTGAGGATCAAGGCTATGAAGAATTGGGTGAGATGACTTAAGAATAGTGGATTAAGAATAGAAAGTTTTCGATGAGGATTGGTGATTTTTGACAATTATATTGTTGAAATGTGAGTTTAAGTGACATGTAGAGAAGTTGGTAATTTTTCGAGTTACTGTATTGATGATTTTATATACGAGTATGTGTGGTTAATTAAATTTCAAGTGTTTACGTTTGATTTGAAGATTTTGGAAGAGTATTAGTAATGTTGGAGTTAATTATCAGGTAATATGAGTTAACTCTCCGAACCCTCGGGGACGAGGCATTACATGCGAACTTTATAAAATATTTTCATTCAAATGTACTAAACATAGATATAGTTCGAACTATACGTTGGAATTTAATTTGAACATTATATTTGGTTGCTCTGACATAACAATGACACGCGAATGTAATTTACGAGTGGAATCATTGTTCGAATGGTAACACTATTAACTTCAAACTGTGACAAATGTAAGTTCAAATGTCTTAGGTTACGTTCGAACGCTATTTTTCACATTCAGATATAACCTTGTTGTATCGAACGTTAATGTGTCATGTTCGAACATGTATGTCAACGTTCGAACGTATACATGTTTGTACAAACTTTAAAATAACATAGTTCGACATCTTCAGAATGAAATAAGCTCAATTATTTATTTATGTTTTATGTTTCTGCAGGATATCTCTCTTTAGTTCACAACATGGAAACAAGGTAGGGAAGGAACCCCGGACATGTCAAGGGTCGGCGTTTGAACAGTTATGGCTGAGCGTGAGATCAAGATTGATGCGTTCAACTGCATGATCTGGGAGGGGAACATTTTGAGGTCCCTCTTCATCACCAGAAGGTGGACCACCATATGCGCACTGAAGGAGAAGATATACCCCTCCATGGTCTGCCAGTTTTACATGCAAATGCATGACATGCCACAGGATGCAGATACTTATGTCATATATGTACTGTTGATTTCAAGGTATCGGTGGACGTCTTCACTAACTTACTCGAGATCCCTTGAGTTTCTAAGTCATCGGCTAGTGGATTAGGCCAAGGACGCACCAGATGTTAGGACATCTGGATCATTTATTGGCCCAACCAGGGCCGATCCGACGGATAGAGATGTAGACCCGTCGGATGGCAATGGGAGTTTTCCCGAGGATGATGATCGCGACAAGGACTTCTTTAGTCTCACATGGAGATACCCCACCTCCTTCAAGTTGAAAAACTCCTTCCAGCAGAACACGCTACTACTATTTTGCCGGATGTTGAAACTCATAGTTACAATAAATGTAGATTTTGTGGCACATAAGGCCACCTTTAGTTGGACTATTGCACAGTTCATTCTACACTTGGCACGTGGAGAACCTATTGGCTTACCAATGCGGATATTTGCGAGGATCTGCTATGAGGCCAACGTCATCTCCACTGACAACCTTTCATATGGGATGATCATTACTAGGTTGTTACTGCAATGAGGAGTGGCGCCCTGAGGTTAGGAGTGGTTGGCCTGGTAGATGAGCCCGTTCTACATGACCTCACATCGGCAGAGCCTTGGACAAGCGAAGGGGTATGCTCGGCTTGAGGCTAGGCCTCCACTGGATCTTGTGCCACAGACCTAGGCTGGGGTTGGTGTTACTCCCCACAATGGGAGTACTAGTTGGGAGCCAATGGGTGAAACTATAGGGGATGTGCGCTCTGCTTGGGTTGAAGTGATTGTGTCGGATAATACTGCACATGTCGAATAATACTGCACACATCGACCAACAAACTAGGTTTCTTTGGGCATCAGTAGAGGACACTATGTCCTCAATAGGGCATTGTTTAGATATCCTATACGAAAAGGTCAATGTTGTCAGACGAATTTCATACATATTTAAGTAATGCATACCTGTAGCTTAGGGGCGGGCAGCGAGAGCCCGCACCCCGCTACCTCGCACTCGTCTGCCTCGTCCCGCCCCTGCATGGTGGGGCTGGCAACCCCGCCTGCCCTTGCGGGGGCCTCACTCTGCCTACTTATATATATAAATATATATATTTATACATATTTATAAATATATGTTACTAGTTTTACTACATATAAATATAGTAATATGTATTAAGTATAGTTTTTACTCAATACCTTGTACAAGTTGTAGTGTGGCATATAGTGACCTTTATATAGGAGGCTAGGCAATATAAATGTCTCACTTAAACAATGTGAGACTCTTGTATTGCCTTAGAATAGAATGTTATAAAGACCATACTATAACTTATACAAAATATGCACTAGAAAATTTAAAAACTAATACAAATTTAAAAATTATGTATTAGTTTTTAAATTATGGTAATATTTATAAGCTTAAGTTTACAATTTGGGTAAAAAAAGAGTGTTTTTGGTTACTGGCTTCTTATATCAATTTTTTGTCTAGAGAATATAGGCAATTATTAAAAGGATGAGGAGTCCGCTCCTGTAACCCTCGGGCAGGGAGCGGGGAAGGGGAATGGGGGCTACCTTGCGCTACTCTGCCCCCGCATGGGCAAGTAGCACTATAATGCCCCGTCTCCGAGGGTTTGGAAAGTTAACTCATGTTACCTGATAATCAATTCCAACACTGCTAATATACTTCCAAAAGCTCCAAATCAAACATAAACACTTCCAATTTAAATAATAACACAAGCTCATTTATCAAATTCTCGATACAATAACCCATAAATATCAACTTCTCTACATGTCACTTAAACTTACATTTTAACAATATAATTATAGACTCCAAATTTCCAATATTATAAATGAATTTTGATTCAAACTAACTTCTTCAATATCATCAATTCTTCAAAATGCTAGGACATCAGAACACAATGCAATTTCTTAACAAAAAAGGCCAATAATCATCGGAAACTTTTTATTCTTAATCCACTATTATTAAGTTATCTCACCCAATACTTCATAGTCTTGATCCTCAGCTGAAATATCCAAAATCATCATAAAATATTGGAGGTAAGGGGGTGAGTTATTAACAACTCAGTAAGTAGAGAACATATACTAGTATGTAAACATGAGTATTTATCAGACTTTGAAATGTTGAACAAAATATTTTCTCTCAAAATGCAGAATTAGAAAACTTGTTTTCAGAATGCAAAATCGAAACATGTTACCAAAAATATAAGACCGAAATTTTTAGAAAACAATCTTATTCAAAATTCCCTTGTGAGAGCATAACTGAAATATTATATCAGAACAGAATTTCATGTTTAACCCCCGTGGTCAGGTTGTGCATTCTGCGAAAAGCCAAGCAAAACATAAATCACCATGAATATCAAAGCGATTACACGCTAAACAAAAAACTACTATTATATCCCGTGATGGGCCAGAGGTCACTATTATATCCCGTGACAGGGCCATAGGTCACTATTGTATCCTGTGACAGGGCTAGAGGTCACTATTGTATCCAGTGACAGGGTCAAAGGTCACTATTGTATCCCCTGACAGGGCCACATATCAGAGCAAGATAGAATCAGAGTCAGAACAGAATCAGAATGAGAGTTAGAACAGAATCAGAATTAGAGTCAGAACAGAATCAAAATCAGGGTCAGAACCGAATCAGAACCAGAGTCAGAACCGAATCAGAACCAGAGTCAGAACAGAATCAGAAAGTCATGCCAATTTTTTTTTTTTTTTTTCAGATGCCAAATCATTCCAAAACAGAATACTGAGCAAATTCAGATCATTTCAAATTTTCAAAAACAGATTCAGAATATTTTCAAGTCACATGCAAAAATTATCAATTTTCATATTCGCTCATATTTTTCTGAGTTCAATAACCGAATGCCAAAAAGAAGCTCATGTCTACACCAGTCATGCCAGAAAATACTTTATTTTTATACAAAGTCTCATGAGCAATGCAGAACAAATAATTGAGATCGTTTAACATTTCTTTTCATAACACAACATGCACATTTTCAAAATTGACCTCAATCCATGTTATTTTTATGCAAAATCTAGTATAGGAACCCCACTTACCTGTACTTCTTAGCTTCTCTAAATTTCCTCACAACAGTGCCAAACGCATATCAATCATCACCTATAGAAAATTTATGTAATTTAAATAAATCTCCAATGAATAGATATCTTATATTTACACCTGAAATACCTATTTTAATTCCTCAATACTTAAAATTCTCTTAACTCTAAATATCATCACTTTCTAAATTCATCAATATCCATTATAATCAACGTCAAACTCAAAACACCAATATCTAAACCCAAAACAGCCAACCAGACTGTAGAAAATTTGTTAGTACAAAAATATATTTAAATCTCAAGAGATTCCTTGGAAAATTACTTACAGTGCTAAAATATAATTTTCGGATGATCAAGGAGGTGCTAGATGTGGCGGCACAACAATGCAACAACTCAAAAATGGACAAGGGTTGTGGGTAACAAAAACTCAACTTTTGAACAGGGACAAGCGAAGGCTTGGGATGCCTAGGGAATGGCTTAGGGGTGTTGGTAAAGCTACTGGTGGTGGTGGTTGGCCATGGGCGGTGGCGTGGGCAGCAATTGGAGGCTAAAACACCCAAATCAAAAATGGGGATGGAGGGGCTTCAAGGGAGGCGTATCGGGGCTAAGGAAGGGTAGGTTAGGTAGTTGAAGGGTCGACAGTGGTGTGGTGGAAAGCTGGTGGCCAACAGTGGCGCGGCGGTGGTGTGCGAGCTCAAGGGTGCTGCGGCTTGGAGCTACGCGTGGGGGCTGACAGCGGCAAGAGAGGAGCTAAAAATGGATGGGAAAGGTTGTCGGCTGGAGGGGAATAAAATGGGAGGGGCGGTGTCGCTCATGGACGGCGCACGGTGGTGCTGTAGCGGACGAAGAAAATGGACGGGGAGAGGGGAGGTGAGGGGCGCTTCGCGCATGGGAGGAAAAGGAGGGGGAAGAAAGGAGAAAAAGAAAGAAGGAAAAAGAAAAAGGGGGAAAAAAAGAAAGTGAAAGTGAGGGGAAAGAAATGAAGTCAAATCCTCATAACTTGGGTCACAAAATTGATCTAACGAAAAGAATTTCAAAACAGCAAGTTGAATAAAATAATTTAAACGCGGTAACTGAATAAAAGAAAATAGTAAATCCAACAATAAAATAATTTAAAATAAAGAGAAAATTAAATAATAAACAATAATTAATAACAAGAAAGACACATTGAAATAGATTTCACAACTTATAATATCATAAACTAATATAACAAAACTCATATAATTTTAAAACAAGAGGACCAATAATAAAATAAATGAAAGAATTATTTAATTAAAATACACGTAAATACGGGGTATCACAAGCACCCCTACCGTAGCTTTGCTGATCCATTTTTTACTTTTGTGTTTATCATTTCATGTCATTTTTTGTTATCTTTCTATAAAGAACAATATTAGTTAATATATTTCATATTTATGTATTTCAGTTCTCAACAATCTTTTAATTTACAATTTTTTGTATTATATTATATTATTTATTTTGGTCTAGATATTTAAATTTATAAATTTAAATTCTAATATCTAAACGTTCGAACTTTAAGCACATATATTAGTGCATATCATTTCCACGAGAAGATATTATGTTCAAACTATATAGCAGTAACATTCGCATGTCTATATTAACGTTCGAATATAATTCATCTTAACAATATAAATTTAATTTTAAAACGATACATTCGCACGTAAATCTTTT